>NC_090187.1:30065814-30417064 GCF_024679245.1 Pseudorasbora parva | reverse complement strand
ATTGAAGTAGAAAGTTGCTGTTCCAGTGGTAGTTCTGTAAACCTTAAAGGGTTAGTTCACCCAAAAATTAAATTGATGTCATTAATGACTCACCCTAATGTCGTTACACACCCGTAAGACCTCTGTTCATCTTCAGAACATATTTTAAGATATTTTATATTTAGTCCGAGAGCGTATGCAAGTGAATGCACACTTTATGCACACACGCGAATAGCGCGATTTGTGCGAATGACGCAGCAAGGATCACGTGAATCACACGAAACGCGAATCGCTCAAATAGAAAAATCGGAACTTTGGCGGATATTCGCGCCGCGTTAACCAATGAGGAGCCTGCTTACTGCTGTCACGTGGTGAAGTGACGGATGGGAAACCCAGAGGCCAAAGTAATTAAAAAATACTACTGTATTGTGTCACAAAATGTAGTTTTAATAGTTTTTCAGGCGAGAATGTAGTTGTTTAAAGCTCAAATATGTGATTTATTATTAAGAGAGCTCCTATTTGAAAATTTGATCTGGTGTTTTCGGAGGTGTGAGACCCAGGCGATCACCGGAGCTCAGCGCTCATCAACCCCGGTGAGAGCAGCCTTCACTCGGCTAGTCCTTCTGCCGACTGCCACTGCCTGGCAGAACCCCCTCCCATGACGCAAATTCGCATCTGTTGTAGTTAATGTCACACGCGAATGAAGCGAATTTCACGCGCGAATGAATTCAAAATGTTCACGCGTCCAACTTCGCGCGAATAGCGCGATTTATTCGCGTCATTCGTGTGCGGTGGGAACGCAGCATTGCGCGTTTGTTTTCGAACCTCTTGGAACCTTTTCCCCCAGACCTTGTGCTGTCTGCATTTCCATCGTGGTCTAAAGTACCGTGAAGATTTGGCAAATTATTCCGGTGAGGACTGCACGCAAATAAGCTTAAAGGGGTACTTCAGCGCTGGGAAGATGAATCTGTATTTAAACTGGGTCATCAATGCAGTATAAATGTGAAATTATTTTTGAATTTGGTGACTTCTAGACTGAGAAAAGACAGAAAATGTATTTTTGTCCCATGGGGATGAAAGACTACAATTCCCAGAATGCTTCGCTGCCCTGTGAGGCCATTCCCAACGCCACCAACTTCATTAGCTACTGAGTTAGAGAAGACACTACAATTAAAAACTGAACGTGTCTGTTCAATATAATGAGTGAGTCACCGCGCGAGTATATCACAGCACTGAGCACTAACTGCAGGAGTGATGAGAGCTGAGGTAATCGCGACTACACTCGCGGCATAAATTCATAACGCGAGTTCAGTCTGGCGCGTTTCAGTTCATGCCTTTGCAAGCTTAACTTTCATAGAAATTAATTTGAGAAGTTAAAAGACTTACATTGCTCACCATAGCTCCGTTTAAATTATCCTGTAGCTGCCTGCTGAGCTCTCCCTGCAAGCTGAGTGTGACCGCCCATCCCCCATGCGCGGATTCAAAACATGCGGAAATAGCTCCCTCTGCTGGCTGTAGTCTTTAGCCTCTGGGCAAACATTCCTCCTATGATGCAAAAATCGTCAATTTGCATCATAGGAGGAATTTTTCCAGAAATAAAATGCATAAATCTCTCGTCTCAGGGAGATATGAGGGGGGAAAGCACAATAATTTGAATATACTCCAGGGTTTCTACTGATACAAAGCCATATGCTAATCGCTGAAGTAACCCTTTAATAAAGCCTAATCCTTGTCGTTGGCCATCATCTTTAGCGCCCAAATCCCACACCGAGAGTTACTGAACTTTGAAAAAGTAATACCTCACGAGCAGGGACTTTATGAGGGGAAGATTTTTACCTTGAACTTCATTTAGACCCTTGTCCCTGCGGTCAAAACACACAGAGTACCACCCAAAGTTCCAAATTCCTGCAGTGGAAATGTGGCTTATGTGTGTCGCAGGGGTGTGCGGTGTTGTGAGGTCGAACAAGGCTAGAAGAGTTAGAAAATCAGGCACTTGAGGTTTGTCTAGGTGAAACTTCCGGAGAAGAGGACAGCACAGCAGCACGTGCAGCTCTTCCAGGAAGTTGCCTAGATGACCTTGTGGCCGCTAGATGACAATAAGATGAAGTTTGGCAAGTTTAGTAACAGTAATGGCATGATATTCAAAAGATGTGTAATTGCAGGGAGAAGAAATGGGTAGCCCAATCGGATGATAGGTGTGGGAGACTGAAGTCACAATTATCATTGGAGCTTTCATTTTTATTGAAACGACAATATAGATAAAGATATAAAATGTCAATTTAAGTGGTTATAAAAAATAAAATAAAATAAAAACTGTCCCCAAGCATGAGACAAGAAGAGAATTGTGCCAGAGTTTGAATGTTAATCCAAGTGATCTGCTGATCTGCAGGGTGCCCCTATGAACCAGCGGCGTGTGGATTTCTTTCTTGGAACCATGGGAGACTGTCTTATAGCTGTTGGGGGACGGAATGATAGCGGTGCTTTGTCTTCTGTTGAAGTGTATCATCCTGCTGAGGACTACTGGGCTTATGTTGCAGGATTGCCAAGGTTGTATTTTTTTTTTCTTCTTTTTTTTTTTTTTTTTTTTTTCATACCATTGTACCAGTTTATGTGGCTATAAACTTTGAATTGTACACTACTGTTCAAAGTTTAGGGTCAGTAACATTACTTAAGGAGATTTATATTTTATTTGACTTCTGTTCATCAAAGAATTTTGATTAAAATGTGTCACAGTTAAAAACTAAACTATTCATTTAAAAAATACTTCATCATTGATAACAATACATGTTTCTTAAGCACAAAATCAGTATATTAAAACAATTTCTTAAGGATCGTGTGACACTGAAGACTTGAGTTGTGGTTGCTGAAAACTCAGCTTTGCCATCACAGAGAAAAAAGTAATATAAAAATAAATGAATAATCAAATAAATGCAGATTTGGTTGGCATAAAGAGAATTCTTTCAAAAACATGACATTTCTGAACAGTAGTGTACGGTACTTTTGTCACAAAAATAAATTAAAAAAGCACCACACTCATGTTCATGTGATTTATTAACATAGGATTTTCTTTCCACTGTAGATCATAAAGATAATTTATTGGGGCTGAAAATCTACAACAATATTCACACAAAAAACACCATAAAAATGCCTCAAATCTCATCCTTTCTTACGTTCAATTAAAGAAAAAGTGTCAAATGTTATTATAAAAACTTATCTTGCAAACAACCCTAAAATGTTTTTCTTAAATCTTCTTTCATAGATTTACATATGGTCATGCGGGGACTATTCACAAGGGCATTGTCTACATCTCTGGGGGTCATGATTACCAGATCGGGCCATACAGACGAGACATGCTAAGTTATGACCCTAAAACTGCGGACACGTGGACAGAACGACAGGCCATGGTCTTGGCACGAGGCTGGCACTCTATGGCGTCTCTGGAGGACAGAATCTATGTCATCGGGGGCAGTGATGACCATGAGGACAGCATGGAGCGTTTTGACGTGTTGGGAGTGGAGGCCTTTGACCCGCAGACAGATCAATGGACCAAGATAGGCCCACTCAGGTATCCTAACAGTGAGGCAGGGGTGGCGGTCTTGGATGGAAAGATCTACGTTCTGGGAGGGTACACCTGGGAGGCCATGGACTTTTCTCAGGGCACTCAAGTCTTTGATCCCGACAAGGGCCAGTGGGTCTTGGGTCCAAATCTACCGAAGCATATTGCTGGAGCTTCAGCATGTGTGTGCCTTGTCAGAAACCAGCAAACCAACAGTATAGAGGGTCACACAGAGAGAGACAAACAGAATTCCACCCAAGAGCAGCACAGGTGATTGTCTGGGGCACCTTATTGAATTCCACAAAGTGATCTGAAGAACACTTTTATGAGAGAATTGACTTTGTGAATGAGGGTTGTCATAAGACCGATGCCATTGGCTGTTTCTCAGATCTTTTGGAAAAGAGGTCAGCAGGAGATACTGTGAGATGTTAGGCTATGAATTGAAGTTGAAAAGCACAAGCTAATATTGTAGTTTTTGTTACAAACTTTTTTGGAGTTCTCAGTTACAATTAAAACATTCTGAAGTGACCATTTTACATGACTGTTTCCACTGTTTTTGTGTTATTTTTTGGGTGAGATTTTCATTATCATTCAATAGTTCGGGGTCAGTAGGCTAAGTTAAAATAAATTATACCTTTTTCAGCAAGGAAACATTAAATTGATTTGAACAAAATGAAAAGATTTATAATATTACAAAATATTTGAATGAAATAAATGCTGTTCTTTTGACATTTCTATTCATCAAAGAATGCTGAAAATATGTATCTTGAATTCTGTAAAATATATTAAACAGCATGGCTGTTTTCAACATTGTTAATACTAAGAAATAATCATCAAATCGGCATATTAGAATGATTTCTGAAGGATCATGTGACACTGAAGACTTTGCCAAATTACATTACATTTTTAGATCAAATAAATATAGCTTTGTGAGCATAAGAGACTTTTTTCAGAAATATATTTAAAAATCTTACCAACCTCAAACTTTTAAACAGTAGTGTGTGCCTTTAATGACATCTGTGAGTGCTTTTCAAAACATTTTATTCCAATGTCGTAGTTTATCTATGCACATATGAATATCTGAACCTAACCTAACGATCAAAAACAGCATTTTTCTCTAGTGCATGTTCTCTTAGTCATCCAAGACTAACAGCATTTCACTTGAAAGGGTAGAAGGGATGTGGTTCCAATCTGAGGAGCAACAACACCATCCAGTTAACGGCATGTTAGCCATGTTTGTTTTTACAGTATTTAGTAAGTATACAATTCACATTTTTTGAATTTTCTGTATGAACAAAACACCCACATTATCAACTATTTGCCGAAATGCAGTATACTACAGTAAGTCTATAATACTGCATCCCACAGTGCAACTTTCCATTTCCAAAAGAATCGTTTGGAAGGAATATCAGCTGCATTTTTAACATCTTGATTTCATAAGTTAAGACGTTTTCATTCAAAATTGCTTAAATACAAAATAACAGTTATTTTTGAAACTTATGCTACTGTGGACCTAATTTTTGTAGTGTTTACAGTTGCATATGCTTTTTTTTTTTTTACATACTATTAAAAAAATTGAATATAATATTCTCTTACTGAGTAATGATGCAGGACCTCCAGCCTCGATTTAGAGACTTTAGAGCATTCATATCCTCTTCATCTAGAGTAAAATCAAATATCTGCACAAAGACATATCATAGGGATAATAGTTCATCGTTTTACAGTATTTAAAAACACCCGCAGTTTGATGAAAATGTGACTGGAAAATGTACAATTGTTTCTTAGGTCCACTGTTTATCACTTAATATTTTGCTTGAATGAATGGTTAAAGGTAACAGCTGACATCATTAGAAGTAATGTTATGTAATTTTGGAATAAATTGAATATTCTGACGTTTACCTTTGTGTTCTCCAAAATATGGTGGGGTTTCATGCTCTTCGGGATCACTACAATGTTTTGCTGAACATGGTACCTCAACAGAACCTGCAGGACAATTAGATCCAACATTAAAACCCAAAAAAGAGAAAACTAGGATAATGATAAGGTGAAATATGATACTTGTAATCATAGAAAGGTATGACCTGTGCAGGGGTCCGTCTGTGCTTCTTGGCAATATCCCCAACAACAGAATCTTCTAGTAATTTAATGGGATCTGTATCTCCTGTTTGGCTGCAGAGGTAAGGAAATGAAAAAAAAAGAAAAAAAAAAGAATTGTATAAAATATATATCTGATGTTCAAGTTATATAACATATGAGAAATGTTTTTTTACTGAACTTGTCGTTCCCAATGTTCTCATTTGCGGTTTTGGTGAGATTTGAAGCTTATTTACATTGAATGTCTTTGTACTCTTATATAGTTTAAACTTACAATTCTAAGGGTCTCCCAGGTGATCCGAATGGACTGTAGGCTGTTAAAGCAATGTTCTTAGACTTACAGTAGTCAATCAAGTCAGACTGAACTAGGTAAGGATGGAGCTCTACCTGTTGATATACAAATAGCTATTTACAATGTTGTTACAATGTTGCACGGAAATTCCATAATTCCTACTTGTAAAAAGCATTAATGTCCTCTTAAACTTAAAATCCAAAATTGTAGCTTGTAAACTGGGGAGTCTGCTGTGTTTTTACTGCACAAGAGGCGTGATCAACGAGCATAGTTCAAATGACTGTAAGCAATTGGATAGTCCTTCAACCAATCAGACCAACAGTCCATCGCTTCTCTATCCGTCATTGTGTTAAACCCACCAATAGCAATGGATGATAAGCAGGTTGATAAGTCGGTTTGTAACAGAACCAAGATAAAAGTATGTACAGGTTTCCAGCCTGAGCTGCAGGACGAAATCAAATCGCCGGCAGATCAAGCTGGGTTAACCCAGTCTAGCTGACATGACTACAGCAGATTAATTTTGCCATTGATAGTGTTGCCATAAAAACGCATCATTTTGAATGTAGAATGTCATGTGACTTGGCCTGAACCCAAACCTCATTTGATCTACAACTTGGTAAACAATCATATGATGTACATGATGCACCTGATTAACAGCAGGTGGGATTTTGGCCACATATAGCAATCTCTCCAGTTGCTCGACTGTGAAGTTAGACACACCGATACTTTTCACCTTTCCTGTGGCTTTCAGAGCTTCCATTCCCTGAAACAGATGGCAAAACACTTGAAAATACCTTGACATCTTATAAATACCTTGACATCATTAGCAACATATATGATATATACATGTTGAGTGTTAGTTATTAGCCTACCTTCCAGACATCAACATAGTCTATGTCAGTTGTGAGAATCTTTCCATCCTTTTCTGGGAAAAGCTCATCGCCAACTTTCTGTAAGTTATTATTAAGCAAACAATTAGTATACTTTAACATAAGAAAGTTTATTAAAAACAGTAACTGATCCTAAGACTACATCATTCAAGTTTAACTGTAAGAAACTGAACACTCTAGTAAGCAAACTATGTTTGGAAGCCTAAGATTTATGTTGATATTGTTATTTATATAAAGAAGTAAAAGGAGGCTATTTGGGCACTTAAATCACACTAAAAATGGATTAATGACATTTATTTTAAACAAATCTATCTATCTATCTATCTATCTATCTATCTATCTATCTATCTATCTATCTATCTATCTATCTATCTATCTATCTATCTATCTATCTATCTATCTATCTATCTATCTATCTATCTATCTACATAAATAATTCACATTTATTAAATAAATCAAAATGATATACATTATTTTTAAGTGTGACTTAAAGGAACACTCCACCGCTTTTAGAAATAAGGCTTATTCAACTTCTTTCCTACATTTAGATATGTGGGCAAATGCAGTTTTGTCTCAGTGCATGCATCGTTTTAATTTGGCAGGGTCGTCGCTAGCTTAGCTTAGCATAATGAATGGAATCCTATGTTGCCAGCTAGCATGTCCTGAGTAAAAGTGATTTAAAAAAACAACCACCTAATTACTTCTTGTGGCCTGCGTATTCACAACGAGTACAAATAGCAATTCAGATTAAGACTAAGCGATTTCCTAGGCAGATATTGTTTTGGGACTATATTATGGGGAAGCACAGTTGAAGCACTGCTTCTTGGGCGCAGAGATATCACGCAACACATTGTGATCGCTTAAAGGAGTACTTCAGCGCTGGAAAGATGAATCTGTATTTAAATTTTGTCATTATTGTAGTAGAAATGTGAAATTATCTTTGAATTTGGTGCCTTCTAGACTGAGAACAGAAAATGTATTTTTGTCTCATGGGGATGAAAGACTACAATTCGCAGAATGTTTTGCTACACTGTGAGGCCATTCCCAAAGCCACTACTACTGGATTACTGAGTTAGAGAACAGAGTCAACAGACACTACAATTAAATACTGAACGTGTCTGTTCAATATAACGATCGAGTCGCCGGGTGCATGAGTCTCACAGCGCTAACGCTGCAGGAGTCAGATTACATTTAACATCATAAATTAGCTGATGAGGTAATCGCAACCACATTCACGGCATACATTCACAACGTGTGTTCAATTCATGCCTTTGGAAGCTTAACTTTCATAGAAATTAATTTGAGAAGTTAAAACGCATCCATTTAAATTAATGCCTGCAGCTGCGAGCTGGGCTGTGAGTGTAATCTAACATCCCTCATGTGCGGGTTGAAAACATGTGGAAATAGCTCCCTCTGCTGGCTGTAGTCTTTAGCCTCTGGCCAAAAATTTCAAAGATGACACAAATATCGTCAATTTGCATCATAGGAGGAATTTTTCCAGAAATAAAATGCATAAATCTCTTGTCTCAGGGGGATATGATGGGGGTAAGCACAATCTTTTGATTATACTCCAGGGTTTCTACTGATACAAAGCCATATGCTAATTGCTGAAGTAACCCTTTAAGGTACAGCTGGAGGACGTGAGGATGAGAGCCGTGATATCTCTGCGTTCAAGTAGCAGTGTTTCGCCTGTGCTTCCCCATAAAAGAGTCCCAAATCAATATCTGGAAATCGCCTAGTCTTAATTTGCATTGCCATTTTTACTCGTTGTGAATATGCAGGCCACAAAAAGTAATGAGGTTGGTGGGTTTTTTTTTTTTTTTTTTTGATCACTTTTACTCTGGACATGCTAGCTGGCAACATAGGATTCCATTCATTATGCTAAGCTATAAGCTAGCGGTGACCCTGCCAAACTAAAACCATGAATGCACTGAGACAAAAATGCATTTATTTTGCCCACATATCTAAATGTAGGAAGGAAGTTGAATAAGCCCTATTTCTAAAAACGGTGGAGTGTTCCTTTAAGGGTCCAAAGAATTTTGAGGGCACTGATCCTTGTATTACCTTTAGTCCTACTGGAAAGTGCACTAGGTACAAGTCCAGGTAGTCTAGCTGAAGGTCATTTAAAGATTTATTTAAGCATACTGGAATGTCTTCAGCAGCATGGTGAGTACCCCACAGCTGGAAAAGAGAGGCATCGTTGTTGCATGTATGATGTTTTTTCGCCTTTTAAATGTCACCTTAGATCACCAACATAACTTGAACTCACTTTACTGACTATGAACATGTCTTGGCGTCTGATGATGCCCTGCTGTATCATGGACTGGATGGCTTTCCCCAACTCAGTCTCATTCCGGTAGCAGTATGCTGTGTCTATATGCCGATATCCAGCAGCAATCGCTGCCTCAGCTGCCCTTTGACACATATCTGTGCCAGTGGTCTGTTCACCATGTTGTAAAACATTAAATCATTACTAGTTTCTGTTGCATATGATAACATGCCGTTATTACACTGTTAAAAATTACAAGATGGTTGTCCTCTGGTCCTGAAAGAGTCCAATGCATGTTGGTAATGTTTTAAGAAACAAAAAATCACAAAATGAAAACAAGTAAAAACTAAACAAAATGAACATCCTCAGGAAAAAAAGAACACTTAATAATAAATATATTAACTTATGTGTTATTAATTCGTTGGTAATTTATATAATAACACATTTACACATAGAGTGATATAACATACATGTTATTGTCACCATGGATACCTGTCATTGAATAGCATTATTATTATTATTGTATATTATTATCATTAAAATAATTGAAACCAACAGCTAGCATTTTAGCAACTTATAGTTCAACTTGCCAATGTGACTAGCCCCATAATGCCCCCTACCCCTATTTAGGTTCATCCGAATGTTTATCTGAGAGTAATTTCAATGTTACAAAGTTTTCAGATTGATCTTAATTAAACCTGTGTGTGTGTGTGTGTGTGTGTGTGTGTGTGTGTGTGTGTGTGTGTGTGTGTGTGTGTGTGTGTGTGTGTGTGTGTGTGTGTGCGTGCGTGCGTGCGTGCGTGTGTGCGTGTTTGGTTAGTATGAGGCCATTGTAGAAATGGAATACTACCTCTGGCTTCCATGTTCCAAGTCCCAGCAGTGGCATGCATGTGCCATCATTTAGTTCAATCTTCCTTGGCTGTCCAGTTCTCTCCTCCATGTAAATGCAATGAGTAGCTGTAGTGGACTGACTTGTCTTTCCTGTCCTTTTCCTGTGTCTATATTTCTAGCTCATATCTTCCTCTTTGCAGTTTAAGCAGACCTGCCTTCTCTTTATCTTTGCAGTTAATCATTGAACTTGACATGGAGGGTGTCAGGGTATATGTGCGTGAGTGCAGATAATGTACTACTATTGTTCCTCTATGTATGTTTCCTGAAGCTACAGGCTGTTGGCAAAGTTGTGAAGGTGACCTTCAGAGCTCATGTGACCCTGTGTTACTTCCTCGCGAGTGTGTGTGTCCGTGTGTACTTGTTTAACCTACAATGTGAGGACCAAATGCCACCATAGTAAAACCTGAGATCATCTACATTGTAGGGTCCAGCCAGTGGATTAATAAACATACTAAATTGGGCTTTTATTTTAAATGTAAAAATGCAACAAAAATCTGTGGTGGGTAGGTTTAGGGGATGGAGAATAGTATAAAAACACGTCTGTATGGAGTCCCCAAAAGGATACCAAAACCTAACATGCATGTAATGTATGTGTTTGTGTGCGCAAATAAAGGTATGGATTTTTTTTTAAAGAGCTTTGCTTTGTATTCTGCAATTCATACATCAAACACTCGAGGGCAGCACACTGACATACAAAAGTATTTTAAATCTGCCTAAATCAGCCCTGTTAGTTTTTGATTGGTCTGAGAAACCTTAAAAGCTTTGTTAACCATGCAGCGATTTTCACATGTTGTGTCAAAAGTGGTTAAAAAGTCCCTTTGCAACCTTTTCATAAATCCACCTCCTCACACCAGTGTAGTGGTGAGCTGTGAAGCTGAGCCTATATATTTCTTTACTTGTGTTGCCCTCTATGCATGGACAAATGAGACAATAGTCAAATGAAAACTTTATTTCAGATGTCTCCTGTCAAATTAATTGATAAGAATGCATCAACAAAGGGCCGTGGAAATTTGGCTTGCCTCGGAGATAAGTTGAGACGTGGGAGTAGACGTTTTTCAAGTTTAAACCTGAACATACAGAATCACACGTTTCTTAAATTTAATTTAAATGTAATTTAACATAACTTTTAAGTCAAACAACATAAAAAACAACCATTAAAAATCCGGTTAAATGTTGCAATGGGAAAAAATGAAGTGTTGCTCCCTTCTTGCAGTTTCCCCAGGCCTTTCAGTTTAATCGCTTCTTAAGCACATCGCTTTGTGGGAAAGAAGCCACATCATTTTCATTTTAATGCAGAAGTGTGTTTCTCATTGACAGTCCTCCCCTGGATTCTTGCACTCGCTTTGTCGTCAAGTTTCTAACCCATGCTAATGTAATGATAGGTCCTTCATTTGGTTTTAAAATTAACTATAAGAAAGTCACCAACCAACACATATGTGATATCTGATCCGCAACTCTCATACTCAGGAATGTCATCAACCTACCTGCTAAACCCTTCTCATTCGAGTTGGGGACAGGAATTTTGTTGTTGAATGCCTATTCAAATGCCGGTTCACAGCATTTTCGCGGGGTGAGGCCACCGGTCAGCCAGTTTCTTGATGTGGTCTGCAGGCTCCTTCTATACCTGCTCTGTGAAGACCCTCTTTGTTGACCCTCTGTTCATCTGTACCCTAAGGTTTTCATTTCCTTTCCCGCCTTCTTTCTTATATATCTACGTATGGCTGACCTGTCAATATTTTTTCTTTGCCAGAATTGCCACAGCTCTGATGGAATTTCCACCCTTTACATCAGTTTCTGCTCTCTTCATCTCAGATAGGGGTGTTGAGTCTGTTAGTTTTCCTCTTATAATTTCTTGGCATATCTTTTGTACAATGTTTGAAATATGAAAAACAAAATCAGTTGTGTAATACTACACTGAAATAATAAAAAAAACAGTGCCTTATGGTGGGGTAATAGTAACAGCCACACGTTTTGCATCAATAACACATTAAAAATGTTGCTCCTTAAAGAACTTAAAAGATACAATTTTATTTACATAACTGTTGAGGTGTAACAATTGAAAACAAAAATCTAAAGAACATTAGATGTCATATGTGTGCCATATGTCATTTTGACTCTCTTTGAGTGGTTGAGCATGCAAATTAAACATATGAACTACAAAATGTTCTATTCCTAAAACATCACATAAAGGATAAATACTTCACATCATGCTGGTTACACATGAAATTACTTTATAGTTTGGTCACAAGGCTTCCCAAACCACAAAACAGTCTGTTACAAAAGAGACTACAATATTTTATAATGATGGAAATAAATTCATACAGTAACTCCCTAACCACCTACCCCTAAGTAATACTAGCACATATAAAAATATATATATATAAATATGTTGCTTGCATAGATATTTGGGTTTCCTCAAAAGAAAAATATTCAATTGTCACATGTAATGCACATAACTGTGTCCTCTCTTTTAACAATTTAATTCATTTTCAACCTTTGGACACCACTTTATTATTTAGTCTTTTGACCTTTCTTATCTTCTTCTGACCTTTTGTTCTCTGTCTCTTTCTTTCACTGGTCTAGCTCATGGCTGTCTTGGCTCCGGGGCCGGTAGTGGCGTGAGCAGAATTCTCTAATCCGAATGCATGCCTCGATCATCATCTCCTCTGGGACTGTTACTACAATTCGGAAGAAGTCTGGATATTCAAAAGCCTGCAGAGAGAAACAACATGGGTGTCAGAATTTAAATACAAAAAAGGTGAAATCAAGCTTCGGCCAGACAATAAATGGAAAATGTACTGTATCAGAATAAGGTAAGATCGGGAGATTCACCGTAGCGGGCAAACAGAATACAGACTGCTCAGTGACCAGCCGTTCAGTGAACTCCACGTCATTCTGGAATTCTGGGAAATGTTCCATCTCGATCCCCACCTGAGAATGAGCCAGCATAAAACACATTTAACCTTTTGCTAACTTGCTACTTTGCACTCTTTGCAAACATGCTCACTTCTTAATATGGTCGTCCTGATGAGCAAATGTGCCAAGTATGATTAAGTGGCTATAAGGCCACTTAAAGGGATAGTTAACCCAAAAATGAAAATTCTTACATAATTTACCTTATATTTTATTACCTATTATTTATGACCTATTATTTACAATAATTTACCTTACCGCACCACTGAAGTACTAAAACAAATTGCAAAAAATTAAAGTATGTAAGATTGTGACCAAAACTGGTACGGCAATCACTTTTAAATGACCTGACTCGAGGTTGCCAGGCTGCAGGAATGCATTTAAAATGACCATGATTTTTTTAATGTCTAGTGACATATCAGGGCCATAAATAATTAAAACACATTTCTTACATATGATTCCTTCAAGGAACTGTATGTAAGAAATGTATTTCAATTAATCATAAAATGGTCCTAATATGTTATTGTTACTAGACCTTAAGAAATCATGTTACTTTCAAATACTTATACCACTGACAACAGTAGTCCGGCCAGGATATTGTCATTTAAAAGTTGTTGTTACAACAACTCAACTGATGTTGATGTTGACATGTTGGGTTTTGGCCTGAAGCTCCACCCTCCACCTATCGATCAATCACGAAGTCAGTAGTGTTTCTGCATCCGGGTTGCCAGATCTGCTCTAGTCTACTCCACGGCTGCAGCTACAAACGTTCCTGCTGTTCCGGCCAATCTGGCAACCCCGAGTCGGGGAAGGGGGATAGTGATTGCAGTACCAGTTTTGGCCACAATCTTACATACACTTCCTTTAATCGTTATTTTTATCTGATCTTTTCATTGAATCTGTCAATCCAGTCAACAAAACCAGTCTGAATGATCTGTTCATGAATCAAACTGACCTGGTCAACAAGTTCAACTAATTGACGTGATTCGGGCACAAAGTTTACAGTCGGCATCAAATAAACATTCACCCAACTGAATCTTCTAAATGCTTGTTATTGATCTTATTGTGAATGATTACATGGATTTCATTTCATTTTTGATTGGAACTGCTGGATTTCTCAGATCATTTAGACCCAGGCTATTTTCTTGCAATCAGATATGCCTGCATCCAAAACAACCGATGCATCTATTTCGATCACTCGGATGTGCAAAATACAGAACAAATGATCTCTCACTACTATAGGGGGGTGTGATATATATTGTCTGCGATAATATCGTAATTGTTGTTTTAAAATGGTATGGATGTTTTAAACTGGTATGGCAACCCCCCCCCCCCCCCCAACACACACACACAAACACACACACACTCTCACACTCTACAAATACAATAATAAACTGTACGCAACACTGTTACAAACCTCGCTTTCAAAGTGTTCGTTGGGAAGCTGCCAAGCAAAAAGTATACGCGAGACAAAAAGGCAATTTGACTATTTATTGATGATACCACTGCACTCACGTGTCACCGTTTAGGCAAATGGTGAAATGAATCAAAATCAGCTCACTGGCACAAATGCTCTTAAACAAACAAAAACATGGACCATCAAGAACATCAAAATAAACACAGCTTGTTAGCTAACATTAGCGGCTTGACATCAGGATCAATTATTCGCACGCAGCCCGTCATCCGCAACGGCAATAGTCCATTTCACATAGAATGCTCACAACCCGCGAAAAGTTCAAACGGCTGATGACATCAGCGGAGGGTAGTGCGCTGACACATTGCTGGGCCTCTGGGCCGTTCTATGACTACACATCAAAATTTGATTGGCTGATGACCAATGTCAGTCAAAGTCAAATGGTCCAATGGAAAATAGCAGCTTCAATGGAAGGCTAGCTATTCTTCTATAGCACCTAACTCTAATAATGTGTGTGTGTGTGGTTATTTTGAAGCAGGGAAACAATTAAATTGAGTAAATTATGAATTTTAACTTTTGGTCAATCCCTTTAGTTTAAGTTTAAGTTGTATCATGCAGGAAATTACACTCACCATAATGTACATGGCTCCTGATGGCATCACTGGATTCAGCCCGGGAATAGTTGACAACTCTGAGAAACATATCTCAGAGTTTGACTGAAGAAAATCATAAAAAAGTGTTACTGTCAGAGTCATATGCCGAATCTAACTTTTCTCTCTGAAGCTCTACTCCTCTTACCTTGAGGAAACTGATTGTGCTTTGGTAGAACTCTGGTGGCGTGTCATTCAAAATGCTCTCTAATGCTCCCTGAACAACAGTACAGGGTCCTAAAATGCGTTGACTTAGTTTCACAAGACCCTCTCGAATCTAGAGTGAATATAAGCATTATTGGTATTTTGAGGGTGTATTTCATTATCTGTTACAGGTTAGAGGCTAATACTTACTCCAGTTCCAAATATGTTGTTACGATCATGGATGAGGATCCAGCCCATTCTCCAGCCAGGTACCAACCAGCGCTTGGCCAGACCTCCACAGGATAGGATGGGCACGTCACTGCTGAGAGGTGCCAGAGACCGAAAATCACAGCCAGAGAAAACCTGCAGAGTGACAGATATGTGTCAGCCAACTACAACATTGTAAATAGCAATATTGTTCTTTAAATTAATATAATAAAATATTATATAATATAAAATAAATTATATAATTTGCTCTTATATAATCAAAACTTTGTTGTCAGTCAGAATTTTTTATGTATTTGTAATAATGTAAATGTTGTTATTGTCACCAATGATCAGTTTCAAATGCATACATTTCTTTAAAAAAATATCTTGCTGACACCAAACTTTTGAACACGTAAACATATATATATATATATATATATATATATATATGTATATATATATATATATATATATATATATATATATATATATATACACTATATACACTATATACACTATATACACTATATATATATATAATGTTAGTTGATTTCTAGAATTTTATGCATGCTGTTACCATGCAGAACATGGAAGTTTAGGAAGGGGTTTGAGAAAGTTACAAGGCATGAGAGAGAGAGAGGGAGAGAGAGAGAGAGGGAGAGAGGGAGAGAGAGAGACAGAGAGAGAGAGGGAGAGGGAGAGGGAG
This sequence comes from Pseudorasbora parva, assembly GCF_024679245.1. Classification (NCBI taxonomy): domain Eukaryota; kingdom Metazoa; phylum Chordata; class Actinopteri; order Cypriniformes; family Gobionidae; genus Pseudorasbora; species Pseudorasbora parva. The sequence goes on along the minus strand of NC_090187.1, from coordinate 30,401,059 downwards.
AGAGAGAGAGAGAGAGAGAGAGAGAGAGAGAGAGAGAGAGAGAGAGAGAGAGAGAGAGAGAGAGAGAGAGAGAGAGAGAGAGAGAAAGCGTTCCTTATAGCTGTTTTGCAGTCGTCCACCTGGCTCTAATTATGAGTATGGCTTTTTGTCTGGGAGATGGATCCGCCCCATCTCTCATTGGCTAAGATACTGTAATTTGCGGTGTTGGCCCTATTTCATGAGCTCAAACGAATAAGTATGTTTTGTTGCCGTTGTTTTTTACAGGGTCCAGACAGTGAGGCCACATGGGGTGCTATACCCCAATATACTATGCCAGATGGAGCTCAAAAGCACATTCCCCTTCCTCTGACTACCTACACCACCCCTAATACATCATCTTCACGCATGTTCTAACCACAAACACATGCGTTGAAAAATGCATAGTCATTGAGGTGACCATTCTAATACTAAGCTGAAAAGGCACCAATCTCCACATTACAAAAATTCTCTCTTGGCCACAACTGCGAATTGTGAACCTGTTGCCCCCAGCTCTACCTTCACTGTCCTTCATGACCTAAAGCCCGAAATGCTGTCAGGCTTCCATTCACCACACACAACTCTAATCCCATCAATGCTGATGTGGTCTCCACTGCTGGACGAAGCTGAGCCAGGAAAATGCACGCTACCTAACAAGAGGATGTTAACTATAGTTGCAGTACAGTAAAACGGTTCCAAAAGGGGTTTTCACAGTAATGCCAATAATGCTTTAATGGAGTGTACTAAAATGTTATGGTTGAAAAGTGTCTTGCAAGTAAGCCAGACAGGAGTTATATGTGAGCTTAGAGTGTGATCTCCATAAAAGTCCACTGTGAGAAGATCTGAGGTCTACCTGACCTTTGAGTACCTCATCAAGGACGCTTTAAAGAGCTAAGAAAATAAAGCGCTTTAAGAAATGCATCATCATGGATGTGTTTTCATATTCATTGTGGGCTCACCATGTCTCCATAGATCTCATCAGCAAGGATAGGGATGCAGTATCTTGACGCCACTAGGCCAAAAAGAATATTAGACAATTAATATGCTGGAATCGTTCCTTTTGAGATGCGCATTCTTCAAATATTATTTGATTGAGTAAATCAGTGCATTCACCGGAAAGTATCTTATGCTGATGTTCTTTGGAGAACACTGAGCCACACGGATTGGATGGGTTGTTGACGATCAGACAGGCTGTTTTGTCATCAATCAGGCTCTCCAAGTGCTGAAGATCAACCTCCCAGGACTTCTCCGGCTAAAGGATCAAAAGATCAACTGACGTTAGAAAGAAACTCATCTTAGGCATGATACAGTCATCACTATTGACAAGAGGTATTGTATAGACAGAATTCGATCAAAGGGGTTATATATAATTATATTATATAAGCACTAAAGAATATTAAAACTATATTCAATTCAATAAAAACATATCCCTATTGCTTAATATGCAAAAATAAAATTATTTCTACCTGAATTGTTATGATCTATAATTAACTTTCAAGTAAACCTAATCATTAATCTATAGTGTATACATTAAAGCCTACAGAACAACAGTGGTATTATTGAGCTAGAATGTTCTGAGTTATTTGCATGTGCGTGTGGGTGACGTATATGTTGTTTTCAATCATCAGTCCCAGATGTGCACCATATAGGAATGACACAGCATTTTCCTCCCGTCCACTCCATAAACCGACCAATAGTATTTAATGGCCCATCTCACGCCCTCTCATCTCATATGTTTGTACACTCACTGTAAAAAAAAATGCTTTTCTTACATGGAATTTTTTCTTTTTTCCTGTCCAAATATCTAAAAATGATTAAATCAAAGATGCACTAAATAAGTAAAATTGCATAAGATATTATGTCTTGTTTTCTGGAGGAGTTTTTGCTTAAAACAAGCAAAATTAAGAGCCAATTAGAAAAATAATCTTGTTTCCATTTGAATAAAGATTATTTTTCATACCCTATTGGCAAGTTAAAACTCACTTAATTTTTTTTCTTCAATAAATAAATAAAAATAATAATATCTTGTCCTTTTACTGCATATTGATTTAGGATTTTTGCAGTGAGCTGAAATTGCATTTTTTTCCCTAATGGTGCGATGACACAAAGGTCCTTCTAAAACAGTCTCTACTTATATTTTACTATTTGTTTCTTCTTAACCTGAAGATGGACTTGTGATTTACTTCAACAAGTTCACAAGTTCACCTGAACAAGTTCACCTGAAGATGGACTTGTAGTTTACTTACCAGCAGATTGTAGTGCTTTACTTGGATGCCCATAGACACTGCCAGTGTCTTATAGAGAGAGAATCCAGGTCGTGGAACTAAGATATTGTCCCCTGGGTTACACAGCACGCTGATGGCCAACTCTATAGCCTGGCTACAGCCACTGGCTAAGATCACATCCTGCAGATTTATTTACAAATCATGAATATTTACTCTTCTACTATTTACAAAAGCATTATATGAAAACTATATAAACATCCTGTAGCTAATAAAATGTACTGATAAACATCTAAATTACAAAATAATCATGATGGATGTGACGCACTTTGCCTTCCAGCGGTGCTTCTGGACAGCTGTAGAAGTTTGCAACGGCGTCTCTGCTCTTTTGGTAACCTGTAGATGTCAAAAAGATGAGATTATGCGCATAGCATAATACACTTTTTATCAGAATGAAAGCCTGATGGAAATATTGTATTGTTGTATGTATACCAAATACAACAATTAACTCTTACAAAAATCTTACCAACTGAGGGAGCATAGCCATTGAATTTGTTAGAGTCAATGGCCTCCTTCACTGCCTGCAAAACAGTGTCATCTGTTGGCAAGTTCCCAAACACAGTAGGGTCACCTGGAGGAAAATCCGGTTGAAAACATTTTAGAGGCAAGAAATCCAAAAGCATTATAAAGTAATAGGCTACATAATATAGCAAAGTAATGACACTTTCCAGCGATGATACAGTTATTCCTGTCTCAATAACTTCATCCAGTTGACAAAATATAAATAACTAAATATTGACAAAACTAAGTTTCAATTGTGTCACTGTAGTTGACTCATAACTTACCAATAGATAAAGCAATCATGGGTTTCTCGGGGTTGGGAGAGAGTTTCATCCCGTCCACTATGGCTCGGATGGGGTTGAGTGTTTTCTTGGACATCTCTGAGGGTCTGACGTTCCATCTCGACCGGTTGCTCTTCAGTTTGGCTGGGTTAACACTCACATGAGTCCGCACGCTCACATGATGCACACCGTTCCCGTTCACTAACTTCCCGTTCGTACTGTGGAAGCCATCGTTCTGTGCTTCGTTCATTTTCACCACAAAAGACATGTTCTTGTTCTATAAAGATGATGCCTAAGGAAGGGAAACAATAGGACATTGAAAGAGTAGGCTAACATATGTTATCGAATACTTATACGTTTATGCGATATGGGTTTCGGACTGACGTCAAAAATAATTTTATTTTATTTCATTTTATTTATTTATTTATTTATTTATTTATTTATTTATTTTTAACCTTCCTGTCTAGTAAATGCATTTTGATTTAAGACATTTTAGACAAGGAACAAAACAAAAATAGCCTACTAAATAAGAAATTATTATTATTATTTGTTCTTTTTTTTTTTTTTTTGCAGTGTACTTAGGCCTACATAAGATTACATTTTAAGTTTCGAGTGTTTCAGTAAAGCTCGGTAAATCACCAGAGAACTCGCCTGAGGCAGTAACCATAGCAACAATATAAAATCATTATCGGACTGTAGCCTATATTTAAATTAAATAATAATTAATAGTTAAATATTAGTACTGCAATCACTTTATTAGTTATAGGTTTACACCTTACAAATATATTAAAAACGCTTTGTGTTTGCTAAAAAAAAGAAGAAAAAAAAGTAAAATTAGGCTAGGCCGGCTGAAAAATGGCAAGCAATTATAGCTAATATGACAAAATACTATTCTAAATAATCTGATTAATATATGACTGCAGAATTGTAATAGCCTATCGTCTATTCACCCTTGGTGTGACAAAAAATCAAAAATAGCAAAAAAGTGATATGGAAATTTCCTTTCTATTGTTTAAAATAATTATGCAAAAAAGCAGTAGAAATAAATATTTAAAACACCAGAATAGGCCTATGGTAGCCTAGTTTAAAATCAACACAGGCCTACATAACTTAAAATGTAACATAAATACCTTATTGAGCAGCTTTTTATAAAAAATCACGCTCCAGTGGCTGGGAATGAGGTAAATAGGTAAATATGTGCATAGATTGATTCATAGACTGAATTTATACAGAACCCCCAAATGGGTGTTGAACCTTGCCCATATTTTCATTGGTGGAGACTGAGGGCCGTCCAAAACTCCCCCGTTACATCATAAGTCTAAAATACTGTAGTTTTGGGGTTTAACCTCCTCCTCTTTCTAGAAGCTGCGGGTGAGCCTGTGATGCACATGATCTCTGCACGCGATCTGATGCGTAAAGCGCGAGGAGAGCAAACGCTCCGGTGCTCACAAAGTTATGGACTTTTTTTAATCTAATCAGATCTATTATTACTTAACTTCATATATTTTTAAATTAGCCTATTATTTCATTTGTGGCACCTGTTTCCAGGGCGCATATAAATTACAATTGCAAAACAAAGAAGAGTTTAGGATTAACACTATTGGGCTAGGCTATATTTCAGAATCTCGATCATGTTCTCAGATATCATCAAGCATCATTTGGAGAATATTCTCTACAGATGTAATGAGAATGAAAGGGACTGGTTGCCACATCTGTCTTACATAATTCAATCCCACATTTTTAGGGGGGCTGGAGTGGTTTTATTTGTGCCAACACTGGGCCATTCTGCTATGCAGCTAAAATTCTTATTATTATTATGTGCAAAGAAAGCCTTTGCCAACTATCCGAAATATGGACAAATCAAGGGTTTATGGTTTCATGGTCTAACTTTGAATCCCCAGCCATTATGCAAATGCACAAATCAATTGTTTATGTTTTGTTTTCTATTAATGAGACAAACAACTTGCTTGAAATCTTCTCAATGAACTGGGTTTGTAAGATCGATCAATCAAAGCCAGTGCTGTCCTGAATAAGACATTTTACATAAATGTTTTAAAAAAATATATAGTTCACAAGACCATATATATATACCATATATATATATATATATATATATATATGAATATATGAATTTATTAAAATGACCAGTTCAAAAGTTTATGAACCATTGATTCTTAACACTGACACGTGGCACTGTGTGTCATTCCATGGATGATCCACACATCTGTTTGTTTTTGTTTTTGTTTTTTTGTAATGGTTGTTCATGAGTCCCTTGTTTATCCTGAGCAGTTAAACTGCCCAATGTTCTTCAGAAAAATCCTCCAGGTCCTGCAAATTCTTCCGTTTTCCAGCATCTTTTGCATATTTGAACCCTCTCCAGCAGGCCTACACTCTTAAAAAAGGGTTCCTTGAGGTTCTATATAGAACCCATAATTGGCCATTAAAACCTTTTATAAAAAATGGTTCTATGAAGAACCCTTGGATAGCAAAGAACCTTTTTAAAAAATAAATAAAACGGTTCTATTCATGTTTTATGACTGAAGTCTAAACTAAAGATTACACAATAATTATAGGCACAAAGATTTTTTTAAGACCCAGGAAAATGACTGCTGTAATCAAAAACAAAACAAGTCAACAAATTTGAATATGCATGAATCAATGTAGCCTATGATTTGAGTTTTTTAATGCCATTTTGTACATTCGCATGAAACTTATATTTGCTAATTCATTAAAGTTTGGCCTTTTGACAAATAATTTTGTTAAATAAATAAACTAACCAGGTGTTTTCTTTATTTTGTATACATGGTTTAATCTAACCCGAGGGGGGCATTAAAAACAAATAGGCCTAATCGTAAAAATGTGTAATACAAAAATGTTATTTTTGTATTACACATAGCCCACACGATCGGTTGATATAAGTGCGAACTGCGCGCGCACAAGAGAAAACACAGCAGAACAAGAAATTAATATTATGAGATTAATCGGCCTGCCGACGGGCTTCCTTTTGGTAGCCCGTCTGGAAGACACACAGCTCCGGGACGTTGGGCTTTGCGAGCCCTGGCCTGGCCCATACATGTCTGAGTCCAGCGTGCTAAAGGTATGTTCTGCATGTACACATAATTAAAACGATCTATAACAATGCAATACTATTACATGCTGCATAAAAAAGTTATACTGAAATAAGTGTGTTGCACCATTCCTCCTGTCGGATCCCATATAAAAGAAATAGGATTGTTTTCTGTTCAGAAAAGCTTTTAACTGTTATGTGTTTGTTGATTGTTTGTATTCTTTTATATTTTTACTTGTTATTCATCTTTTTGCAATTTTTCCCTTTGTTGCACTTTGAGATTCTTCGGAATGAAAAGTGCATTATAAATAAAATCTATTATTATTATTATGTGTTTTATAATCAAATGTCTTCTCCATGTGAGCTAAATTAAAAATAAAGTGCCTAATATTAGGATCCGAAGGAAGCTCATGCATCGACTGTGTTCTTACACAACAAGCTATTTTCTTCGGCATGTTTATTGCTTCCGGCTAGCATGGGCGGGGCTACTGAATTACACCTGGGGCCTATTGCACAATACTAGGATAAGGGATTAAGCCGGGATATTTGGGTGATCCTGGCTCAATTTATCCACTAATATACAGTTATCTTTCATTATCGTTATCGTTCTTGGTATGAGTTTGCCTTCAGGGTATGTTTACATGACAGCTGTGTACTAAAATTTGCATAAAAATGACAAGATCCCCAAGATATCCCGGCTTAATCCCTTATCCTAGTTTTGTGCAATAGGCCCCTGTTTATTATTCAGTAGAGGCGGAGTTTCATCAGTCGATGACATCAAGATGCGAACACGATCGTTTTCTGGGCCTGGTGTCTATAAAAGCTTTTCTTTGACTAACAAGGACGTTTTCAGCTCTGAAACTTACAAGATATTCTTATAATACCATGACCTTTTATATATCAAAAGCTTAAGGAAAAGTTGATTTCTCAATTCATCACCCCTTTAAGAATCAAACGTTCATAACCATTTGAACAGGGTCATTTAAATACATTCGGCTATTTTTTTTTATAGTCTTGTGGATTATATGTAAACATCTTTTGTTTGTAAAATATCTTATTCAGGACAGTACTAAATTAAAAATAACATGCATTTTGTATGATCTCTCTTGTTCACAGATTTTCCAAGCGGTTCACATACTTTTTCTTGCAACTGAATTGTAACTGCATGGAGAAGTGTGACAAGCGCATATTCCATTTGTATTTCACATAAAGTAAAGTCAAAAGTTTTTGGAACAACATGAGGTAAATAATGACAAAAGTTTTTTTGTGCACTATCCCTTTAATAAAATATCATACGGTCAGAAAATAAATAGTTGTCACTTGGATGATTTACATTCGGTATGCAAAACACTTGACAATATTACTTGCTTCATCTACCTCCAATGGTAAATTCTAACGTTTGTGCAAAGTAGTAAACAAGAAGTTTGAACATTTAAGGCAGATAAAGTGAACACTCAAGTCGGTAAACAAACTTTAAAAAGGACATGGTTTTACGCCAGAATAACCTTGAACTTTAAGCCCACAACTCTCTTTCATGTTTTTTTTTTTTTACTTGGCATAACAACCTAAGTATGAAAACCAACACGTACACATGCAACATTGAATTAGTGAGGCTAAGATTAACCTTAAAACACTCATCTGCCCTGATGCGCTATCTAAACTGAAAGTAGGGTCACCGCAACCGTGACATTTTAGGTAAATACTGCTATAAAAATGCTTTTTTTACTTTTTTTTATTTTTTGTCTTGTTTCCAGTCCAAATATCTTAAAATTCTTAAATCAAGATGCATTTACTAGACAAGTACAATTACATAAAATGCCTTGTTAATGATATGCAAATAGGGTACAAAATCTTGTTTCCATTTGGATTAAGATTATTTCTCACCCCACTGGCAGATAATTCTGCTTGTTTTAAACAAAAACTCAATTTAGATCCAGAAAACAAGACATTATTTTATGCCAATTGACTTGTCTAGTAAATTCATTTTTTAAATATATATTTAGACAGGAAACAAAACAAAAATACTAAGTAAGAAAAGCCTTTTTTTGCAGTGCGCTTAACTTAAAAAAAAATTGCATCATGATGTAAAATGTCTGTCCTTACATAACCCATCCAAGTCAATCAAAGAACCCTGTCAACATCTACCCACTAAAGAACACCATCCAGAGACCCAGCGATAACCCTGACCCGCCCACCATATGCGTCACTAAACCACAACAGCACAGAGGAAACCATGTAGATTTAGTTATACTCGCTTCATAAGACCTATCAGGACAAATGGACTAATCACAAAAAACATACATGAGTCAATAGGATATAAATATTTTGCCACTGACCATCAATAGCAAGCACTTTGACCTTCATGTGGTACACTGACGTAATCTGCTAAAATCGATGTTTGAGTACATATGCATCTGAGAAACATGATAAACACCATGTTCACTGTCACTTTCTTTTTAGTGGCCTATGTATTAATAAGTCATTAAATCAGAGGTATCAACGTCTTAATCTTCTGAGTATGAAGCATTATACAGTATTTACATCAAATAATACACATTAATGTTTGTTTTAATGTTGTATAAGACATATTAATGTCTCTTTTTTTCTCCTAAAATAACATGGGTTATGTATGAATTTGTGACTCTGGCACACTCTTTCTTGCTCAGTCTTTTAAGCCACACTTGATGTTGAAGCCACTTGAACTGCATGAGGAAGCTTTGACTCTCTGAAGATATTTTCAGAAGTTGTTCTGAAGACAACAGTAGCTAAAATTGGTCCTGCATTGATTCTTGGGGTGCTGAGTTGCTTGGAGGCTGTTGGTGGACTGAAGGTGAAGGAGTAACTGGTTTCTTTGAGGACACTGCTGAAAGACTGACCTGGTGCATGTAGGACATTAAAATGTTCGTAGAGGATGAATCAGGGTTTGAGGACAACTGAGTGCTGGTTTGGAGATGCTTGAGGTTCTGGTGTGTGTGGGGGAAAAGGTGGAGTGCTTTGGGTTTGCATGTACGACATCAAAATGTACTGAGGGGATGAACTCATGTGTGAGGACAGGAGTACTCCATGAGGTAAACTGATGAGGTAAAAATAAGGTAAAAAATCTGCATATTTCCCCAACCCTAGTGCAAGTGTTTTTAACCACTCGATGTAAACTGTTAAAAATAAATTTCGAGTACCTGTTAAAACAGATGTTTGAGTACCTATGCCTCTGCAAAACATGATGAAGACCGCGTTCACTAGCACTTTTTTGACATCCTCGGATTCATTCTCCTTTAGGATTGTAATCAGGGTCATCAGAGTCTGAATCTTCGGAGTATGAATCCGAATACAGTGTATTCACATCAAATAACAAGTATTGATCATGTTCTGCTGTTTGTTCTCCTTCTAAAATGTATGAATTTGTGGCTCTGGCGCACTCTTCCTTGCTTAGTCTATTAAGGCACACTTGAGGTTGAAGCCACTTGGACTGCATGAGGAAGCTTTGACTCTCTAAGGACAGTTTTAGATTGTGTTCTTTGATTCTGCTTGGTTCCGTGAAGACAACAGTAGCTAAAATCTGTCCTGAATTGATTCTTGGAGTGCTGAGTTGCTTTGAGGCTGTGGATTGAAGTGATGAGGAGGACTGCTGGTTGCCTGAATGTGAAGGAGCAACTGGTTTCTGTAAGGACACTGCTGAAAGACTGACCTGTTGCATGTAGGACATTGAAATGTTCGTAGAGGATGAATCAGGGTTTGAGGACAATGACTGCTGGTTTGGGGATGCTTGGGGTTCTGGTGTGTGTGGGAAAAGAGGTGGAGTGCTTTGGGTTGATGTGGGAGTGCATTCTGCCTGTACAGCTTCTCCATCAAGCTCTTCAGAACATTCCTGAAGGATGCTCCTCATTTTTTTGCCATGTCTGGTGCACATCTGCTCTGTAAAACCAGTCTCACTTTCCTTCTCTTCTGGTTCAGATTGAGACTTCGCCTGTCTGTGCCTCCCAATCTGGTCCTTCACCACTAGACGAGATTGGCGGTTTTCCATTTCAGAATCTGACAATTGTGTCGATGTAACAATGACATCACCAAAAATTTCCTCCTGAGATAAAATGATCCCTGTGTTTTTATTCTGCCATAAGACTTGGGAACTAAAGAGGTCTTTTGTGCTGGTTTGTGAGAATCGATTCTCCTTTGAGCTGTTCTGAGATGGCCTCAAAATTACACGAAGGTTATCATGGGTTTGTTTAAGAACTTTATCGTCCCTTGGTTCCTCACAAGTGTTTGAAAGGGATGGTGTGATACTGTCATCAAGGCTCAGATTTGTTGTTACAGCTGCAATATAGAGAAAATGGCAATGAAAATTAAACAATTTCAAAGTTGATATGATGATTTCAGAGCCAAAAAACGCATTTCTTACCGCTACACAGGAGCCTCTTTAGAACTGTGGCTAGAGACACACTATCCCTTGAAAGTATTTTTTTCAGATTCTTCTCTCCCCTTCCATATGGATGGGACTGCTTCAATACCTGGACACATTCATATGCAAATGTGGACAGATTAGATACAATAATAATGTTTTTAAAGTGGGTTGATAAATCTATATTTTGATTACACTCAACCAAGTTTTTTTGCCTCTTGTTGAGTTTAATTAATTAAACTGAGCTAAAGTAACAAAAAAAAGTAAACATTTTGTCACAGCTTAATTTAATTGTGTTCAATCAGCCTAATATATTAAAAACTGAAGTTTACTTTATTCATTTATGTTAAAACTACATAAATCATTTTTGTTGACAACTAACTGGGCAGTGGATCTGTAGTTCCCAGCATGTTTTGCAAGGGACTGCATTAGTAGAGTAAATGTAGGGATTAAAGTTTTATTTTATGTATTTTTCAGTAAAGAGAAATATTTTGTTAGTTAATTTTAGTGTTTAATGTACAGTTATGTTGGACATTTAGAGGAATCTATGTAATGTTTTAGAATTTTGTGGTTACAATTATGCAGAAAGAGTAGCTCCTGCGTTTAGGCTGGTACTCAGTGATTATGCTAATGTCAGGAGTTTTTTTCCATTAAATTGTGTATAATGATGAATGAAGCTGCTTATAATTGATTTTCCAATAAATGTTTTAATTGAAGTTTGACACATAATGTATATATTTATAAATATAATTTAAACTGTATTTGATCAAATTGAGTTCCAATGTAATTGAGGACCAACTCAATTACATTTCATTGCATGAATTAATCTTTTATGAGTTGGGGCAACACATATTTATTGGATGGAAAACCTATCCTCAAATAAATTGAGTTTGTCCAGTAAGTTTTTAGTCTTTCCTACATAGTTTATTCTTAACCAGACAAAATACCAATAATATATTTTAAGTGAAAAAGCATGATTTGGGAATGCATTGGGACTCTTATTTTGAAATGTCTATGCTTTATTAATTCCAGTTGCTCTTTTAAAAGTTTTTACGTCCTCAAAGTTAGAACCCTTAAAAATGATATGTTTGTTGTACCATTTAATGGTGCACTATGTAGTATTTTTGCAGTAAAATATCCAAAAACCACTAGGCCAGTGTTATATATATATTTTTTCAGTTGAGTTACAATATCCCAAATGTTTCCAACTATTTGTAAATTGTGATAAAATTGCTATTTTAACCAAGGAGCCAGGACGTCTGAGCATAGTGTCTAAGGGAGTCAACTGTTAATTGCGTCATATCTGCATTACCCTCGGTTTCCGGGTTTATTTTTATTAAATTATTTTTTATTTTTTTTACTCATTTAGGACTTTACAAGGACCCACAGGATCCCTATCTTGATATTTAGCATATATATTTACAAATGTAAGTGGTTGGAATTTTTTCACCTGTTTTATCATCTGTCAGCAACAATTTATGCATTATTTTTTTTAGAAAGTAACAGCACAAAATAAATAGCAATGCCTGTCTTAAAAGCAACTACCGGTAAGTAGAAGATGCAGCTACTTTAGATAGGAATGTACATAAACACTAACCTGTTCAATACATGTAGGTTGTGGTAGGACTTTATCCAGCTCTCTCAAATAGTGTGAGAGTCTCTCCTCCAGTTTCTGTGCATACCGTTCACCGTATTGCTCCTCCATTAAATCCTGCAATGAATGGTCACATTTGATTTAAAGATCTGCAATTGATGCAAACTAGTGCTGATATAAGTAATGCGCCATTCAAAGTATTTCATAATGCTCTTTAAAACAACAGGCCATTTTCACTAACCCGAATATAAGTCTCGCGCATGTCCCTGTCTCTTGCCAGGCAATGAGCAAAGGACTTGAAATCCTTCTGGTTTTTCTGCATCAGGTCCATGTTTCTGCGGCTCTAGATTTAAGAAAAAGTATGATGAAGACATTTTTTTTACATTATACTTCGCATAGAGAACCCATGCATCTTATACTGGGGGGGGTACTTCCAGCTTCGCTACTGTTCGGACGCTCTTGCTTACTGCTCCGCGCTTTGCTCTATTGCTTCTATATTTTCTCTCATCCGACCAGCCTCCACACTGCCATCAGCTTACATTCCAGAAGGGAAAACACAGCTGCCTACATTCAAAAGGATAAGAAAATGCCTCTTCTAGCTAAGGAATCTTCTTGCTGCACAAACTGCCACAGACTTTTACAAAGGATTGCAGTTCTTGAAACAAAGTTATTTGTGGAACCACCAAAACGGAAGAATCACACAGCAGAGCTTCATCATGAACTCCCTCTGCACACAGCCGGTGAGTCCCATAAATTTAGTGCTACTCAACAGATAGAGAAACAAGAACAGCGACGCTCAGCTCAGAGAGCAGCCGAGCCAAGGACTCTGATAGTGGGTGACTCTACAGTCAGAAACATTCGCAGCAGAGATACAACTACATGCTACTGTGGCAAGCAGCGGGGCAAGGGATCGTGAGAGCAGGCCGGTGAAAAGTGGTAATGAGTGCCAGCTGTGCGACACACCGGTTTCGTCTCGCGGCCGAGTGACGGGAGCATAAAAGGAGGAGCAAAGGCAGCAAAAGACGAGAGAGGGCCAGGCCAGCCCGCGTTTTATTATGTGTGTGTATGTGCGGGCAGTCGTCCGTGAGGGGCTGCCCGCGGTTTACTTTCGTTTTGTTGACTTATTTTCAAATTAAAAAGTTTGTTGAATGTTCGCCGGTTCCCGCCTCCTTCCTTACATCAACGAACCTCGTTACACTGGTGCCGAAAACCCGGGAGGAAGGAGGGACATGCTGTCGAAGACCCCTCGCTGCTGAGGGGGATTGCGGTGTGGAGGAGGTCGGGCAGCGCAGATGAATGAAGACTGCGAGGGCTGCCCCAGGCGGTGGTGCTGGAGCGAGGAAGGTGGGACAGAGACTGTGCCCCTGGTTCGAGGTGGGGTGGCTGGCATCCGAGAGGGAGCGGAGGAGTCACTGCGCTTGCCGTGAGCCGGAGCTTGCTGCCGTCCGCCAGTTAGGGGAGGAGCAGGGAGAGCGGGGCTCGCTGCCGGGTCCCTCAGTAGGAGGAGTCACCGCCGGCCACCAGGGGGCGGAGGTGGATCGGGCTGTCCACCAAGCGTCCAGGGCCATCACACAGCACCGCGAGGAAGAGCCTCTCTGCGGGCTGAGGGCCGAACGGCAGTGTGTCTGGGAACCGGACCAGATGTTTTTTTTCCCTCTCTCCCCTCTCTCGTTCTGTCGCTCCTCGTGCTCCCGTCTCCATTTCTCTTGCCCCTCTGTCCGCGGCCGCCGTGATCGCCGGGGGTGGGGGGTGTTTGGTGTGTGTGTGTGTGGGGGGGGGGAGCGCAGTCTCGGGAGTGCCCCCCGGCCTGCAAGGGGCAATAGGGGTATGTGGCAAGCAGCGGGGCGAAGGACTCTGAGAGCGGGCCGGTGATGAGTGGTAATTAGTGCCAGCTGCGCGACACACTGGTCTCTTCTCGCGGCCAAGTGAAGGGAGCATAAAAGGAGGAGCAAAGGCAGCGAAAGACAAGAGAGGGCCAGGCCTGGAATTTATGTTATGTTTTGTTTACGTTCTGTTGTGTGTGTGCGGGCAGTCATCCGTTAGGGGCTGCCCGCGTTTTATTATGTGTGTGTATGTGCGGGCAGTTGTCCATGAGGGGCTGCCCGCAGTTTACTTTCTTTTTATTTACTTATTTTCAAATTAAAAAGTTTGTTGAATGTTCGCTGGTTCCCGGCTCCTTCCTTCCATCAACGAACCTCGTTACGGCTGCCTTCCACAAGCAACCATTTCTGATGTAAACAGGGAAATTGAGAATATTCTGATGAAACATAAGACTGCAAATCAACTAATCATTCATCTGGGGAAGAACGATATTCAGAGAGAGCGGTCAGAACTCATGAAGTCGGACTTCAATGAACTTTTTGAAACACTTAGAAAACTGAAAGTTCAGCCGTTCCTCAGTGGACCACTGCCAGCAAGAGAAACAAATAGGTTCTCAAGGTTGCTTGGGCTTAATACATGGCTGCAAAAACCTGTAACATGAATGGAGTGAACTTCATCGATAACTTCAATCTCTTCTGGAGTCAGAGACAACTCTTTACATCAAATGGCCTCCATCCAAACAAACTTGGTGCAAGAGTGTTAAAGGACAATATTTATTTTTCCCTTCAGCATCCTTCCGCTGTGTGCTTTAACCCACTCAACCTGATACAGGGTATGGATGACCACAGGACTTCATTTCAGCTCCTGAATGGACATTCGGTTGACACATCCCACAAGGACAATGATAACACCACGCAGCCACAACAATTGCTCATGGACACATTCCCAGCTAAGCCCTGCCCACAGAGCTCACCACAGACTGACTGTGATGGATTAGAACTGCTCCAAGATTCAGCACCCAATGATGACTTTTTTGAAAATGGACAGCAAAGCCAGGACAACATACTTCAGCTTCCGATAACACCAGAGCAACAGCCCCTCTTACCGGACATGTCATTCCTCTCTCCAGCATCCCCGCATCTGAGCTTCTCAGAGAAAATGGAGGAACGGATTTTTGTTGGAACTAGACTATCACACTCGATTGCTTCGAGCCCCCAGATATCAACCAAAAAGTGTCGAGCCCCACAACCCCCAAAGCCTGTGGGCCCAGCTCCCCCTCCTCCTGTGAGATTTCTTCGGCCACAATGCTACGGCCCACACCCTCCTCCATCTGTTGTAGGTGAACCAAAAACAACTGATTCCAGCTCTCAGTGATTTGTGAGAGCTGGAATCACCCCACTATGATAACAGTAACTTTATCAAATATTTACAGAACAAGTGGGAACCCAGTGTGCCTGCCTCTTTATCTATCCCAGTTCTGTTACGTGAAAGATAGTCTAAGGCCTTGTCAGGCCATTTAGCAAACCAATATAATCTGCTGCCTGTCACTTGTCAAACTAAGACTAATGTGGGTGAAAAAATGAATACTGTTACACTTTTAAACATCCGTTCACTTACGAACAAATCATTTTTAGTCAGTGACTTAATAACCACTAACAACCTAGATTTATTGCTTCTAAATGAAACGTGGTTAGAAGAAAACTGTAGTGCAACAGTCCTCAATGAAGCAGCACCTCCTAACTTTACTTTTATGAGTGTTTGCAGAGCTGTTAGGAGAGGTGGAGGTGTTGCTGCTCTTTTTAAAGATTTCTTTCAATGTAAGCAAGTGTCATTTGGTGAATATTTGTCTCTAGAATATCTGGGTATTGTGTTAAAAGGTGCTCCACGCATCCTGCTTATCATTGTTTACAGGCCTTCAAAGTACTCTCCAGCCTTTATTGAGGAATTTACAGAACTGTTGTCAATAATTTCCTCAGAGTTTGACTGTTTTGCTATTGCTGGGATATTACATTCACATAGACAATGCTGAATCCAGTACAACAAAATAGCTCTAAACATTTCATCTAAACATTTCATCAATTGTTAATAAGGATGTGGCACTGTCTGATAATTTCTGTATTTTCTTTGATATATCAATCTCTCCTGCCATTGAAGCTAGATCTGTCTCTGTCAAAAAGAGATGCTTAAATGAGAACACTAATGTGCTGTTTATGAAGGCTTTATCTCTAAAACCAAGCATATCTGCAGACTGTTGATTTTCTCCTTGAGTCCTTTACCTCAAAAGTTAAGAGTGTGATATTGCTCCTCTGAAAGTCAGGAAAAAGAGTGGCAAACAAAAGGCACAATGGAGAAACTCAACAGCAGTTCAAATAATGAAAAGACAATGCAGAAAATCTGAACGAAAGTGGCGGAAGACAAAACTTGTAGTCCATTATAACATCTATAAAGACAGCCTTCATGCTTTCAATGTTGAACTAGGCAAAGCTAGACAGACCTTCTTCTCAAATATCATAAAAAGAAACATTAACAACACACGCACTCTTTTTGCTACTGTAGACAGTCTAAATTCGACACTGTTGACAACACTATACTTCTTGACAGGCTGGAAAACTGGGTCGGGCTTTCTGGGATGGTCCTCAAATGGTTAAGATCATACTTAGAAGGGAGAGGTTATTATGTGAGTATAGGAGACCATAAGTCTGAGTGGACATCCATGACATGTGGAGTCCCACACGGGTCAATTCTTGCACCACTTCTATTCAACCTGTATATGCTGCCACTGAGCCAAATAATGAAAAATAACAAAATTGCTTACCACAGCTATGCGGACGACACCCAGCTCTACTTAGCACTGTCACCTAATGACTACAGCCCCATTGACTCGCTGTGCATTGATGAAGTTAACAACTGGATGTGCCAAAACTATCTTCAGTTAAACAAAGACAAAACTGGAATCACTACATTTGGAAACAAAGATGAAATTCTCAAGGTGAACGCATATCTTGAGGCTAAAGGTCTAATAACAAAAAATTTTGGAGTCAGACCTGCGTTTCAGTAGTCATGTCAATCAGCTGAAAAATATTGCAAGAATTAGATGCTTTGTTTCCAGCCAAGACTTAGAGAAACTGGTTCATGCTTTCATCACCAGTAGGGTGGACTATTGTAATGGCCATCTCACTGGCCTTCCCAAAAAGACCAATAGACAGCTTCAGCTCATACAGAACGCTGCTGCCAGGATTTTGAGCAGAGCCAGAAAATATGACCATATCACACCAGTCCTCAGGTCTTTACACTGGCTTCCAGTTACATTTAGGATCCTTGTTTATAAATCTCTCAATGAGCTAGGACCTCAATATATTGCAGATATGCTGATTAAATACAAACCCAACAGATCGCTCAGATCAGCAGGATCAAATCAGTTAGAAATACCAAGAGTTCACTCAAAGCAAGGAGTCTGCTTTTAGCTATTATGCCAGCCGTAGTTGGAACCAGCTTCCTGAACAGATCAGATGTGCTCCAACAGTAGCCAGATTTAAATCCAGACTCAAAACACATCTGTTTAGCTGTGCATTTACTGAATGAGCACTGTGCCACTGTACGCCCGACTGATAGCACCTTATCTATGCATCATTTTTTTAAATTATTTTTATAACTGTTTTAGTTGACCTGTTCTTTTCTTTGGTTATCATAATTGTATTATTTTTTAATTCTCTTTACAACTGTTTCTATTTTTATTTTTATACATTGTATTCTTTTTCTTATGCGTTTGTTATCCCTATTTCAATTCCTTTCTATGTAAAGCACTTTGAATTGCCATTGTGTATGAAATGTGCTATATAAATAAACTTGCCTTGCCTTGCCATCTATAGAGCATGTATCAACTACTTCGCTTTTTATGTACTTGTGGTGGCCCCTGGTGGAAGAAGATTATACTTACACATTTGTGATACTCTGGCAGGCTGTTAGGGAAAAAGTTTTCGATCTTGTCAGAGATATTCGCCGTACTCTGGTCATTCCACAACATCCACATGACAACCTAAAACAAAACAAAACGCTAGTGAATCGTAATACAGCTATGAAAATGAAAACAACTTCACATTTATACAATTTGAAAACTCACTATACATGACAGCAAGTTAATTCTGGTTGGGTTGATTTGTCTCACCAGTGTCTGCAGACCAAACATGATCTTCATGTGTTTGATGGGAGTCACTAGTCGTGGCACAAGTGTGTATGTAACATCCAAAAACCCAATGACTCTCTCGAAGTGCTTGATGTCTCGGGTTTGAACGATCCTCCAGACCTCTGCTGCAACAACACGGACTCTGCACGGCTCTTCAAGGGTCAGAAGATGCCAGTCACCTTCTAGCCATAACGGAGGACCTAGAACTGAACAAAAGTTTATTAGATCTCCCATTTTTTTGTGGGTTTAATTAGACTGCATTATATTTTATTATTATAAATACTTTAAATATTATAATATTTAAATAATTAATTATGTATCTATTATTCTGGCACTGTTTTGGGCCAGTTATGCCTGATTTATGGGGACATGGAAGATGTTGTGGGTGAGTTTTGGTCAGCTTTCGGCATAGGTCTGGTTTACTTTCGGCTAGCAGCTTTTGGGCCAATCTTGGGGCTTAATTCCATGTGGTCTGTGGCCAAACTCTCAACCGAAACTCAGAATCAAATTGGTTCTGGGTAAATCGGATATCTGGGTATTCATTGTTATAGCGTTAAAGTAACGCATACAGGCAGATTTATTATATATATATATTTTTTATTATTTATTTTACTAAGATGTTATATTCTATTCTGTGTGGATTTACAGTCAGTGACATGAACAAGACAGAATTAAATTGTTAATCGCAATAATTCATGTCAACTAATGGTCAGAACAAAATTCATGATTGTGACATGCCTAACCAATCATTCATGGCTTAGAATCGACTTAAAGGGTTAGTTCACCCAAAAAATGAAAATTATGTCATCATTTACTCATCCTCAAGTTTCCCAAACGTACATGCATTTATGTATTTATTCTGCTGAACACAAAATAAAATATTTTGAACAATATTGGGAACTAAACAGTTGATGGACCCCATTGACTTCCATAATAGGGTGGAAAAATATTATGGAAGTCAATGGGGTCCATAAACTGTTTGGTTACTGACATTCTTCAAAATATACTCTTTTGTCTTCAGCAGAAGAAAGAAACTCATACAGGTTGAATTGATGGTGAGTATTTAAAAGGTTTAGGCTCAGTAAGACCTTTTCTTTGTTCCAAAAAAATTAATTTTAAGTGACAGATTTTTAATTTTTGGGTAAACTATTTCTTTAATACAGTAAGATTCATTATTTGTGTAGTATTTGCAATTTGTGCAATCAATTTGGGATAAAAAAGTAACAAGTAACATAGTAACTGTAGTTACATGCAAATACATGAATTAAATAGATTGTACTGTTTATATTTAAAAGCAATGCAAGATATGTAATAAATTACACTTATCAGTATCATAATTTGATATAAATTACAGGTTTTGAACATGCAGATTTGGTTGGGTTATAAAAAAAGACATTTTAAGAAACACCTTCTAAGACCTCCATCATCCGTTTAGTCCATGCGTATTCAATGATCCACAACGGTAAAGCAGGAATAAGGATAGAGCAAGCTTTCTCCAACCACAGGTTTTCACTCATTCCAGCAAAAGAAGCAGTTTCAGTCTTCAGAACTGTCATGATGTCCGAGCATCAGCTCAACTGTTGTCATCGCAGAGCATCCATGCAGGAAACATCCAATCATTGCCTCTGCGGAGATGATGATGATGAGCTCCATTTAAAAGTCAAATTTTGTTAGACATGCCCGGGCACGTTTAGGACGTTGCTGGTTTACTTATACATATGACATCAAAGTTAGATATACCACTCAATACTCAAAATTCAATCCTGATCAGTAATACAAGCCAGTCGTAAGATCATAGTAATAATTATTTGTGTGAAAAAGAAATGGTTGACTGTAATATTTTTTTTTGAAAAAAATAAACCGATGAAGAAACTTTCAAAATAAGAGAACCGTCCCGTCATCAGCTAAAAGTGGCATTACAACATGAACATGTATATTTTTGCAGAATTTATTTTTATAAAACTGACAAATGTACATTTTTTGTAGGTTTATTAAAAATAAATAAAAATTGAGATATTTATTTGAAATACATCGCATATGTATTTATTTTCATTAACTGGCAGAATACAGGCAAAGTTCACAGTTTAAATGGTTCCACATTATTATCTCTGCAAATAAAATCACAATTAAACGTTTAACTTTTATAACGCATACGTGTATTTTTTTCTATATTTATTTTGTTTTATCTGTAAAGGGGTTTTATTGTGAAACAGTTATTTCTAGCTTCACACTTTCAAAAAAATCATGACCTAGCGCTTGTTGGCGTTTTGGTAGTTTGACGTGTGTCACCGAATAGCTAAATGTTTGATGCCACAATCTTTGTTATATTCTGTTAATATTGAATCGAAAAGTTGCTTTTGACGGTGAGTGCAGCCCCCTTTTTTATTTGTCTCCTTTAGACAACGTTTTATACTGTAAAGACGGTCTATATATATATATATATATATATATATATATATATATATATATATATATATATATATATATATATATATAAAGCATTTTATAATGTATTTTATAAATTATAGAGTCACACTGGTTTGTTTTCACGTTGCAGTTACACTAATTCTTTCCAAGCAAGATGCCTCCACGTGTTGATGACGTCATGAAATTGTGTTGTGAATTATCCGCAAATCAACAAGTAAAAACAGCAGTGAAGCAGTCTGGAAAAGGAGCAGCAGCAGCTGGAGGTCTAGCTTTTGCAGGAGGCTTAATAGGGGGTCCTCTGGGAATTGCAGTAGGCAAGTACATTCATGCCTTTAATAAAGCTGGCAACCTCTTATATAGTATGTATGAGATGTTTTTCTTACCTGCACCTTTGTGTTTTTAAGGTGGGGCTGTTGGAGGACTGCTTGGATGCTGGATGACAAGCGGACAATTTAAACCTCTCCCCCAGGTTATCATGGAGCTGACACCAGACCAGCAGCGCGTACTCTATGAGGATATTTTAGCCATCTTGGGCTCAATAACATGGACTGATGTTGCACAGCTGACTGCCCTTGTAATGGGAAATGCCACACTTCAGCAGCAGGTAACTGCTGCTCTTCTGAGCTATGTACATAAGGAACTTCAAGCTGAAGTGCATTATGTAGACTGACACCATCTTCATAAAAACAAAAAAACATTTCAAACCTTATAATCATGTCATACGGGTTGTTTGATTAGATGCTTGAGGACTGTAGTTGAAACTGTCATATGTTTTTAACTTTATATAGTACATTTGAATCTGACAAGCACTGTATGTTCTTTGAAATTCCCTGGCATGATGTGCAGTTCATTTTCAGAACACTTAAGAAGATTGTGCATTATAGAACGTGTGGATGCGATTGTTGAATTAATGCCTTTTTAAAGTAAAAAAAAAAACACTTTGTTTTGTTTAATAGAAATCTTAATTTGTAATAAATATTTGCATGCCCATTCAAAAGCCTTAAAAACATAGATGCTGGCTGCTTTAAAATATATATTTTTAATATTTAGATTTGGCCAGACACATTGAAATCATCCGTTATAGGGATTGTTTGACTGGATGCTTGAGTACCGGCATTAATTTATATAGTACATTTCAATTTGTGAAGCATTTGATGTTATTTAAAATAATTTACTGTGTGGTTTATTTCCAGAACATTTAGAAAGATTGTGCATTATAGAACCTATGGAAATGCTGAATGAATGCCTTTTTTAAATAATTTAATTAAAGAATCCCTGTGGTGAAAATCAAGTCAATGTTTTTATATGTCTGTGTTTTTTTATGGTTTAACACAAACCATTGATTAGTATTTTCTAATTAAAGGGTTAGTTCACCCCAAAATGAAAATGATTTCATTAATTACTCACCCTCATGTCGTTGGACACCCGTAATGACTTCGTTCATCTTCGTAACACAAATTAATATATTTTGGTACTTGCATGCCCAGCCAAAAGACACAAAAACATTTAGCATTTTGATGCTTTAAAATATATATTTATTAACAGTTAGGTTTGGCAAGATAAAAGCACACAGAGAAAATGTCCATTGTTTATCCTATCCAACAATTACAGTATCCTCAGTAGGAAATTCATAATAAGGCACCTCCAGGTTGAGAGGTGCGGGTCCTTTTCTGATCCTTCCTGAAGCATCGTAATGTGACCCATGGCAGGGGCAGTAGTACCCGCCGTAATCACCGGCGTTTGCGATCGGGACACAGCCGAGATGAGTGCAGACACCAATAACGATGACCCAGGTGGGGTTGCTGACGCGGTCTTTGTCATGCTGGGGGTCTCGGAGCTCTGAGAGGTCTACATTCTGCTCAGCTGAGATCTCCTTCTCCGTTCGGTGACGAACAAACAGAGGCTTGCCTCTCCACTTGAAGGTCATGTTTTTCCCTTCTGGGATATCGGACAACTTGATCTCGATTTTGGACAGGGCCAGGACATCAGCAGAGGCACTCATTGAGGTGATGAATTGAGTCACAACCGTTTTGGCAGTATAGACACCCAACACAGCAGTGGATCCGGTCACCAAGTAAGAGAAGGCCCGCCTAGTTTCACTGCTCTCCTGAGAGGACAACTTAGGATCCAACACCTCATTACGACGATAGTCAGAGAAGTCAGGGATTTTGATGTCTGTGTGAGCGAGACGTGCTCCAGAATGGCCTAAAAAGAAGAAAAAGTCATCGGATAAACTTAAAAGGGATAGTTACACGTATCTTTCTTTTTTTAAAAGAAGATAACATTTAAGTGAATGGTGTCTTTTGCTGTCAGTCCCAGTTGCATTAAAGGAACTGTATGTAAGAAATGTTTTTCAATGAATCATAAAATGGCCCTTATATGTCACTAGACATTAAGAAATCATGTTCATTTCAAATACTTATATCACTGACAACAGTAGTCCGACCAGGATATTGTCATTTAAAAGTTGTTGTTGCAGCCCTCAATTGATGTTGACTTGTTGTGTTTTGGCCTGAAGCTCCACCCTCCACCTATCGACCAATCACAAAGTCAGTTGTGTTTGGGCACCCGGGTGGCCAGATCTGTTCTAGTTACCACAGCTGCAGCTACAAACGTTCCTGCTGGATCCTACAGCCTATCTGGGAACCTCGAGTCAGGGGGAGAGGGGATAGTGATTGCAGTACCAGTTTTGGCCACAATCTTACATACACTTCCTTTAATTTTGGTCTGAGATCTTGTATTGACACTAGGATACAATGGGAGAGTGGAACCAGCACTATTCAAATACTTTTAATTAGGGATGCACCGAAATGAAATTCTTGGCCGAAGCCGAAACCGAATAATAATGAAATGCTTGGCCGAAGACCGAAGGCCGAATACCGAACGCGGTGTTTCGCATTTTTTCCATTTATTTGGCAATTTTTTTTTTACCATTATAATAATTAAATAGTAAAAATTTGCTTTTTACTATTTTGTGTTGCTTTTCAGAGAAATAAATCAAATAACAAAAATACAATTTCAAAATATTTATTTAACACTGAATTTTTTTTAACATTCCAGCAGATATTATACAAACTAAGCACAACATAACTTAAAATAAATAATTAGTAAAATAAAAAATATATTTTTATTTTGCCATCTTAGAAGCCCCCCTTCTTGAATAGCCTATGTTAGGCCTATAACTGACTGCTGAAAGAATGTAACTCTGTATGTCTACAACAACTAATGTGCATTGAATAGTGCAAAAAATGTGGATGAACCCACAACAAATAAATAACTGTCTTAGACATAAGCCTACTTAGCCTACTTCTTCAGGAAAAGTGGCAGGTTCTTCTTTATGAAAAGTAGCTTCTCTGCTTTCTCACATGAAAGTCGGTTCCTCTTCTCATCGATGACATGAGCACTAAATTTCAGCACTAAACAGTGCTTCCACACTGCTGACATGTTTGCTGCATAAAGCACGCATCTCTTACTCTACGTGGGTTACTTTTTGATCGCGTCATTAAAAACGTCATTGTTCGGCCAAAATTATTCGGCCTTTTTACTTATTCGGCCGAATGCCGAAAGTGCTTTTTTTGGCTATTTTCGGCCGAATAATTTCGGTTGCCGAATATTCGGTGCATCCCTACTTTTAATGGGGTTAAGATCAGGACTGAAATCATGTCAGTGTGTGAAAATAATTCTTCATGCTCACTCAACCATTTATTACCAATTTGAGCCATTTGAATCTTGGAATTGTCATCATAGATCAGAATGTGGCCATGGGATACAACTTCTGCCATGATTAAATAAATATCTCCACACTGCATCAGTTAGATTTATAATTTATATTTTGGGACAATATTTCATTGTGATTTTTTTGGTTAAAATTGCGATTTAAAATGGGATTTCTTATTTTACAAATTAAAAGTATATGTATACAAATAAAACATTTTGTACTCATATATTAATGACTAATTATAATTATGATTTTATTTTATTGTGATTTGATTATTATTTCTTAATAAAAAATATTTAACAAAATTAGAAATATACTATTTACAATAACAATATTAATATAATACCAATAATGTTTATATTTGACAACTTATTTTACAAAAAAAACAGCAGGGTTAACGTTACAAGTTAACATGCTGGCAGCATATGACTAAAAATCACTAGAAAGTTGGATTTATTATAAAATATTATAATAATAAAAATCTGCTTTTTATCGGTGATATTAATTTCTTATGTTTTGTCAGGAGTTATGCAAAATCAAGAAGTCAATCAAGTTTACATCTTTAATATGAAATATGAGCCTCTTATGCATCCACTGTGGGGGAAAAAAAACTCTTTTACACTGTATGAAACATATGGATTGCCATATACATTTATTTAGAGAGAAGTATAATTTTTCCTACTTTTAAAAAGTTTACGTTTAAAACATTATTTCTTATGAAATTTGCAAACCTAAAAGCAGCATAACCGAATGTCATGTCAAGAGTATGACCAGCCTGTCAACTAATGACATGAACACGTTATATGATCACCTACCGCTCGCAGCAAACTTCATCAGCACCTCTGTGTTCACTGCTCCGGGGACTAATGTTTTCAGCGGTCCACAAGCCTGCAGGTGAGGGGACAAGGTCCCCAAGCGAGCGGCTAGGGACATCATTTTTGCCCAGTTAAGAAAGATGCTGACAGCCCGTACGGTCACACCGACCTTTGAATAGAGAGCTAGTAACGCGGAACCTCCTCCTTCAGCACGTCATAGTCGTCCGGAGATTGACTGAACGTAAAGCGCGTTGTAAAATATAAATTATAAAAAAAATCATCTATCGAAATGGTAAATACAATATAAACTTTAATAAATGCAGCATGTTATTTTCACAATATTTGTTCAAATATGTAAACTTTTTTGATATGTGTTATCATTTTGAACAGGCAGGACACGGATATCTGGGAAAAATGTAAACAGTGGGTTGACGAGACGTTGGACTCATTTGTGCGAATCGGTTCATTTGAACAGTTCCATCCGAATCTTTTAGCTAACTGGGGCCACTGGGGCTGTCGGCTGAATGAATCAACGTGGGCGAATCTTTCCGACCTGTCCTGAACATTTCTCGCACACATTATATAGGGATTCACAGGATGGTCACCTGAAAATCAAACATGAGATTCTTTCGCCGGAAGTTAGCGATTGTAGTTGTTTTAGCGTATGCGATATTTTCTCTGTACGCCGCGTATAATGTGTTTTTCAGCAAGAGGGTTATTTCTCGCGTTCATCGAGTAGTGAAAAAGGGCTCTGTGATTCTAGGTAAGATAATATAACCAGCATACTCTATGGGTTTGTTATAGTAAACATTCAATATTATATAGCCTACATAAAATAAAAGCACATGCATTTGTGATCGTATGTAAAAAAACAAATAATAAAAAATCATTTGTTTAATAAAGTGTATGTGTTTCCAGATAATGGAAAAGGAGGAGAGGAAGAATGGAACCCATGGGAAGAGGATGAGCGTGCACACTCCTTAGTTCTGCAAAAACGAAGAGATGCCTTCAGATCATATCAAGATCATGTTGCTAAAAACAGGCCAAAAACATATAAAATTCAGATCTGGGGCAAAGCAGCCATTGGTAAGTGGACTTCGTTTGTTCGTTCCAGAGATCATTGCATTTCTTGTTATCGTTGTTTTGCATTAGTTTAGAACATAGTCAAATATTGTTTCTTGTTCACATTTTCGTAGGACTTTATTTGTGGGAACATATTTTAGAAGGGCCTCTCAACCCATCGGACAAATCCAGCCAATGGAGAGAAGGAGAGATTCAGTCTGGGAAGATAAATTTCAGGTAAGCAAAAAGTGACCGTAAGGACTTTTATAATGTTACAAATGATTCCTATTTCAAATAAATGCTGTTCTAAAATTCAGATGAAAATATAGAAAATTCAGCTTTTCCGTCACAGGAATAAATTAAAAATGTAAAAGTATTAAAGTACAATTAAAAACAAAAACATTTCCATTGTAATATTTAGTTCACAAATGTACTGTTTTTAAAGTATTTGTTTTTAAATGGGTCATGACATGTGTTATTATTTTAATATGTTCCTTGCGGTTCATTTGCCCATGTCACAGTGTGGGTGGGGTTGGGTGAAGGGGATAATTTTCATTGCATGATTTACAAATACCCACAAATTTAGAAACGCCCACTTTTGTTCCGCAGAGACCCCATATTCGACTTTACAGATCCCTCAATATCAAACGGAGCCATTTTTGGAATTGATTTAATAAATGCTTTGTTTAAAATGAGCAGGACATTTAAGCTATGAAACTTGCAGGATGCTTTAATGGGACAAATACCTCTTATATGTCAAAAAATCAAGGCACATATGATTTCTCATGTCATGACCCCTTTAAATAATTGCAACTAAAGAAGCCTGAAAATGCTAAATACAACATTTATCTCACAATTCTTTTTTCCTCACAACTGATAGTTTACATCTCACAGTTCAGTTTAGTTCTCACAGTTCTGAATTTTGTGTGGAACTTGGAACTGTGAGTTACAAAGTCTAATATGTAAGGTATTATCTTGCAATTGCAAAAAAGTCAGAATTGTGAGATAAAAAGTCACAATTACCTTTTTTATTTTAAATTCCATGACATAAACAACAATCTTTCCTACACAAGACTTCTTTAAAAAAACATTTAAGAAAACGTAACAACTGGTAGTATAAGTTATGTTACATGCTCAGTTAATAAGTAAGGAGTTTTACTTAACCCTAAAAGGGATGACGAATCTTGTGGGATACAAACAAATAAAATACATGAAATTGTATAATTTGCGTCCTAATAAGATGGAAAATAGCAATAAATAAATGTTCTGATTTCTTTTTATGGTCTTGCCCTATTTAGGGTTAAAGGCAGAAAACACATTAAATACATTTTTATTTTAAGTAAAGCATTATGTTCAATTTTCAGAAACCATAATCCTTTAATCTCTTTTGTCATAATCTGTCCTCAGTTTCTTCACAGGGCCAGCAGTGGTCCAAGGGCATGTTTCTCTCGACACAGACAGTGTGGTGCTGGTTTTGAATGGCCGAGAGCAGCAGAAAATCTCCTACTCCACCCAGTGGCTTCAGCATGTCCAGGGTCTGGTGCAGGCACGCACTGTCTCCCGGGTTGCTGTGGTCCTTTTGGGCAATGAGCGGTGCAATAACGACTGGATCAGTCCTTACCTTAAAAGGCATGGTGGGTTTGTGGACCTGCTCTTTCTTGTGTACGACAGTCTTTGGGTCAACAATAAAGATATATTTCAGTGGCCCCTGGGTGTTGCCACGTAAGTGTTTATTTATTTTATAATAACTATTATTTAATATTTTATTTTATATATAAAATAATATATATATATATATATATATATATATATATATATATATATATATATATATATATATATATATATATATATATATATATATATATATATATATATCAGTTTATTTGTTTAAGCAAATGTAAAACATTTTTTTGCAGGTACAGGTATTTCCCTGTAGTCACACTTAGTGGTCAGATGGTGAAAACTGCAAGACCGTACCTCTGTAACTTCCTTGGCACTATCTACAAAAACTCCTCCAGGGAAGCGCTGATGGGTGTCCTAAAGCAGAGCGGCATGGAGAAAGATTGCCTCATGCATGTTAGAGAGAAGTATGTATTTCTGAAAAAAATTATGTCCATAATTTTTCATCAGTCTGATTTTAAATCATTTGCATTCACATTGATGGATAACTTAAGTTGTAAAATACTTATTAAAAAGTTTATAGCCAATAAGATTTTAAAAGAAAAACACAAAATTTTATTCAGAAACAACATATTAAATTGATCAAAATACATTTCTAATGTTACACAACATGTCTATGTCAAATAAATGCTGTTCTTCTGAACTTTCTATTCATCTATAAAATATATATATTTTTAAATGCATCACGGTTTCCACAAAAGTATAAAGCAGCACAACTGATTTTAGCATTTATTGATGTTATTTGAGTAGCAAATCATCTTATTAGAATGATTCCTGAAGGATCATGTGACACTGAAGACTGGAGGAATCATGTTAAAAATACAGCTGTCAATAACAGGAATAAGTTCCATTTTAAAATATATAATGACACAGAAAACAGTTATTTTAAATTGTAATAATATATTCATGGTATTACCGTGTTTTTGTTCAAATAAATGCAGCCCTGGTGAGCATAAGTTATGTCAGACGATTCACAGATACACATCTGTGTATTACTGTTTTACCCATAAACTCTTAATTTCCAAACATTGCTGGTTTGTTTTTTAAATACTTCTTGCATTTTGTGTCATCAGGTGGCTTCCTCAAGAGACTGCAGACACCTCCAGACAGTACCAGATGGCATTAGCACAAAGTGACCTCACTCTTTGTCCGGTGGGAGTGAACACAGAGTGCTACCGCATCTACGAAGCCTGTGCCTATGGCTCTGTGCCTGTGGTAGAGGACGTCCTGACTCCAGGGGCCTGTGCAGTTGGTAACCGGTCCCCGCTCCGACTGCTTAAAGATGCAGGAGCACCCTTCATCTTCCTTAAGGACTGGAGGGATCTGCCTGCCATCCTGGAGAGGGAGAGAGGGATGAACCAGAAAGAAAAAACTGAGAGGAGGATGAGACTTCTGGAGTGGTACAGTGGCTTTCGACAACAGACGAAGGACAAATTCACAGAGGTATTGGAGGAAGCCTTTTTCAAAATCACCTAGGATTCGTATATAGAACATTAATACAGTGTCATAAAGACAGCAAGCAGATACTATGCATCAACATTCATTTGGGTTTGCACTTTTTTTGGAGCCGTTCATTCATTTGGTTTGTATACATTGATGTTTAGTTCTTTTTAAACATGTGAAATAAAAGATGCTACTGTATGGTATAGTATAACCTGGTTCACCATATGCTGCTGTGCATTAATGCCCTCCATGTTTAATGTAACATTTTAATTTATTAAGTCAATTAAAATAACATGTACAGTGTTTTTATGTTGTAACCTAGCTGGGTTACGTAAACAGATATTTAAAATAGTTAACATTTCAATTTTGTTTTCTTGAAGGTGTCTTTTGCTTTCAGATCAGTGCAAATTAATAAAATAAATTGATTCCACCATTAACCCATCTGATCTTTATTTATCAAGCATTTAGACTTGCATACAGTGCCGAAGTGGATGTGACGTACACTTATAATCAAAGTAACAAAAATGTATTTGTTGTACAGTGCACCTTGAAAATATCCACATTTTCCACATACAGCCTTATTCCAAAATGGATTAAATTTATTATTTTTTTCTTCAGTACTACAAACAATGAACTATAATGACAACACAAAAGAAGTTTGTTTGAAATCTTTTAAATTAAATTTATTAAAAAATAAATAAATTGCATAAGAATATGCATAAGCATAGGCACAAAAGCATTCACAGCCTTTGCCATGACACTCAAAATTGAGCTCACGTGCATCCGGTTTCCACTGATCATCCTTGATGTTTCTACAACTTGATTGATCCAGTTGTGGTAAATTAAGTTGATTGGACATGATTTGGAAAGGCACACACCTGTCTATATAAGGTCCCACAGTTAACAGTGCATGTCAGAGCACAAACTATGCCATGAAGTCCAAGGAATTGTCTGTAGACGTCCGAGACAGGATTGTATCGAGGCACAGATCTGGGGAAGGGTACAGAAAAATTTCTGCAGCATTGAAGGTCCCAATGAGCACAGTGACCTCCATCATCCGTAACTGGAAGAATTTGGGAACCACCAGGACTCTTCCCAGAGCTGGCCGCCCGGCCATACTGAGCAATCGGGGGAGAGGGGCCTAAGTCAGGGAGGTGACCGAAAACCCAATGTTGTCATTATAGGGTATTGTTTGTAGATTTGAGGGGAAAAAATATGAATTGAATCAATTTTGGAATAAGGCTGTCAACATTAGCATGAATTACCAGTCACAGTGACAGTGTTTTAGGCATTTTGGTGATTCTATATATTCTTAGCTATACATATCTACATTACTGTATTAATGTACCAACATGTTGGAGTACGAAACAGAGTGACTAGCGTAGTCTGATTCCCAAATGAATGATATGATTTAGTTCTTTTAAATTAATCGAAAAGCTTTCCCAAACTGTTTTAAACATATCTCCTTACCCCTCATTCTACTGCTACTTATTTAATTAATCTGATCTTTTCTAAATATACAGTCCCTGACAAAAGTCTTGTCACTTATCTATTTTCTAGAAATACCTGATATTAACCTGACTTTTAATTAATTAATTGGTGTTAGAAATAGCTCATATGAAAAGCTAAAACCCTCCCAAATGATGTTTAATGCACTGAAATAAATAATTTTCATAGAAAAAATATTTATCATTTAATCAAGACAGAAAGGTCAAATTTTGGCAAGACAAAAGTTTTGTCGCCTATACAGAAATTGAACAAATTTACTGCAAATACAAAAATATGTCAGCAAATTAATTTGTGGTGCTGTGAGATTCAAATTTAATATCTTGTATGACTTCCATGAGCTTGAAGGACTGCATCCATGCGGTTTGGCAAGGATTCATACAATTTATTGATGAAGTCATCAGGAATAGCTAAGAAAGCAGTCTTGCATGCCTCCCAGAGTTCATCAATATTCTTTGGTTTCGTCTTCCATGCGTCCTCTTTCATCCTACCCCACATATGCTCAATGATGTTCATGTCTGGAGACTGGGCTGGCCAATCCTGGAGCATCTTGATCTTCTTCGCCTTGAGGAACTTTGATGTGGAGATGGAAGTATGCGATGGAGCACCGTCCTGCTGCAGAATTTGGCCTCTTTTATGGTTGAGAATATAAGAGGTAGCTAAGATTTCTTGGTATTTTAGACTATTGATGTTTTCTTCCACCCTGCAGATCTCTCGCACACCCTCATACTGGATGTAACCCCAGACCATGATTTTTCCGCCACCAAACTTCACTGTTTTCTGGGTGAATCTCGGATCCATTCTGGCTCCAGTAGGTCTCCTGCAATATTTGCGGCGACTGTGGTGTAATTCAACAGAAGATTCATCTGAAAAATCCACCTTCTGCCACTTTTCCAGCATCCATCCTTTTAGCAGGCTGTGGGCCTTGGCAAATGCCACACGTTTTTCAATTGTCTTTTGTTTAGTGCTGGCTTCTGGGCACTGATTCGACCATGGAGGCCATTTCGAGACAGAATCTGACAAACTGTTCTGGTTGACACAGGGACTTCAGGTGACCAGGTCTCGTGGAGCTCTGCTGCAGTGGAAAATGGGCTGGCCTTGGATTTTCAAGCCAACAAACGGTCCTCTCGAGCAGTTGTCTTGCGGGGTCTGCCTGACCTGGGCTTGTCAAAAACGTCTCCAGTCTCTTCAAATCTTTTATCCTCTGTACTTGACGCTGAGACACATTGAAGGTGTCTGCCACATCAGCAGTGGATCTGGTCTTCAGCCTCTTGATAATCAAAACTTTAGTCTCTGGGTGAATCTTAGGCATGTTTGCAGAGGCCTAGTTGCAGTTGATGTGAAGGTCTAGCGTACTGGGGTTCTTTTTATACACACTTGAGACCTAATTGATCCATTATTAGTCACAGGTGAAGCTCATATGACAAGGTGACAACACTTATGTCTTTGCAAAAATTGACTCAATGGGCTTTACCAAGCTGTGAATATTAGAATACTTTTTGAAAGTTTAGTTTTTCACTGAAACATTATCACAAAAGCTGGTGGGATTAAAATGAGCCATTTCTTGTAAAAAAAATCTTGATTAGAAATATATTTCAGCGACACTTTAGGTCAATTTGTACACAAGCGACAAGACTTTTGTCAGGGACTGTATAGTGTACAATATATCATGTGCTGGTCGAGTGTCCCACGACCGGGACGGAAACCACACTGTTCCTCCTGAATCCGAGGTTCCATCTATCGGCCGAATTCTCCTCTCCAGTACCCTGACATAGACTTTCCCGGGGAGGTTGAGAAGTGTGATTCCCCCGGTAGTTGGAACACACTCTCCGGTCCCCTTTCTTGAAAAGAGGGACCACCACTCCCGGTCTGCCAGTCTAGAGGTACTGTCCCCAACTGCTACACGATGCTGCAGAAGTGTGTTAGCCAAGACAGCCAGCGTGCTGGAGGGTTCATGTAGCCTGACAAGCCAGACCCACATCAAGATGTTTGGTCTGGAAACTCACCATTGACAGGGCTCATTCGAGGGGTGGGATAAAAGGTTGTCTTTCAAACTCCCTCTGCACGGCGTGCACGCAATTGGATAGCGCTAAAACCAATCAAAGCAACGAAGGTGAAGCAGAGCCCGTTGACAGATTAAACTTTCGCAGTATCGGTCAGCACAACTCAAAACACATCTTGCCTTTTTAAGAATGACTTCAGTGCCGTTCTTTGTTCTTTTCTCAGAGAAAAGCTTAACTTCAAGTCTTCCAGAGTGGCGGTTAAAGCTGATTCGAAAGACCGCCGTTCGTCAGCTTCTGTGTTTACTAGAAGCACGCAAGCGCAACTCTGCCGTCATTATGTTAAGCCCCGCCCACCGACTCTATACACAATGTGATTGGCCCAACAAGAGTTTGGCTTTTACAGCTCAGAAGTGTATTGAGAGTTGCTAGACGACACTCGGACGATTAGATTTGCTGCCACTAGGGTGCGTCTAGATTTCTAGGTTAGGGTTCATGGGAGTTTGCCCAACAAATATACATTTGCTTTGTGGATTTGGAGAAGGCATTCGACAGTGTTCCTCGTGTCCTGTGGAGAATGCTGTTGAGGGTCCCCTGTTTAGGGCTGTTAAGTCCCTGTACGACCGGAGCAGTAGTTTGATCCGCATTGCTGACAGTAATGGGTCCTGCACACTGTGCGAATTTTTTTTTTCACAATCCTTTGCGAATGTCCCTTGTCAGACTGTACGAACGTGATCCCCGATGTAAGCCATGTCACACGTAAGATCTCAGTTGGCATTAATGTCAGACTGAACGATAGTGAAGGCGTGCTAAAAACGAACGCACGCAAGAAAACTCATCCGGAGTTTTATATCATCAATGAATGACGCGTTCGGTGACGGTGAGCTGCATTACACGCAGGACTGAAATGCTGGCTACAAAGAAATCTCTAGCTCTCATTTTGTTCATAGTTTGTCTTGAAAAACCGGAGATCTTTGACTGTCGTCGTAGGAGAAGTCACACTGCAGGATTGTTTGCCAAATCTTCTGACACTGCCAGAATTTCGTCTGAGGTAAAATTTGATCGCAGCGCTCATTAAACGGCTGCTGGTGAACACGTCAAATTAACGATCAAAGACGTCAGATTTTAGCCTAGGATCAGAAGATTTGGCACACAATCCTGCAGTGTGACTTCTCCTACGACGACAGACAAATATCTCGGTTTTTCAAGACAAACTATGACCAAAACGAGAGCTAGAGATTTCTTTGTAGCCAGCATTTCAGTCCCGTATAATGCAGCTCACTGTCACCGAGCGCGTCATTCATTGATGATATATAAATCCGGACGAGTTTTCTAGCGCGCGTCCTTTTTTGGCGCACCTTGACTATCGTGCAGTCTGACATTAATGACAACTGAGATCTTACAGTGTGACATGGCTTACATCGGGGATCATGTTCGTACAGTCTGACAAGGAACATTTGCAAAGGATTTTGAAAAATCGCAGTGTGCGGGACCCATTAGACTGTTGCCCCTGCGACCCGGCCCCAGATAAGTGGAAGATGATGGATGGATGGATGGATGGATATATATATATTTATATTATGTGCATCAACAGGTTAAGTGATAAACGCATACAAATTACTGCTATCAAGTCGATTAATTGCGATTAATCACATCCAAAATAGATGTTTGTGTTTACGTAATGTGTGTGTGTACTGTGTATAATTATGTATTATTCTCTAAACACACATACATGTATTTCAAGAAATATTTGCTTGTTTATATTGTATATATATTCATATAATTGATATTATAAATATTTTGTATATAAACATAAAAAATAAATAATTATAATATTTAAACACAGTACACATATTTTTAAAACAAACTTTTATTTTGGATGTGATTAATCGATTTGATAGTACTAATGTACAAATACAATTCTTTTTTTTCCATTGTCAACTTATGTTCATGTATTTAAAAAATAAAATAAATTTAAACTTGTTTGCTTTAAAAAAAAAATCATTTTTGTTTATCTCTACTAAATTGGTGGGGCTGGTATTAAAATAGTTTTGAACCAAAAATCAATTTCATATTTTCTATTATAGTATTACTCACTCTACACACAACTGCACTGTTTGTGCATGACATTCATTCACACAGAAGGGATAAATAGATTTTTAACTTTTATTTTTAGCAGATAAATTAAATCAATGTTTTGTTTAGGAAAATTATCCCGTCAATATCTAATGTGAAGAAAGTAGGCCTATATTATATATTTAAGACACTGTTATTATTTTGTCATAAACATGTAATAATTCATCTTTTTATAATGGATTTTTGTAGATTGAAAGTGGGTCTGGAGCAATAGTAAAAACAAATTCTCTATATAAAAATACATCTGTAAAAGTAGCAAAAATAATTAAAAGCATGGTAAAACATTTCCCCAAGTTTACAATATATTCTTCGTAACGAAGTGATGCCTTTAACTCTTACGAGGGGATAGTTGTGTGTGTCCTAAAGGTGTCCATTAGGTGCTATGTGACATCAGCTGGCAATTAGTTTAGGAGACTGACACAGATGTGAAGAAATTGTTGAATAAAATTGTTATTTTTGTTTGTTTTTTGGGCATTAAGCATTCATAGCTTTAAGGTTGAACCATTTTAACGATGTCTTTTTCTGGGACTTTTCCCCTCTGGGGGCAGCTAGCTCTCGGATTTCATCAGAAATATCTTAATTTGTGTTCCCGAAGATAAACGAAGGTTTTACGGGTTTGGAACGACATGAGGGTGAGTAATTAATGACAGAATTTTCTTTTGTGGATGAACTAACTCTTTAAGCTAAACGACTTGCCATGCTCGGTTATTTATTTTTAATGTAATTACATTTACTGGCCACAAGGCGTCCTACACAACACACACTGGTGCGTTGCTTTAGCATGAATCAAACTAGTTGAAACCAGTAAAAAATATTTACAATTGTGGCTTACTTTAAAATTTTAAAAGTCATTACCACATCATATGCACTTTTCAAAGGATTAAGACTGTAACGATTAAGCGTTAACAGCATATATCAATCTCAAAAACAAATTTCACAATAAGTTTTCAAACTGTTTAGCTTTGTTTGTTTGTCAAAATGCAACATTTTGAATTGCTCAAACTAAAAACAACACAAAATTACTTTCGGGGACAACTGGTTAGAAAAGTTGTCAATCCCGTCCACATTTCCGCTACGTGCACCCCCTCCACCTCCAATCCCTCCCATTTCCAACCACTTGCTTTTCCAGCTGCTTTGAGGTCAGTCAGATTCCGTGAAACAAACAGTCACACGGACGCGAGGAAAGGGTGCTGAAAATCAAGCTAGCCCTGTGTAACATGGCATGCTATGTCTGTCCAGGTCCGTCGGCGGGTGACTAAAAGACAGCTTGAAGGGCTGAATTTCTTCTCGCTGGAGCAAGCCGTGGACATTTGCCCAAGGAAAGGGTTACTTGTTTGGGAGGAAACTCTTCCAGCGCGCGCTGTTTTGATAGCATTGACGGCGGAATTACAAACGGAATCGTTCGGGACTCGGACGATGAATTTTTGCGGGGTTTGGCTTGTGGGATTTTCCGCTTGAGCAACTTGGAAAATCTATGGGATGCACTTGCTGCAGTAGCTGCTAAAAGCCCCAAAACAAGCCAGTTTACAAACATTCTCATAACTGAACTATTGATATTGCTATTCACCATTGAAAATGTCGAATCCTCCTGTGAAGTTTAAAAAGGAAAAGGAGATCATTACAGATTACGAGACTCAAGTCAAAGGTAAGAATCATGAACTGCAGTGTTAGTTGAATGGTTGGTTATGGCAGTGGTGCAGTGAAAGTATTTAATTATTGAACGGATCACTTGTGCGTCGTGCTAATAGTTTGATTCACAGACTGAACATTTTGTGCAAAGAATCAGAAGAATGTAAATCAGGTGATCTTGTTTTTTTCTTTCTTTTTGCTAACAAGAAGTTTTTCACATGTTGTCAATGACAAATAAGGTTGATCTTGCAAAAAATAAATGTTTAATAATCTAGTTAAAACTCATTAAACAATATTGTTTTTCCAAATATTTTGACAATTTTTTTTAAAGTGGCATAACATCAATTATGAACTTGATCATTATTTTCAAAACATTTGTCAAAGTAATGCATTTTTGATTCACGAAAATCAAGGTGTTGTCCATTGAACCATTTAAAATGCCTATTCATAGAAAGGTCACAATATTAAGTTTGATTTTTTAATGCATAAATGTTCCTCTCCATTTATGCTTTTTTGTCACATGACAGCAAAATGGCTTCTTTCATATTGGTTATGCCACATGGACTTTTTCAATGATTAATTGTATTTTTATTTTACTTTATAAAATTGCTGTTATTATGCCAAAGCTTAATGTAAAGGAGACCTTCTCTTTATTTATTTTTAAACAATCTTCTGACAATCAACCTAGACATCTTGGTAAAAGAAGAAGAAAAAAAGAAAAGAAAATAAGACACTAAATTGAAACCATGTTCATTGTGTATTCAGTATTGGATCGTCATTTATGCGCATATTGTGCTCAACATAACTCTTTTCTGGTTTGAGTTTATTAGTTTTCCATTCAATTTTGAGTATTTAATCTGGAAGTAACGCTACAGTATATGGGTCCTCACAGTCTCAGAAAACTAGAAGTATCAGGTCATTTTAAATGAATGATTTCCAGGCCTGGAAAATTCTTGAAAGTTAATACAATCGTAACCCTTAAAGGAGAACCTAGAAATGTGAGGTATGTGCTTTCTCGTGGCATGCCGTCATATTATAATTTAGAAGGTGATGATGCTTGAGTTTTTTATACCAAGTTAATTGACTGAGTAATTGCAAGGACCCTCATTTTAATATTGTTCTCCACAATTATACTCACTTACTCACTGTCCTTCCCCCAAGCCACTCAATGTCTCTAATATTGCTCATTATACAGACACCTTTTTCTGTAAATAAATGTACAATTTTGTAGTTGCGCCTAAAAATATCGGCTACATTGATTGCAAATGACTGGAACAGTCATTATAACTCATTGGCCAAATTTGCTCCCGGTCTTCTCAGAACTTTTTAAAAGGTTCCCTTTTACTTTCCTGCAAACTAAGCCGGATGGTCTGTTTCCTTTTTGTCTCATGAGCATCATCATCCTCATCACAGGAAAGAGGCAGTTGCTGCATTGTAGTAACCATGGGGATTTGGCATTACCCCAAGGGCTGAGTCCTCCAGGGCTGTTTGCAGACAGAAATGCCTATTATTTATGTAGAGGGAGAGAGCGTGCGAGAGAGAGAGAGAGAGAGAGAGAGAGAGAGAGAGAGAGAGAGAGAGAGAGAGAGAGAGAGAGAGAGAGAGGTACATTGGTATCATGACATTGCGTTTGTCAGAGCAGCAGTGCTCATTTGGCAGGAATGTCTCTATCCCCTCGCTCTGATGATGACTAAGACTGTTAATAGCAGCATGATGCACAGAATCCGCCTGTGCAGAGCATCTCATTAGCTTTGTGTTGTAGCCAAATGGGGTTGTAGTAACATGAAAACCCCCCTCAGATTAACAGTCATGTTTTTTTCCATGACTGAGGGAGGAAGATTTGTTGTAGCACAAACTTAATGCTGTTGTAATGTTGACAGTTATTTTATTATGCTTTTATATTGTCTTCTAAATGTTGGCATCCATATCAGATACATTTGAATTCAAAGGCACAATGTGTAAGTTTTTGCCGCTAGAGGTGGCTTATTCAAAACAAGGGCGTAGCTTGATGACACCTGGATTTAGAGGAGCTTTTATTATGTCGCAGACGAGCGCTTAAGCTTATTCCGGTCATGCGTATGCAGTGCTGTTTTATCATATTAGATATATTATTTTGAGTGTGTTGAAAGTTATAATGCTTGTTTGTGCGTTAGCTTGCCGGGTACTTGTTGCACACTGCAGTAAGCTAGATTGATATTAGGCATGGTTAAAACATGGTACTCTCTGGATTTACAGGATTTACAGTGTTGAGCTATAGAACAATAATTCGTTTTCTGTTGATGAAAGTATCCAAACACTTGCTCATCTGACTAATAAAACACATAATATATTGAAGCGCCTTTGTTTCCAAAGTTTCTACAAAATAAACTGGAAATCAAGGGTAAAGCGAGTATGATGTGATGCATGGACACGTTCCGTGTCCTGCTTATTTCTCTTGATTTAAACATTCTTGGAAACATTTTGTTAGATGCACGTGCAAGTAAGTCAACAAAATGTATAAAATTCTATTGGTTTTTGGTTATTTGTATTGAATATTGTGCGTGTAACATTTTGTGTAAACCTTGCTTGTGTGCACTATACCTAAAACTGATACACCGAACAATCTTTGTTCATTCAGGCGGAATAACTAATCTCTTAGTAAAGTTCTTCAGCAAAGAGTCGCCTCTTGGTATTTCATTTGAAAAATAAATGACATATTGCTAATTATTTGTTTGTCATAATGGAGTTGGAGTATTATCTAATTTGTGTGCACAAATTTGATGCTGACATTTAAAAAAAATAAAAAATAAATGTCATCGGAGAAGGGCTACTGGTTTGGCCCTCCAAACCTATTTCGGGTGAAACCGATTTTTGTAATACTAAAGTATTAAGTATTTTCATACCGCAGTGGTGTAATGTCTAATTTGTGTCATACTGATATAGTCAGATCACCTTTCCTTAAATTTCCTTCGATCTGACTTGAGATGTTTTGGGATTGACTACTACACTGTAGTTGTTGTGAAAGTGATACTGTAAGAGAGAGGAAAGGCCTGAACTGTGCCTGGAATCCCTCTTTATCGGCTTATGCCACGGATTCATGTGTCGTTGTGTCCTAAGTGGTGTGCTGTTTGTATTCTAGGCTCCTGGTGTTTGCACATTGTCTTCTTATCCTGATCCTGACTGTCACAGAGCATGCATCATATTATTTGTGCTTAGATTATTTATTTTATTTTTCTGATTCAATCCAGCTGGGAAGCTAATAAAGTCAAAAGTAAATGGCAGTTTCACAACCATTTTATAATTGTGAACTGATTTATTTGGAAAGTAAAATAAAAAGTATGGTAGGACTTAATTAGTATGTCTTATTCATTAGCAATTGATTGGATTATGAATAGTGGGTGTTACCTGGCGGAATGGGGCAGGTTGAAGGGGGAAATAAGTGGGATTTGGGATGTCAGCCGCAAAGGAAAGGTCTATTTTGATGAAGATTACGAAGACAGACTTGTGTGTTCTATGGAATAGAGATAAATCATGCACTGTAAGATGACTAGAATGTGTATTAGGACATCAGAGATTTAAGGCACTTCAAAGATTTGCTTCCAAATCAAGTATTTGAATTTTTAAAGGTTTAAGGTTAACATATTAAGTCTATGATGACTTTTGCTCATAGTTTCCACATGCTGTTTCTGTGCTGCCTAACTATAAGCTCAGCAATGACTCGTATTGTTTGCTTTAGCACCACCATCATGAGTCACATGAAGCTTATTTTAGTTATCATGTTGGGTCAGCCAGCTATGACTGAAAGGTCAGAGAATCCCAGTGGTTGCTCCGCATAAAGTTGCTGGAGAACTTAAGTCTTACCAACTCATAAACCTGACCACATTGTAGGGATATCACGGTAAGGAATTATTACTATTATTTACATTGGTATTACTGATAACACATTTATTTACTAGGCTAAAAGGTTTTCTTGAGCATTCTGTCCTTTTTAGGGTTGCATCTTGTGACATCGCATCCTGTTTTTGGTTTGTTTAGATGTCTTTGCACAACACATTCTCACACCCAACTAGTCACATATGGACGCTTGACCCGGACCCCTTGTCGTCACTTTTCAACGAACTGGGCGTACCTTTATCGTCAATAAACGCGCTGGGTGCTCCATTCATTACAATGATAAACCTTTGGCGTCATAAACAGACGCACTGGGTATTGGGAATGTTATCGTCATGGTGAAATTGTATTAGTTTATGATTTTGCCATTATGAAATGTTGGGGTGTGTTTTTCAATTTAATCAGCAAGCATAATTTTATTTACATTTATTTGATTTACGCTATTTAGACATGCTTAACATGTAACCCAACCCCATCCCATCCCTAAACCTACCCATTTGTGTGAACATGATATAAAACACAGGATATAACATACGTCTGCATCCACGAGTTATTCAAAAAGTTAAATAATCCAAGTTTTCCGAGGCCAAACGATTGATTTGTATGAGGAAAATCCCCAAAAGCGATCAGCATCTCTATCCGCCGAAGATCATGCACAAACACATCAATAGTGTTGTAGTACTCGAGATCGGTCTTGGTCTTGTC
Source organism: Pseudorasbora parva (assembly GCF_024679245.1). Taxonomy (NCBI): domain Eukaryota; kingdom Metazoa; phylum Chordata; class Actinopteri; order Cypriniformes; family Gobionidae; genus Pseudorasbora; species Pseudorasbora parva. Next base: position 30,359,928 of record NC_090187.1, on the reverse strand, counting down.
TCGGTATCGACCGCATTTTTACTCGGTCTCGTCTCGGTCTCGGACGAAGATGACTCGGGATTTTGTCTCAAGACCGGTCAAGACCACAGCTGAAGGCATATAAAGAGCAGAGAACTCCACCCTGCGCGCACTTTCTCTGTCTTCAAAATAAGCCCATAAGCTCTCTCTGATACTTCACATATTAATCTAAATCAAAAGTTCAGGAAACCGAATCCATGTTGAATGTTGCGCGTTCGGACAACTGTTTTGAAGTACCGCTCGGTGTGAATTGCGCTCAAAAATGTTTGACCAGCTAAACAGCTGACATAAATCATACATTAAATAAACAGAAAACAATTTCTATCCAGTTATGAAGTGTTTTCTGTGTGACAAACCTTCCGCGATGTTCTGACAGCCGTGATTCACACACAACGGGTCTGCTAATGTCCGATTCACGACCAAATGGCTCATTTGAACCGAACGATTTTAACGACGGTAATAAGAACTGATCTGTTCAACAATGAACTGAACGAATCAGTTTAATCATTTACTCAGAACACCTCAGAAATGAGAACACAAGTGTGCTTACCCAATTTAGCAAGAGTGGAGAGTAAGATTTATTAGTTTTAACTATCCACAGTATTTCAGCTTATGTATGTTGAATGTGTAGTAGGGCTGGGCGATAAAACGATAACGATAATTATCACGATATAATTTTCCTCGATAAAACGATAACAACAGGTCGATAAATTCTCGATATAATGCTTACGCGCTATGCGTAATGCTGCGCATGCGTATTGCAGACCGGGCTCGTGGGTGCTGCACGTGGTGATGTTTACAGTCTGTGGCTGACAAGCTTGGAGGATCGGAGTTAAGTGGAGCGATTAAAAAAGAGCAATAGTGAAGAAAATGCAGCGCTCACGACCAGCTCGGAGGACACAGATATCGTTGACAAGTTAGTTCCCTCAACTTCAGTGGTTTGGAGATATTTTAGCGATCCCATCAGACATAAAACAGAGCGACGTGCGTGGGCTGCTTATCATAGGTTCACGTTCACCACACGGAATTTAATTATTAAACTGTCGTGTTTCTTCAAAGTTCTTCCACATTGAGCCCAACACAGCGGTGAATCTACATTAACTACATTCACACACCGGCTTATTATCTTTTTAGTTGTAGTGGGTGACTTACAACAAGCTAACATTACCAAACTATAATCACTAAAACATCGGACTTGTACATCGCTATCATAATTGTTTGTCTTTGGTGATGTATTAATGACTCCGCATCGCCTGTATCAAAAGAGAAATAATGTCATCTGGTGTTTAAAATTAATAAAATAGACTAGACAGCCCTTACTGTAGATCCACAAATACTGAACTTTTCTCTCTCCCGACCAGCCCACTGTCGGTGAGGTGTGTGTGTGTATGTGTGTGTGTCGGTGAGATGCACGGTGGACCAATCCACTGTGAGGCAAGAGAAGGGGCCTCAAAATGTTTCTTAAAACGCTTTTTTTTGCCCGTTTGCGTTTTTAGTGTTTTACTTACACAATTAAATATATATGATGCAATATTGACCGTTTTGTTCTATTTCAGCTGCGAAAATCGTTCACAGCAGAACCGCAACGCGTCTCACAGCAACGTGGGTAAATTAACGATTCAGTGTTTGAATGAATCGTTTGAATGAACGACTCAATGACTCGCTCATTAAGACGGCCACCTGCTGCCACCTACTGGTGGTTTAATTTGATCTTTAAACATACTTTCCAACATGTCTTATTTGTCTAATCAAAACTACAAATCTCAAAACATTATTTAATGCTGTTGTAATTTTACAGTGTAAATTTTTGATTTTGATTGGTAACAGCCCTTATAGTGTCTTATTTTAATTTAATGTATTGATCAAAATTACAAATATAAAATGAAACATGAAGCTTAGCCTATATTTAATAAGATTAAGGGAAAATGCCCTTTATATAAGGTAAAAATATCACAAATTTCAAATGATTCAATAAAAATAAAAACCACAAATATGCAGATTTAAATATGTCAAAGCTGACTGAACACTGGTGAGAATAATGCTTCAGAATAAATTATATTTACAACACACACACACACACACACACACACACACACACACACACACACACACACACACACACACACACACACACACTTTTCCGGACAAGCTAATTTTTTACTTGGACAAGCTTGAACGGATTACTTGTTCGAAGGACAAGCACATGAACATGCTTAATGTCAAGCCCTGTATAATGATATTATTGATATATAGTGTTGAGTAAAATAATGCCGACCACAGTAAAGATTTTAATAAATAAATCTACCTCAGTTTAAATAAAATTCTCACTTGTTTGGGAAGTGTTTGTCATGTTTTGACAATAAAGGTTAGTTTTAAAACCACAGCTAACTGTTTGTTTTCTACATATTTCACTCAGGAGCAAAAATATGCCTTTAAACTTAAAAGAAATAAAGATTTTACATTTATCGTGATATTTATCGATATCGACTGATATGCTAAATTATATCGTGATAATTTTTTTGGGCCATATCGCCCAGCCCTAATGTGTAGTAAAATAAATAGTCTAAAATAATTTAGTTTAGACTGGAGTGAGGTGAAAACAGAACAAAGTTGTTTGTTAGCTAGCTGATCATTTTATTAAATTGTATATGGCAGAAAATGTGGCTATTTGTGTTAATGCTATTTCTAATATTGATATGATTATAAACCAAAACAATTCAACCTGTTGGAACAAAAGAAACATCAAGATAAGAGATCATACATAATATGAGATATAAACATAAGATAATAAAGAATGATTGTTTCGTTGCATTTAAACAAAAAAAATGGTGTGTGTGTGTGTGTGTGTGTGTGTGTGTGTGTGTGTGTGTGTGTGTGTCAGCCATCACCAAAGACCATTTTTGACTCAGGAAAAACCCTGCACATGTGAGATATTTGTTAAATCAAACTGTAGTTAATCAAAAAATGCACGTACAGGGTTTCTTTTCCTTGTTGTTGCACAATAAAGCTGCACAACAACATTTTCAATTTGTAAATGACAAATATGTACATATATAAAATAATTTGCTTAAGCAGCATACTAATGCATATCTGTATGATACATATTCCACCTCCTGTTATTCACATTCATTTAAGACATAATGGACTGTGTCTGAGATTAATACCTCATCCAGATTAGCATTCTTAGGGAATTTTGAGTTTTAAAATGGGATTGAGCACTTTTCACAAAACAAAACACAAAACTCTGTTATCAGTTTGGTGTTTGTGTCCACCATAGACTGTAAACAATATGGACACGTCGTCTTCAGTGCCTCCCATTGACGAAAAGTTAAGTGTTATTTGCTTATAGAAGAAAAAGATTAATTCCCACAAAGCTGCAATGCCTTTTGATTATTTGATCAAAACTTCTCTCATGGTACACTTACACACCCACACATACGAGAGAAGTGCCAATCATATGCATATTCCACATTTTATCATAAGTGTGGGGACATGCATTGGTCTCGGTCTTGACTCGGTCTCGGCCTGTCTTGGTCTTGGTCTTGACTCGGTCTCGGCCTGTCTTGGTCTCGGTCTTGACTCGGTCTCGGCCCTTCAAAGTCTTGGTCTTGACTCGGTCTCGGCCCTTCAAAGTCTTGGTCTTGACTCGGTCTCGGCCCTTCAAAGTCTTGGTCTTGACTCGGTCTCGGCCCTTCAAAGTCTTGGTCTTGTCTTGGTCTCGGTTTAGGTGGTCTTGACTACAACACTACACATCAAATTTCAAATATTGCCGCCCGTTACGTGAGATTTCATAGTGAAACTGCATTGGCTCTCGTATATCTTGTGACCAATTGCGTCATTACGTCAGCATTGGTTGTAAAATGTCATTGGCTCTCGTGTGTCTTGTGACTGATTGCGTCATGCTCAGGAGTCTTTTGAATTATTTGAATGAGTTATGAATGAGTTCGTTCACAGGGCAGCGGGATCATCATTTCAGCGATTAAAACATCAAGATCAACTCTGTTCTTGACATGAAGACATCGTATGACTTCAGAAGACTTGGAATGCAACATGAGTTACTTTTATACTGTTTTGGTCCGTTTTTGCAATAAATACTTGTGACTGTATTTTATAAAATCATGTCTGCTTTTATAAACGCAAATAATTAAATGCGTCTGTTTATGACGCCAAAGGTTTATCATTGTAATGAATGGAGCACCCAGCGCGTCGAAAATTGACGATAAAGGTACGCCCAGTTCGTTGAAAAGTGACGACAAGGGGTCCGGGTCAAGCGTCCATATGTGACGAGTTGGGTGTGAGAATGTGTTGCTTTGCACCATGTTGCAGTCTCGGTCCACTTCTTTGGTGTGAACCAAGGTTCAGATGGCAGCGTTCGCATTTAATCAAACCAAACCTGCCAAGTTTGAACAACACACCCTGTGCAATAATGCATTTGTTAAATTAGCATTTCAGACACATTTAGCGAATTATTATTATTATTATTTTTTTTTTATTATTATTATTTTTTTTTCTTCTACTAAATTGAAATGTATGAATAGTGCTCTAAAAATATAGCTTTTTATTTTTACTTTATGAAGCATGGCTGATTTACTTCATGGCAAGTAATCATAGAGATGTGTAAACTCATAATTTGGTCCCTTGGCCAGCTAGCAAAGCACAGTAACATTGGTTTCTTTGGCCAGATTGTCTGCTTGATATTGCACAGTTGGCGTTTTTTATTTTATTTCTCCAGGTCACGACTCACTGGCCTGCCCCTGCTGGCTCCTGACATGGACGCTGTCCTCAACCTGTCAGAAAATATTTCCCCATTAAATGTTATAACCTTTTTTTGATATGGCTATAGAGATGGGAATATTTGTGGGGCTGGCATGACCTGTGGTGTCATCTTAAGCTTTTTTAAACATAATTTTCTCATTATTATGCATTCAGTTTTTGTTATATTTATTGAGAAACTATATTTAGAATATTTATACTTTTAAGATTAAATTAGCCAAACCATGACTATTTTAAAATGGGCAACTGAAGACAAAAAGATGATTAAAAAATGTGAATTTAAATGAATGATGGTGAGTCACAACCTAAAATATACTTTTTCCGTGTACTTTAATGTGCTTATTTTAAACTTAAAAACACTAAAAACTAAAATCTTGTTTATATAAACAGGCTTGTTAGGCATGAAGTACTGTAGTGGCTCATCTTACATTATTTCACTGAGATTTGAGTTGTCACTTGAGTTGTTGCTTTATTATAATGACACCAACCTTGCTTAATTATGAATGAGCTATGAGTTAATGTCTAAAAATGGCCTAAAGGTTGTTCGGTGTTTCAAAAGTCACTGTCAGGATGATCTTGCGGCTTGTGTAATTTTCAGTGCTACAGACTTAAGATATTATTCATAGCTCATACTTTATTCTCTCTGGTTTAGCCTTATCCTGGATTTCCAGTTATTTAATTTAAGTGCACAGATTATACTAACCACAAATGTAATTATATTAATCAATCCGATTTGTATACAAACTGAAAAAAAGGCCAAACACATGGCAATGTTTACTACAGGATTCTGATTATCACTAAGTGAATAATCTGAGTCGGTTCAGTTAGGAAGCGAGTTGTCAAGAATGCTTACCGTAGTTGGGTTCATGGCTTATTTCATTGACTTGGTTTAATTAAAAAGCCAGTCAAACAAATAATTTACAAACTGGACGTACCCCTTTACACTTTTTTTTGTTGATCAGTTTGACTAATTCCTTAAAAGGCCCCAGTCTGAGTATTAATGTGCAAATGAATCTGCTTTTCTTTTCTTTTCTTTGCTGAAAGTTTAGCAGTTGCTCTAAATTACGATTATAAACTGAAGACAAGAATATATTTAGACAAGTATAAACTAAAATTTAAACTATATTATTAACAAAACTTAAATTATATCCTTAAATCAGTTTAAAGTAAGTAAAGCAATTCCTCTGCTTGACAGCTATGTCATTACAATTTACCGCCCGTTTTTGTTAATGAAGTCTCTTTTGCTGTAGAATTCCCACACTTCCTGCTTGAGGCATCCTGTACCACTGTTCCCCACAGGTCCACAAATACCTGCCATCTGCTCCGGCCAGACCATCATCCTTTGTGCTTGATTCTAGTGCCCAAACAGTGGATGAACACCCTTGGTGGTTGAGGGAAGAGTGGGGGTTATTGATGGGACCATCTGTGTCTACTCTCCTTCTCTCTTGTTTAATAAACTAAGCCTGTCTCCTGCCTAGTCTTTCCACGCATGCTGGGCTTTTCACTCCACCCAATAAAATCTGCTTCTCTCCACCCACGTCACACCCTGACTTCGCTATCCTGAGTCTTAACAATACACCGCATGTCAAGGAATTGTTAGGTTTTACTTACAAGCTAGGTTGCCTTATCTGCGTCTATACACAACATTGTTGTACCATTTTTCATTTTTCAAATGGACCATTAAGAGCCACTTTGGGATCAGTCAGTCTGTGATTAATGGCTTTTTTCATTTTCATTTTTCATAGAAGTTTATAAGTGCTTATAGCCAATCTTCAACTGAAGGAAAGATCAAAGTCTAAACCGTACATTTGTTTCTTCTTATTCTATATAATCATTTTACGTGGATGTACATCACAACGCACTGGTCATATTCAGACATGCCCTGGCATGTAGCTCTTGCAGCTTTAGCTCATAGAATAGAAGGCCTTTTGTGACCCACCTTAGACCTGAATAAGAGCAACCCATGCCAGGATGAAAGAACAAGCTCAGAAATCCTTCCCTTGGGGCCCATCAAGGTTGCCAGAGCCCCTTCCCATAAGGCCTAAGTTAGAACTGTTAAGCCTAACCAGTGTTACAAGACAAGAAAGGCGATACTGCCTTCAATGAGTGCAGTTTTTGTCATGGGATAAAGCAGGAGGTGAGATTTCTCCCCGAGTCATAGAAGGTCTCACGTTACCGTTCATCTCCGGTTTAATCTAATTGTTTTAATCTCTTCAAATCTTCTTTCACCACCTAACTTGCACTCTTGAAGCTGAGAAGTTTGTTTTGGTGGAGTGGCTCTTCAAAAAGGTGACTGCAAACATCCTGGAAGGACTTGAGCTTATTTTCGTTTTCTCCACGTGCTTATACATTGTAATGCTTTTGGCTGTTTATTTCTACTGAGCTGGAATGATCTCAGCAGTGTTCAATGCTCACCCATTGACCGGTATTGATCTCCGCTGATTCCCCCAAGTGAAAGCCTACATCATCCCTTAAATACTGGTTTGTATGAGGCTTCATATTAGCTGGGCTAATTATAAATGGCATTAATTAGATTTTTCTAATTCGATGCCATCAACATGATTCACTATGCTATTTTGAAATGTGCAATCAGCTCTGATTTGCTTCAGTGAGACAATTGTTGGCCATTAAGATAAGCAGCAAACAATCAAGGCTGCTGCAAAGACTTATGACGGAGCATTTCTTTGGCATGCTTTAGTTTTTCATTTCGTTTTTCTTTACTATCAGATTAATATGGTTAAGTACTTTCATCTTACCCCTCTACTCTTTTTGCTCTTTCCTGAGATGAATATGTGATGAATCCTTCTCTCATTTGCGTGCGCTCTCCCAACAGGTCAAAAAGCCCTGATTGGTTGTGTGTGTTCCCTTAGCAACCATGCTGATGACTCTGTCATTGTTTATCGTCTGTTGCTCAAAGTAACCCAAGATGCCTCCTCACGGCACCTGCATTCCCTCCCTAAGGCCTCACACTAAAGCAGCTTGGCCTCCCTTGGGTTGTTGTTGGTTGCAAGCCACTCGACACGCTATTTTATTTGCATCTTTATAGCAGAGCTGTGCGATTATGGATAAATTAAGAATCATATTTTTTGTGTGTGTTAAAAATAGAGATAACGATTCTTCCAAAATAACATAATTTACTGGAGGTTCTGACAAAATGTTAATTGCTGCAGTCTATTTAAAAATATTTTGACTGAATGATTTAATGACTCACTCATAAATACTTTCATTATGAATCTATGTTTTTGAACAAACCTGAATGATTAAATGACAATAATTTTTCTTAACAATCACTTGTTGCCACCCACTGTTACTTAAAGGGTTAGTTCACCCAAAAAATGAAAATTCTGAGCCATCGGATTTCAACAAAAATATCTTAATTTGTGTTCTGAGGATGAACAGAGGTCCTTACTTAATATTTATGGGTCCGGAATGCCATGAGGGTGAGTAATTAAAGGGATAGTTCACTAAAAAAGGAAAATGTGATGTTTATCTGCGTACCCCCAGGCCATCTAAGATGTAGGTGTGTTTGTTTGTTTTGCTTATGTGTGTGTGTGTCTAACAGAGCATACCTTTAGCACTCTGGACTCAGACACGTATAGGCCAGGGCTCGCAAAGCCCGGCAGGCCGATGAATCTCATTATATTCCGTTCTTGTTCTGCTATTCTCTCTCGTTGACATCTGAAGGGTGGCACGCACGCCGAATGTGTATGTGTGTGCGCGCGGTTTGCGCTTATATCGTCCGATCTTGCGGGCTATGTGTAGTCCAATAGTCTAATCAATCGCGGGTCGATGAGGAATAAATCATTGTGTTTGTTTGATAAAGACATTTTACGAGTCCTGTGATCGAGAAAATCATTCTGGTTGTCACTTCTCCCTCATTCTCTCCTCTCCGTCATATGGAATGACAGCGGAGCTTAAGCTATTATATATAAATTAACGCAGCGTGCATTTTCTGTTTGATCCATGGCACGTAGAGAAATTGAGATCAGCCATAGATGTAAAGGATGCAGCAGCAACATTAATAGGGAAAGAAAAGGGTTAACAATAACCTTACTCTGAAACAAGTGCAGTTATAGCCTACATAAGGTACCATATTTTCTATTTAACTTTTATTAGACTCCAGGTCGAAAGAAAAGTATGTTTTTTTTCACTGAGCACGTTCTCTGCATTCTGAGCGCGATGCACTGCAAGCTCCCTCTTGCTCATATTCGAGGTAAATCATTAACTAAAGAATGGCTTTTAAAATAACTTTAACAATAATTTATTGTATTTTATTTTATTGTTTTAATATTTTTGTGGCCGTTTTAATTAACACGATGCTATTTAGCTGTTTTAGTTTGCGTCTTTAAATTCATCCTCTTTAAAGCATGCCATATTCATTCTGATGGACGTCTTTTAGGGATGCACGATATTGGATTTTTGCCGATATCCGATATGCCGATATTTTTCAGCTCATTTTGGCCGATGCCGATTAGGGATGGCCCGATACCATTTTTTCCCAAACCGATACGAGTACGAGTATTTACATTTGTGTACTTGCCGATACCGAGTACCGATACCGATATTTCTACCACGAAAGTAATTACAGGCTACCAGAAAAGAAGACAGAAGACTATTTTAGAACACAGGTTGGAAGACTGTTTTTATTTTCTCTGCTTGTTTAAACAAGTCTAAAATAAATAATAAGTAAAATAATAAATGTAAGCAATTTCAAATAAAAAATAAATTATATATATTTCTGTGTAAACAAAAAGCCTCAATACTGGCACTGTCTTCACAACTGACAAAATATAAATAAAAACATATTGTACAGTCAACAATGTCAACTCAACAATATATCAATGAAATGTTTGACAGCGTCTTCAGCTTTCAATTTAACTCAATTTCAATGTAACTGTTGTGTATTCACAATTAAACTACTGCATATTTCAATTGAACAACAATTAAACTATGTGGCACAGTGACAGCTCCCTTGTTTCAATTAAACAAACATTTCAGTCAGCAATGTGATCTGAACTAGCTTAGGTACTTTTTGGGAGAATGAAAGGCAGGTTCTTTTTGATGAACAAAATCATCTCTGCATGATCAGCTGTGATTCTGTTTCTGTCTTCATTCACAATATGTGACACTGAGCTGAACAGCCTTTCACTGTCAACACTACTGCATGGTGCTGAGAGGTATCTGGATGCCATTTTGGCCAGAGTAGGGAACCGGACTTTGTTAACTGCCCAGTATTGTAGTGGTTTGTCTTCTCGAGAAATTGTGGTCTCCCCTAGGTATGTCTCTAATTGTGCAGTAGAACCTGCTTGAGCTCTGTTTAGAGAGACTGGTGCTTGCTCATCTGCTATTTCATCAAATATACTGTCCAGGCTGCTTGCCTGGTCCCTGCGTGGTTTTCTGGCAGGAGGCTCGTGCAGGTCATGATTCTCCTCTTCTCTAGACGACCTCAACAGCTCACGCATCAGCATCTCCTTGGCATTTGCAGCAGTGCTGGTGTTAGAGAAAAAAAGATGTTTGTACCTATAACAGAGGGAGAAAAAAATGAGGCATCTGACAATAGGTAATTTATTATAATAATATAGCCTAATCAAATAATTTATTAATGAAAATTAAATCCTAAAATGTACTTTTCAGCAAGACATTGGCAACTTAACTCGCTATCTAGCACACACACGCTCACAGACACAGATACACACAGACACACGCTCACAGACAGACACACACACACACACACACACACACACACACACACACAGACAGATACAGACACACACGCACACAGATACAGACCCACACGCACACAGACAGACACACACACACAGATACAGACCCACACGCACACAGACAGACAGACACACACACACACACACACACACAGATACAGACCCACACGCACACAGACAGACACGCACACACACACACACACACAGATACACAGATACAGACCCACACGCACACAGAAAGACACACACACACACACACACACACACAGATACAGACCCACACGCACACAGACACACACACATACACACACAGACAGACAGATACAGACCCACACGCACACAGATACAGACCCACACGCACACAGAAAGACACACACACACACACACACACACACACACACACACACAGATACAGACCCACACGCACACAGACACACACACATACACACACAGACAGACAGATACAGACCCACACGCACACAGATACAGACCCACACGCACACAGACAGACACACACACAGACAGATACAGACCCACACGCACACAGACAGACAGACAGACAGACAGACACACACACACACACACACACACACAGACACACACACACACACACATAGATACAGACCCACACGCACACAGACAGACAGACAGACACACACACACACACACACACACACACACACACACACACACACAACACCTACCTGGGGTCGAGTAGAGTAGCGATGCTGTAGAGGGGTTGTTCTTCCACATCAGAAAATCGCCTTCTGACAGCTGCAGCTAAAGTCCCTTTCATAGTTTTGATGCCATGGTCATCGTCGGTCTCTCTAGACAGAAATCGCTGCAATACAGTGACAGCAGGAATCACATCTGCTGCCATAGCTTCAGAAGAGCTAACTTTTCGCGTTAACTCCTCAAACGGACCCAGAACAGTTACAACCTTCTCCAGCAGTGCCCATTGGTGAGCCGTGAGATTATCAGGGAGTTCATGTTCGGACACAAAAACTCCTAGTGCCCGTTTCTGCTCAATCAGGGACTGGATCATGTAAAATGTACTGTTCCAGCGGGTCTGTACGTCCTGCTGTAGTCGTTTTGCAGGCTGACCGATCTCTAACTGAATGTCTTCGAGGCAGGAGTAGGCTAGAGGTGAATGTTTAAAATGGCCAACGATTTTGCGTCCGATAGCCAATGCATCAGCAACACTTCTCTGTGATAAAAGTCCTTCGTGGACCACCAGCTGGAGAGTGTGAGCGGCACAAGGTAGGCTGGGGAGTCCAGCATCATTCATGCCCTTAATCATATTTTTAGCGTTGTCTCGTAGCACAACGTGGACAGAGGTTTTCGGAATGCACCAGGTCTGAAGCATCCCATCGAACGCGTCTGCTATGGCTTTGCTGGTGTGCGAACCCCGAAACGGCTTTGCTTGTAAGGTGGCTTGGCGAAGAGTAAAGTTGTCATCAATCCACTGTACAGTTAAACTGAGCAGAGACATTGGGCAGACACTGCTTGACCAAATATCTGTTGTAAAACTGACGGTCGAAACGTCACGCAACAGGCCACTGACGTGCTTTTTCACGTCATTAAACACTTTCGGTAGCATAGCGGTGGTAATGTGATGGCGGCTCGGAATTTCGTATCGCGGCTCCAGTATGCCAAGAAGATGTCGAAATCCTATATTTTCAACAGCCGACAATGGCTGGTCATCAAGTGCAATAAAGTATGCAATTCCCTCTGTTATTTTTAGTGCCCGTGGATTATCTCTGGACATCTTCTCGCGCTTCTGTAAAACCTGTGTTAATGTTGGCTGCTGAGTTGCTTGTTTAGCTTGACTAAACTGTGTGTATTCAGCACTATGATGCGTCTTCAGGTGTTTAATTAGATTGCTGGTGTTAAACGATGTACTTTCTTTTCCTCCTCTCGATACCTTAGCTGAACATAACTTACAGTCTGCCTTGCTGCTGTCATCATCCCTTATCTTGAAATGGGCCCAAACCGCCGACATTTTACGTTCATATGGCGTTCACCTAGACAAAACGGCGGCTCGCAGCGGACAGTTTCGTTTCACAAAACGCACGTGGTATCGGTGCGTGGTATCGGCTCATTTTTATGAGTACGAGTACGAGTATATGAGGACGGTATCGACCCGATACCCGATGCCAGTATCGGTATCGGGCCATCCCTAATGCCGATACCGATGCTGATATATGTTTATTTTTTCCCTTTGTTTGGAAACAACACCATTTTGAGCAAAAACTATTTTTTTTTCATTCTGGTTTCAGATTTCTGAGGTATCCTTACTAAAAGGATTCTTGTTGAAGATAAATAAATGTTAATAAAGTTCTTTTTATGATAAGAGTATATTAAAAGCTCTGAAAATAACAATAATAAAGTCAGTAATTTTTCACCCCAGATGCAGCTGTAACCTAAATATTGTATTTTGGGATTTAACGTTTGTGCACATGAAGTGGGGGTGGCATGACATCCATTGATGCTGTCTTTTAATTCTACAATTATTGTAGAGCTCCTTGGATTATTTTTCATCATCCATTTCGTAAAATTTTATGACAGATTAATACACTGTATATAAAAGTATTTAATTTACAAGTGTCATGCTTGGGATTTATGACATCATTACTGATTTGTTTATTCAGAACAAGAAGTAACTTCAATTTATTTGTGTATTCTACTTTTCATTGTATTACTGTAACAACAGCGCCCCCACTACATGTATAAATATATAGCGGTCTAGCTGGAGGGCACTAGGACCTGGAGGAGCTTCTGCTGCTGTGGAGGCTGCCGCACGCGCTAGAGAGTGGGGAGACGCGATTGGGCTTGTTTTGGGTTCGTTTTGTTGTGAAAACGTGGCAAATCTGCTGCTGACGGTCACGTCCTTCTGTACGTGCATTCAGAAATTCAAGGCAGCATTTAAAAACAGTCAATATAAAATCACTTTACATGCAATGTATTTTCTTGTTTTCACTTGAAGAATGACCGCAGTGCTGACATGGTCTTATCGCTGTAGCACTCCTTGCACACGTGAGTTATTGCAGGCACATATCAACACGTTATCATATCGGCAAGGCATATCGGCATAATGTTTTCATATCGGCCGATGCCGATTTTTATATTTTAAGCGTTTATCGGCCGATTCCGATGTCGTGCCGATAATATCGTGCATCCCTAAAGTCTTTGGCTGCCACATTTGTATTTTTTTATTGTTCCACATCAAGTGTTGCTCTTAAGAAATGTCAAGTGAAAAAGAGTCAAACTTTTTTAAACGAGACCCCTGCTGTTTCAATCCACTGTGTTCCATCTAGCTGTCTTTTGCAAGAACTCTTCTTATGTAATCATCTGATGGGAGTCAGGTGAACTCTAAACCAAAAAAATATGTAGTTTTTCGTATCTATATTGTATAACCAAGTTGTGTTTCTCTGCATGGCCCTTTATGCCACTCTGGGTGTGAATGATGGTATAAGGTCTACTAACTTGGCTGTTCTTGCAGTAGAACTGCTCCTGGCACTCAGCCCAGTGTGTCTTTGTCTTCATCCTACTTAAACTAATGCAATCCCAAACAATCAAAGTTTGGCAGCTACCACAAACAAGCATCTTTTATCGTGGTGACAAGTCAGGCCATGTTTGTCGTCATCAAATAGAGGCTCAAAGATTAATAGTCAATTTTAGTGATGGTAAAGTTAAAGGCAGTTGAACCGCAAAGTCAAAGCAGTTATGGGTTTTTGGGAGTTAGTGAAAACGTGGGAAAGCCAGTTAATTTCTTTGTTGATTTTTATTTAGCAATAATAATAATAAGAAAAAAAATCACAATCAATATGTAAACATTTTGGCTACTACCAATAGGAAATTTTATGATAGAAAAATATTTCTGTATTTTTAGTTTCACACAAAGTATTAAAGGTCCCATTCTTTGCATGTTTTCGAAGCTTTGATTATGTTTACTGTGTGCAATATAACGAGTTAATGTTTCGCGTGTAAAAAAACACAGTATTTTCACACAATTTACTTATCTGTACAGCGCTGTTTCCTCTGTCCTAAAAACGGCCTGATGATTTCCTTGTTCTATGAAGTCCCTCCTTCAGAAACACGTAACGAGTTCTGATTGAGCCAGCGCTTCCCGTGTTGTGATTGGACAGCAGCTTAGCGCACTTTGTCTGGAAAGGTCCCGCCTCTTACCATAACGGGGAGATGCAAGTGCTGAATGCGCGCTCTTCTCCACGTGGGAGAGCAACAAGACCACGCCCCCTTTTTTGTGCGTTCTTGTGGGCGGAGGGTTAGGGTGCGTTCACACTTGTCATGTTTGGTTCGATTAAAACGAACCCTGGTGCGGTTGCTCGGTTAGTGCGGTTCATTTGAACATATGTGAACGCTGCCACCCGAACTCTGGTGCGCACCAAACAAGCGGACCAAGACCGCTAAAAAGATGGGTCTCGGTCCGCTTCCAAACAAACTCTGGTGCGGTTCGATTGATATATGAACGCAACACGGACCAAAGACATGTAAACGGACCAAAAACCGGACGTATAATGTCACAAGATGCCACGCATAATGCAGCTGATTTGACGACGCGGAAAGATCGGTGTATCCAAAATGAGTATCTTTAACGTTAGAGGGCAAACGTAGAGCAACGAGGAAGAGCCTCATCAATATTTGGTCTGACGAGCATGTTTCGAAAATGCTAGAAAAAACACACAAAAAGCATACCTGGCTCTTCTCATCAAAGTTCCTGTGTTGCCCATTATTAGCAGGTACAGACGACAGAACGGCCGTCTCTGTTCTGCACAACGGAGGAAATCCTGCTGCAGTTTTGAATGTTTTGAACATTTTATGAGCTCTTCATGAGTTCTCAGCGGGTAAAAATAATGCCACATGTACACGCATAAAATGATCGCGTTTAATCCAGCACACAGCGTTGTTTTGAACATTTCATGAGCTCTTCATGAGTTCTCTGGTAAAAAATAATGCCATATGTGTTACACGCATAAAATGATCGCGTTTAATCCAGCACACAGCGTTGTTTTGAATGTTGTGAACATTTCATGAGCTCTTCATGAGTTCTCTGGTAAAAAAATAATGCCATATGTACACGCATAAAATGCCCGCGCGTGTAATCCGCACACAGTTGTTTTGCATGTTCGGTAAACGAGCTCATACGTCATATAAACCGACCAATCAGGTTGTGAGCGTCTCCCTGTGCCTTTGGTTCGGTAACTTTAGGTTCGCTGTTAAAAATGCCCGTGTGAACACTAAGCGGACCAGGACTATTATGTTTGTTTTTGTTTTTTGGTCCGGACCAAACTAACCAAACGAACCGAACTACAAGTGTGAACGCACCCTTAGTCAACAAACGCCTCTAGTGACATCATTACATCCCTGCACTTCCTGCTGTAGTCCAAACCCGGCCATTCGCTGTAGGCTTTGAAAGGGAACTTCTGTTAAATAAAATATCTCGCTTGGCATTGAACTTTGAGCTTTATAATTTTACAGGTATTATTTATGCTCTAACAGCAACATTACACACTAACTAAAGTTTGAAAGATGGAATCGCGAAGAACGGGACCTTTAAATATTGCACTGAAAAAAGTTTTCTTTTCCATTTTCTGATTCGTGTGGGTTGTCCCAAGTGGCAGTCCCTTGATCGAAGGGAAATTCATCTACTGCCGTAGTTATCTCTTCTCAACCCCCCCCCCCCATTTTTCTCCTGCACTGACCTTTTGAACTTTAAAGGTTGAGGGGGTAGGCGGTGGGTTCCAGCCCGGCCTAATCAATAGCCAAAGGCCATGCTTTCAGCAAACCTTCCTTGAAAAGATGTCTGGGGCCACTGGCTCTGAATCGCTGGGGGCGATTCTTTTCGAAGGCAACGGTCAGGCATGAAATGTCAGGGAACGGCTTTCCCTAGTCTTTGTTTACGCTAAGCCTGATTGATTATCACTTGTGGCAAAGGCACAGCCCTGTCCTTTATTTATGTAACTCATACAATGCTGTATCATCACAGTGAAGTCACCAGAATGTCTTCCCTCTATGATTTTTTTTTTTTTTAATGCGGTTGCCTTTGCCCCTGGTTGTGTCTGTTTTTAGAGTTGATGTTTGGAATTGTTTGCCATGTGTTCTGTCAATCTCTCCCACACGATAAAGCCTTTTTTTGTGGTCTGGGTGCGAGCTGTGGTCGCAAAGAATCATGGGGCTACAGACTCATCTCATGTGCCGTTGCCTGGACTGTGCAGCTCCCTCCCTGGAGACAGAAACTTTAGACAGCGTTTGTGGTTCCAGCCAAGGATGTGTGGGACTCCCAAAGAAAAGGCCATTTATTGATACCAATCTGAGCGCTGTGGTTCTTTTCTAAACTCACCAAGTCACACGGAAAGCATATTATTTGGGTCCTTTTATGAAATTTAAATTAGTGCTGCGTTACAATTCAGTGACCTTTTTAAGCCCCTGCACACTATTAAGAGCACCAGAGTGTTTTCTTATTAAAAAGAAAGAAATCAAAAAGTTGGAGTTCATAATCCGTTCCGTACAGGAGATTAAACCTCCCAATTTTTTTTTTCATTCAACTTATTCATTACAGAACCATTATTCTATGAAATGGCTAGTTTCAACTTTTCACCAGTTAACAAAATACATCTCACAGAAAACTGTTTACAATAAAGGATAAAATGAGAGTGAAAAAATGTAACTGCATTGGGGATTGCTGATGTTACACTAAAATACTCCAGATTAATCTGACAATAACTAGAAAATTGTAATTGTAAAAAGAATTGGCACTTCGTAAGAAATTGCATGATTTGAAGCATCAGGCATACATTATGTAGATTCTTGTCAACATTTATCTTCATTTGAACTGTAAAATGTTCATTTAGAATACTTAACTCTTCATCAGGTCTGGAATGTATCATTTTTGTCTGATATTTCAGTGAGCTTCATGATTGTCCCGCTGAGCAGTGAAGTCTGGTGCTGGAAGTGTCTTATGGAGTGTTTTATCATAAGAGAGATGGAGCCTGTTGTCTTCTATAGATCCATTATAAACAGACATTTCCCACTAGAGCAGCATCTTTTGCGGTACATCTCTTCTTGCTGGGTCGTCTCTCCACCCCCTGTGCTGAACTGCAGATGGTCTATACATGAATTAGCATGCGGTTGATGATCATTAGGGGCTTTGAGATTAAGGTATAGAATACAAAACTTTTCTTATTATGAAACTGTTATACTGGAGTCAAATCACAAGTACACATGGGCCTATAGAATAGGGATAGCAGATATAGTTATACCTATGTGTGTGTATGTGTGAGTGTTTCAATTTATTATTCAATTCATTATATATTGATGTCTAAAAGGCAGTATTAAAGGGAGAGTTCGCCCCAAAAAGGAAAATTGTCATAATTTACTCACCCTCAATTTGTTCCAAACCTGTATGAGTTTCTTTCTTTTGCTGAACACAAAATGAAATATTTTGAAGAATGTTTGTAACAAAGCAGATAGAACAACCATTCACTACCAAAGTATTTTTTCCCTACTATGCTAGTAAGTGGTTGTTATATCTGCTTGGATACAAACATTCTTCCAAATATTTATTTTGTGTTTAGCACAGAAAGAAAGAAACTCATACCGGTTTGGAACAAAATGAGGGTCATTTTTGGGTGAAGTATCCCTTTAAGGAATATTTAGATGTAAAAAAAAATTCTAATTCTAAAGCATTTTATTTCACATAAGGAATTTGAGTGCCATTTTTAGCGACAACGCATTGAACTGAATATTAGTTTTTTTTTTAGTTAAAGCTACACTGTGTAACTTTTTTAGTTTATTCTTAGCTAAAAACACTTAGTTCTTTCAAAAATCTATTTGCCATTAATGTACATTTACTTGTTTCAAGTAATAAAGTATTCTCGTAAGTTTATAGTATGTCATTGAAAATACATACGGGTGAGGGGTTTGAATGCTGGTCGCCATGTTGCCCCTCCATCTTGAAAGTACATTAGCCAAAGAGGGACATACCTGTAAATTCAAGCTTCGCCTTTCGCGTTTTAACACTCGATGGCACCGTGTCGAATGTGAAGAGGGGGATTGCTGTGTTAATCTTGGACTAAATCTTGGACCAATTAGCACAGTTTTCCATGTTGTTTCTTCCTTGGCTATTTCCTTTCTCAATGAAGTAGTATTGCCTCCGGCGTTGACAGCTGGGACTGTGGATATCCTGTGGTCGTCCCCTTGAATTATTCATTAATTTTTACATCATTTTTTTTATCTCACGTGTTACAAAAATGCCTCTCAAATGCAGCGTGATGAATCAGCAAGAGGGAAGTTTTCTAAGGTTACGGAGACACGGGTCTCCATTGTGTTAATCAGGTTTTCTTATCTGCATTTCTGCTGATTTCCATGTAAAACTACCCCCAGTGCTCTGGCTCAGCAGAGAATGCACAAAGAAGCAAGGTAGTGCGCATTACACACACAATCTTTTTTTTTTTGTTGCACGATAGGGCTATGTAGGTCTTTGTTTTTCAGGTTGGGTGGAAAAGGCGCACACTCGCTTTTGACACGTCTCCCAGTAGACCTGGTTCAGTTTTATAATGGCTCGAAGTAACCGGGCTGACAGCAGAGTTGAGCGTTGCTCTGCTTAAAAGAACAGTTACTCAAGGACACAGGCAGCTAGTACTGAAAATAGACCATGCTTGACACTGTGAACACTGAAGTGTTTTTGCACTCACTTGTATCCACGTTGGAGCACTGCTGTTTTTGCCAGAAGAGAAGCTCTTGAGCGAGAGTGAGATGGGGATGTGGTGCGTGTTTCACGAGATGCTGTGACATTGCCAACAGAGAATTGCTTCATTTTGAGAATGCAGTTTGTGATGAATCTTAATTTGTCTAATTGCATAATGCAGCATCTGAAATAAATTACTATTAGGTGAATTGTCTAGCTTAGATGAGAGGTTTTAACTGCACTTACTGCTATTGCAGTTGAAGACAAAATTGGTTTCTCTACAGTATACTGAAGCTCAGGAGGTTGAATTCTGATTGCTTAGCCCTCTAGTTTTACTCCAAAACCTAGTAAGCTATACCTTGTTGTATACTGTCTGCATGGGAAGCTACTTTCTTTTCCCCCCAAATGTAACCTTATTGATTGGAAATGCTGTTCTTGTTCAGGTGTGCTAGAAACAATTTTCACTTTTTCGAACTCAGCCCTGCCCACAACATTTGAGCTCAGGCAGTTCAGTCGCAGTCGCTTCAACCCGCGGACATGGAAAACAACCCGCGGAAAAAAAACAAGGACTTAGCAACACGTTTGACAACTAACGGTATGTGTTGCTTCGTTGCTCTGATTGGTTGTAGGTCTATCCAATTGATGTCTTTCCTGGTTCGGTTGAAACACGCCCCATAATTACAGCCCAATGGAGCAGTATCAGACTCATAAGCAAAGTATTGTGCTATTTAACTTTCTATTTAACTCTAGAACGGCCGGAATTCTATAACTACTAGAATGGCCATAACGGTCATTCTGACTTTGTACTAGACTGCACCTAATGTCATTTGCCTTGTCATATTTACATTCGAAGTTTCTATTGAGGTTTTAGAATGAAGCTTTATATGTCTGTCATATTTTATGATGGCATCGCCATAAAGAAGTGTCAAAATCCTCAATTTGAATAAAATCTAACAATGTGGATTAAATGGAGCACCGAGCTCTAGTAGCTCTTATAATTTTTTAAGAGCTACTAGACTGTGTCTGAAGGTGCATGCCTAGCTTTCTGTGTGGCAAATGAGAGAGCAGTTTTTCACCGCAGTGAAAAAAATGCTTTTTGTAAGTCTACATGCCAACAAATATAGACAGGCAACAGTAATGCACATCTACTCTGGCGATGAAAAGCAAATAAATAATACGCGGCATACATCCGTCTGTAATGCATATGCTCAAATTTCTAGAAATACTCAGAACTCTTGTGTTTTGTAATTTTAATAAAATAACAATATTAGAACAAAATATATGCACATTTAAAAAATTTCAGGGTAAATATGGCTTTAATTTCAACAAAGGTAAAAATTTAAAACCACCAAGGCAGTCATTTTGAGTTCCAGTCAAAATGACTGCCTTGGTAGTTAGATTTTAAGTAGATTTTAGATTTTTTTTTTTTAGAGTTAGAGATTTTTTTATAGTAATAAAATAATTTTGCACAGTTAGAGAACACACTAACGAGAACTAAAACTGAACGAGTCTGCTTAATATAGTGTGAGCCGAGTGAGAGTCTCAGCACAGACCATCAGCAGGAGTCATGAAAGCTCAACTTCCATAGGAATTCATTGAAAACACTCACTTTGCTATGCTCCATTATAAATGCCTGAGCGGCCGTGCGCATTTTACTCTCGGTTTAGAATTAGTCTGTGATACGGGCATTACTGGTGTGGTCACACATCGATTAATTGGTAGGGGAAAGTTCCTCACGATCACATCCCTAATTTGTAGAAAGCAAATATAACAATAGTATTATATTTGGGTATTATTGGAGAAAGCAAGAGAAGGGGAATGTTTTGCATTGCATTTACATTTAATCATTTAGCAGACGCTTTTGTCCTAAATCAACAATAGGGAAACAATATGAAATTGCTGTGACAAGTCACACTTAGTCTCGCACAGTACACGTAGCAAGGTTTTTGTTTTATATATAGCATGTATAATAGAAACATAATAGGATAGTAGGTGTTAGTATTAATGGATTAAGTTTAGACGAAAAAGATGTTGACCCCTAACCTGTCCAAGACACCCTGCACCACTGGAGTGTGGTTAGTGAGATCCCCATTGTCATCAGGGTTAACAGGAGGATCTGGTGGTAAATTACTCATGTTCATGAAACAATGTTCATGTTGCATTGCTTTGTTTAATTAGTTGCAAGAGAGACCACACAGACACAAGATGAGTAAAGTGATTTATGAATCATCTTCTTTAGTATTGTAGCTTGTCACTTATGCAGCTTTCAAGTTTGTGTTACTTGATGTGATTTTTATTTATTTATTTCTGTGTACGTGTACGTGAGTGAGACAGAGAGGGAGACCGAACACATTAGTGTGTGAATCATATCTGTCGTCTGGTTGTCCAGTGGAGATGTGTTAGTGGTCCCAGCTGTTCCTTTTGAGATAAGAAGCCTTATTCACAGTGACCCATTATTCAAAACCCTGTCCCATAACTCCAGCTCTCTGAAGATCTTTACAAAAGGCAGCTTTTTTGGGACTTGTTGTTTGTGTACCCCAGGGGGTTTGACATTAAGCACAAAAACAAATCTAAAGACAAATCTTGTTTAGTAGAAGGCGTATTAAAGACGTTTTTGGACAAATCCACATTAGGATGTATTTTTATTGCACATAGAGATTTTTTTGTTACATGTCTGATTTGCATGCATTGTGATATGATATCAGACTGATGATTCATTTTATGTCAGTCTGTGGCCTAATTGAGATCAACTTGCATCCTTCCAGGATGCAGGGTCAAACTAACCTCTTGACCTTTTATAGATTGTTATCTGTTCTTCATGGTGGACTATACAACACTTAAGCGTTGTAGACATCCAAAATATTTGGTTGTTTGGAATGAAATGCAACCCACCCATAATTAATCCATATATCTTTTATTTTAAAACATTTCAAAACTTTTAAACTTTAATTTCTCAATTTAATTCAAGCATTAACAACAACGACTTCATATCCAATAAAACATTCTTTTCCCAGGACATAACATCTTAACTTCCGTATGTCTGTTAGTCATTTTAAAGGAGTACAGATCATTTCTATTCACTCTTTGTGAGACCTTCTATTTGAGCTGTTGTGTTTGCTACAGTCTAGAGAAGATCCTATCATTGACATAAAAGACGGAACAATATGTGACGTAATTCTAAACGGCAACCACGACATAATGCATGACATGTCAATAGTACATCTGCTTGGTCCCAGGGTAAAAAATAGGCTCTGTCAATTGGTCAATAGCACTCCTATAGCTTTTCTTATTGTGGGTTTGCTTAACTAGGTAGCCTAAAATCCTGTTTAACTGAATGTAGTTCTTGGAGCACTCCACCTGGTCATTATTTCATCAGCAGGTTGATTTGAGTATGAAATGTTTGTTTCCATCTTGACTGCCTGTCCTATAGAGGTAATGAACTTGCGCAAATCTTTTGCGTACTTCAAGTTTGAGTGCTATCTCAATTTTCCCATCGCACAAACTTCTCAGTGGCACCTCTGCACTACAATTAGAGGCCCTGGGATCACATCGGCTACTATCTTCTGCCCTGAGGGGTTGAGACTCTCTCATTTTACTTCTAATTACGTCTTTATTACGGTGAATCCTTCTCCCCCAGAGCTAACATAGCATGACAGATATTCTAGCACAACAGGCTTGGACTTGAATGTAAACGCAGTCCTTCTAGGGTTACTTTCTTTGGACTTCTTTGGTTGAAAAGATCTGTAGAGGTGATGGTTGTTTTTCACTAAAAAGGGGGGGGTTGTAGGGAATGGGATGTCTTAAAACACTGTTTAGAAGATCTAGGATATAGTCTCGGATGAGCACCGATGGGTTATGTCTGCCATGTGGCCCTGTGGTATTTCAGTTGTATTGTTCCTCTGAAGTTCATGATGGGCCTCATTGTGTAATTTGTCTTTTAGGCACACATGTGTTGTCCTGCTGTGTCTTGTGTACAATTATAGTTCTCTTGTATGTCTGGGTTTAGCCCTTTTTGTTTTTTAGTATGTTAAAATGAACTCCAACCAAGACGATAGGTACCCTTACATACTTTTGTTTGTAAGTTTTTCCATTAAAAATAGTTGACGAAACAAAATGTATACTTTTTTTTAGTAAATATTAATTTACTATTTTTTTAGTAAATTAATCAACAAAGATCATCACATCAAATCAGTATTTGAAAACTTTCTTGTGAGAAATAATTTCAGCAAAAATCTCTTAAAATAAGCAAATTGCTTCTGGCTTTAAAAGAAATCGCTCCTACGCTAAAGTAATCTGCATGCTCCGTTTCAATATTTTCATGTTCGTTTCGGGGTGGCTAACGAAAATCATGCCAGAGATTTTATAGCATTTTAGTAATATAACTCATACCAACGACACACACAACAGCCTGTTACTTAGAGGTTGCACATTCAGAATAAGTTTCCTTAAACTGTCAAATACACAAAATGATGTACAAATGTCCGGCTTTAGAGAGTATTCGCATAAAAAGAGTCAGTTATGTCTTGCACGAATGTAAATAGTACAATAGTACGCGTGCAAATATTATGAGATCTAATTGTCATTGGTTCAAACGAGCGCTGGAGATTTTGTGATATTCGATCTTATGTTATATGTATGTGCGTTGATCAGTGTTAAAAGAAAATAAATGTCTAAATTAGATGGTTTCAATGATGCACTCACCTGTCGATCTCTTAAGTCTTAAAGTCAGGATAGTGAGAGATGCTTGGCTAGGTTTGATGGTTCTTCATCACTTCATCAGCAAAATAATTACAAATTTCCCTTCTACTACTCTGTTTATTAATTCGTTAGGGCATCTTGAGTGAGATTCAACTGCTTTATCCATTTTTTTTGTCTAGTTGTCACATTTGCCGGAACAGCAGCATATACCGAAATGTGCAAAATCATGATATCGTACCATTTGAAATAAAATATCCACAGTTTTTTTCCCATTAACGGTCGGTATACCATGCATCCCTACTACAGTGTATCTGATAAGTATTTACAGCTCTTCAATATTTCAATATTTTGTTGTTACAACCTTATTCCAAAATAGATTAAATTAAAGGGGGGATGAAACACTCAGTTTCAGTCAGTGTCATGTCAATCTTGAGTACCTATAGAGTAGCATTGCATCCTGCATATCTCCGAAAAGTCTTTATTTTTTTTATAATTATAGAAGAAAGATGCGCTGTTCCAAGTCTTTCCGAAAAAAGCCGAGCGGGTGGGGGCGTATCGTGTGGGCGGAGCTAAATAATGACGAGTGCGCGCCACTGTTATTGTGTTGAGTGCGTCGTAAAGCTGTGTCATCCCTAACAGCGGGAAAAAACTTTATTCAAAATAAAAAAATGGCTTTTAATCAGATACAGCCATACATCTATGATCCGGAATCAGACCCAGAGGCTGCAGTTGAACAGGAGCAGCAGCAAAAACGACTAGAGCAGGACGTCTCTATGTGGTACAAGTTACACTAACTATATAATATGCTTAGCGGCTTGTGTTATTTACATATTTATACTTGAATTATATCGTCGTATTTTTTGTCTTTGAAGGTGTACATGTGGGAAGTGCACTTCTTGCTAGACTACAATCAAACCGTTATTCCATGATTTTAACTTTAACGTCACGTTTTTAGAACACCATGTCAAGCGTGAGTGTTACAACGTGTATGTGTGTGTGTGTGTGTGTGTGTGTGTGTGTGTGTGTGTGTGTGTGTTTACGCGTGGTTTGTGTAGACAATTGTAGTAAGTGGACTGGTTTTGCACGGCAGGCTAGTGTTTACATAGAAAGACATAGAATAGTAGCGCATTTGAATGAAGAAGCGTGCTTATTTAGTTCAACATATTTCCCCAATCTTTGTGTATTGTTGTTTGGAGTGCTTTTACAATACACAAACATAAAGTTACACATATAGTGGCCAGCTAAACAATTGTACACGCACTACACATCGCATGCTCCATTGATCAATGAACTATACGTGATCATGTTTGGGCTACTTGATGAGCATAGGCAATAACACAGACATTTGAAGCAGTCTTACTCACCGCCTGCGGTTCTAACGTTGGGACCTTTATCGTTGGGACTGCTCCATCCTTCAGCATTAGGCGATCGGAAAATCCGGCGTCGAACTGGGCCTTGTTTATGAAACAGTCGGCACCGAAATGCAGTGAACAGACATAAACCCTTGTTGCCTTAATGCAGGGTTTTTTGGCAATCTGTACAGGACTGTCTTGGTCTGGCAACCAAAAACGCACTTGTTTGGTGACATTGTTAATTTCTTGAAGTCACATCACCTGTGCAGTACAGCCTACGAGCCAGCGCTTTGATGGGCGTAGCCTGTTGCTTTCGCACTCTCCCTCTCTCTCTCTCTCTCTCTCTCTCTCTCTCTCTCTCTCTCTCTCTCTCTCTCTCTCTCTCTCTCTCTCACACTCTTCCGGTAGAATTGTCCGTACGGCCCATACAAGGAAATTCCGACCTATTAACGTCAAGTGGACCCATTATTGAAAAAAACTTGCCGAAACTAATGACTAACCGGAAGTAGTATTTTTGACAAAGAAATACTCCCATCAAACGTCCACCTTAACTTTTGAAACTTTGTCCATGTTTAGTATGGGATTCCAAGTCTTTAACAGTGTAAAAAGATCAGTATGCATGAAACAGCATTTCACCCCCCTTTTAATTTATTTTTCTTCATTCTTCAAACAATACTCCATAATGACAATGTAAAAGAAGTTTGTTTGAAATCTTTGAAATCAAATTTATTAAAAATAAATAAATAAAATAAAATCACATGTACATGTATTCACAGCCTTTGCCATGACACTCAAAATTGAGCTCAGGTGCATCCAGTTTCCAGTGATCATCCTTGATGTTTCTACAACTTGATTGATCCACCTGTGGTAAATTCAGTTGATTGGACATGATTTGGGAAGGCACAAACCTGTCTATATAAGGTCCCACAGTGCATTTCAGAGCACAAACAATGCCATGAAGTCCAAGGAATTGTTTTTAGATCTCTGAGACAGGATTGTATCGAGGCATCAGTTGTATCAGGATTGTATCTGTAACTGGAAGAAGTTTGGAACCACCAGGACTCTTCTTAAAGCTGGCTTCCTGGCCAAACTGAGCAGTCTTGGAAGAAGGGCCTTAGTCAGGGAGGTGACCAAGAACTTGATGGTCACTCTGACAGAGTTCCAGGGTTTCTCTGTGGAGAGAGGAGATCCTTCCATAAGAACAACCATCGCCAGTGCTCCACCAATCAGGCCTGTATAGTAGAGTTGACAGACTGCACATGACAGCCCGCTTGGATGACTCTCAGACTATGACAAACTAAATTCTCTGGTCTGATGAAGCAAAGATTGATCTATTTGGCCTAGTGGCAAGCATCATGTCTAGAGGAAACCAGGCAAACTTATCACCTGGCCAATACCATCCTAACACAATACAATGAAGCATGGTGGTGTAAGATTGAGACGCCTCCTGACTATCAGCTGTAAGCCCCTTCTGGTGTCACTGTCGCTTAGCCGCTCTGGCCTGAGAGGTCTCTAAGGACTCCTTTAAGAGGGCAGTCAGCCAGAAGCTCACCAGGGACTGATAATGTTCTCTGACAGAACAACCCCATGTTTACTGGGCAGTGAAGTAACATTACAGGTAAACCGACTGTAACCTGTCAGCTGACCTGACATTGTGACCCTTAAAAGCTGGAATATACACTAAAGCTGAACTGATTTTAAAAC
Source organism: Pseudorasbora parva (assembly GCF_024679245.1). Lineage (NCBI taxonomy): Eukaryota > Metazoa > Chordata > Actinopteri > Cypriniformes > Gobionidae > Pseudorasbora > Pseudorasbora parva. The sequence continues at coordinate 30,332,953 of NC_090187.1, read as the reverse complement.
ACCATCATGGACTTTGTAAATGGTTACGAAGAGAAAATTTGCATTAGCAGAAAGTTGATGTAAATTCAAGTCAGTTCTGCAATGCACATCTTGACAAGTTTAGCAACTTTCTGCCCTTTATTGTAAATATCAGGAATGCACAATACATCAGTTTATTGGCCAGGAGTAGAGATTTTATTTTTATTTTTATTGAAAAGGGCAGTGTTGAATAAATATATCGGCAAATGGATATTTAATTATTTCCTAATTTCCTCTTTTTTAGCGTTTAAAGGCAAACTATGTACGATTTTTGGATTAGAATATCAAAAACCACTAGAACAATGTTGTATATTTTGTTGACTTGTGTACTTGCATTATCCCAAATGTTTCCAAGAATGTTTGAATTTAGATAAATAAGAAATGTTAACCAGGATCATACCCGTTACCCTCAATTTTATTTTGTAAAAACCATGGAAACACAAAAGACGCTTTAATATATTATGTTTTATTAGACAGGTGAGCAACTGTTTGGATACATTCATCCACAGAAAACGAATTATTGTTATACAGCTCAACACAATTAGTCTTATTGTTTAAATCCTGTTTTCTTGATTTACTGCGAGTACCATGTTTTACCTTGCCTAATATTGATCTAGCACACTGCAACAAGTGTCTCACAATAACCGGCCATAATATAACTCTGTTAAAATCTTTAGCAAATTTCAAAACTGATATCCATTCTCATATCTGCTCCCTGATGTAGTTGATGTAGATTTAGTTGCTAGGCAACGTGGGGGAGAGGACGCTGGCGTTGTCTGTTCGCCGCTTCTCCACCCACAAATCATGTTAATGTACTATTAGATTTAGATTTTATTTTATTTCCTTATGTTTGTGACTAGTCTAACAGTCAGAGCTACAATTGGGACTGTTGCTGATTGCTGGCAGCCACTGAGAGGACGTTGTTCGTCGTTTCGCCGTTTTCCACCGCTTCTCTAATGTTTGTGTTTGAATTGCTGCGGTTGGTTCTGGTTTGGAGGACATTTGATGTTTCTCGCCGCGACTGCTCGCTGGTGGTCTCCCTTGTGCTTAAGCTGCATGGTGGCTGAAGTTTGCACCGGGCTAGCGTCATCCGGGCTATCGACATCAGCGTCCGGCATGATGTTGGGATGTTCCGCTTCTCGGCTGCGCCGCTGTTCCGTCCTGCATTGCGGCCGTGGAGCAGCTTGGACTTCTGCGCCGACCCCGGTGTGTCCACAGAAGTGCCCCGGAAAAATGTTCTGCCTCCCGCATGGTGCTGCGGCGATCCCCATCGTTTGAATCGTCATGAAGACCCATCATCTGGTCTTCAGCTGTCGTGCCTCGGCAATGTCATCGGGACACTGCCGCTGGGAGAAATCTGAAACATGGAGTGGACCGCAGTGTGCTGCGGAGCTAACAGAGACTTCCACCATCAGCTCTGTTTCTGTTCACCATCAGCTCTGTTTCTGTTCACCATCAGCTCTGTTTCTGTTCACCATCAGCTCTGTTTCTGTTCACCATCAGCTCTGTTTCTGTTCACCATCAGCTCTGTTTCTGTTCACCATCAGCTCTGTTTCTGTTCACCATCAGCTCTGTTTCTGTTCACCATCAGCTCTGTTTCTGTTCTGTTTTCTGTGTTGGTTGATTGTTTGTAGTATTCTATATTTTTACTTGTTATTCATTTTTTTAGTTTTTTTTCCCCTCCTTTGTTGCTCTTTGAGATTCTTCGGAATGAAAAGTGCATTATAAATAAAATCTATTATTATTATTATTATTATTGATGTAAATTGTCTAGTGATCATTAGCAAACTTTTCAAAGCATAGCCAATTACAACGTTTACCCAGTATACAACGTACTTCTCTTCAGGTATCATGTGAAAGGGCCTTTAGTTTAAGTATCCTGCACTGTTTATTGTCTGTGGAGCCTGTCAGTGGTGTATTCATGGATGGGATAAACCACATATGTCGGCTGATGAGGGATGGAGTTCTGCAGGTGTGTCCTACAGATCCTTACAGTTGTATGTAGAACATTAGACCGTGCAGATGTTTAGATTGAACCGTCCAGGTGTTTGTGTGTGGGATTGAACCGCCTCACGTGTGGTCCGTGAGGCCCTGTCAGGCTGCTCTAGTGGGCCCCCCAAGCACTGAATGCAGTTTCTTGAATAGTCGTCGTCACTTCAAACAATACACTGCAGGGCATTTGGAATTGCTGTTGCATTTTTTACAACGATCATTGAAGTTCAGAAGAGTAATTTTGTCATTTTTGACGTGAACGGTTCCTTTGATCTCTGGTTGTGAGAAGATATGAACCTTCCGAGTAAACATGATGTAGTATTTGTAATGCTTATTGACCTCTCAGATGTCGGGAAAAGTCCCATCTAATTACAGGAGAAGATCTGTCGGCATTCCACACGTTTCCAAGGGTCTTACTCCAAATGTGGCGTGTTCTGGCTGCTCCCTCAAAGTTACTAGTTTTTCCAAGGGAAATGTTATCCTCTGTCTCTTCTCGCTGGCATTTTCCAAACAAAGGAACAAAGTGAACCCAAAGAGCATAGTGTCATCTTGCAACATAGTGGTACTTTCTTGTAGAAAAAAAATGCGTGAGAGAGGGTAGTTCTTTTCCAGTATGAAACTGTAGTCTGAAAGCGTGTATTGAGTTTCTTGTGATGCTCTCCCCCTCCCCCGAGGCAGCCGAAGCAGCTGGGACAGCCTGGATATGAATCACTGAAAGGGCCAGTCTTTGCTCACTATGGTTGTACATTTATGCACCTGAATTTTTCTCCCTTTTTTGTCTCTGTCTCTCTTTGTTGATATTTGAACCTTTATTAAGACGTTTTTGACCTACAGGACATTTTTTAGCCTTAATTGTTTCATTGAAACTAATTATTCAAATATTTTTGTTAATAGAAATAAAGCTGAATAAAAAATAAAAAATAAATATTATATGCACAAAAAAAGATGATAGTAGATAATTTATCTAAAAGAACACTGATTTTTGTCTGGAAATGTGATCTGTCTTTAATGTTTCCAGCTCAAACAGATATCAGACAGCAGCTGAATAAACAACCATTCCCTTTATAATATAATTATAAATCTCACATTTCTACTGCTTCCACTGTCTTTATTTTGTTTGGTTTTGAGTAATGACTCGCACGCAGAGGTGGACAAAGTACTCTACTTCGTTTCTTCTATCTGTTAAAACTGATTTTTACTTAAGTAAAAGTACAGAAGTATTTGTTATTTAAAAGTACTTAAGTATCAAAAGTAAATTTCCTTTTTAATGCCAATGCATTTTTATTGGCTATTTTTATTTTATTGTTGTATAAATGCACACTATACTATCATGTTTTAAGCCAGTCAGTGATACTCCATCCGACATACTAGCATACAACTAACTTAAACTCATTTAAATACTTGTATAAAATTTAAACAAAGCCCTTTACAAAGCTGCTGTGACTTTAAGGCCGAATGCACAGATCTAATACACGGATACACATCTGATATTCTCCCAAATTTTCATGCTTACTTAAGACATAATCAACTTTGTTTATGTGAATACTCTACAAAATTAGCATCAACATTTTGACCTCAGTCTTCTTTCAAGGAATGATGGGAAATCATTGAACTTCATGTGACCCTACAAGAGTGATTCCTGATAGGCTTTCTGCAAAAACCCAAACACCCTTTAAAAAATAAAAAAAACATCCACTGATTTTCAAAGCGGCAACAGACATGACTTTCGACTTCGAGGACCTTGATAGAAATGTAGTGGAGTGAAAAGTGTGATATTTGTCTTTCAAATGTAGTGAAGTTAAAGTCATAAGTTTCCAGAAAAAAATATACTAAAGTAAAATAGAGATCCTCAAAAAGTGTACTTAAGTACAGTACTCAAGTAAATTTACTTTACAGTCCACCTCTGCTGCCATGGGCCAGCGTGATTATGCTCAGTGATTGATGTTTTACGCACATTCAAAAAAAATGGTTCAGGCCCTTCATAGATATAACACATTTCAATTATGTTCACTTTACATAAACATATCTAATTTTGACACAACTTAATTTAATTGTGCTCAATCAACCTAATTTAAAATTGAGGTTTACTTAATTTGTTTTAAAACTACATGAAATATTTTAGTTGACATAACTAACTGGGCAGTGGATCTGTAGTTCTCAGCATGCTTTGCAAGGGACTGTGTTTGGAGAGTAAATTTAGGGATTAAAGTGTTATTTTATGTGTTTTTCTGTAAAGGGAAAGTGTTGTTAGTTAATGTTATTGTTTAATGTTCAGTTATGTTGGACATTAAGAGGAGTTTCTGTAATGTTTTTGAATTTTGTGGTTACCATTAAAAATGGTGCTTAGGCTGTGGGCACTCAGTGAGCTATGCTAATAGCAAGAGTTACACTAGCCTTTTCTTCAATTTTCATTCAATACATTGTGTATGATGATGAAACTGTGGCACGTTTAAAAAAGTTGTGTTAAAAGTATATAAATGTAATTTAAACTGTATTTTATAAAATTGAGTTGGACCAACTCAGTTACATTCCATTGCATGATATAGGTTTTAATGAGTTGGGGCTACACATATTTATTGGATGAAAACCTGTCCTCAATTAAATTGAGTTTGTCCAATGAGTTATTTTTTGAGTGCACATCTGCCTTGAGTGGACCTGTCTGCTCTTGTTGGGAGGTTCTATAAAACTATATCACCAACTTCTGTCTGTAATTTATTATTTTTGGGACTTTGTCTTACAATGTGAATCAATTTTTTTTTTTTTTTTTAACTTTTTTATTTTATTTTTACATTTAAAGGTGTATAAAGTGATTTCTGAAAAATGCGGTTCTGTGTCTGTGCTAAAAAAAATAGGGTGTTTGTACATAGCCCTGGCTATGTAAATAGGACAAAAACAAAGTGGATTGGACCGATCCACGGAGCACTAACACACTCTTGTACCCAATCAGGAATAGTATATGTTCATGATGGGGGAGGAGAAGAAGTGAGCAAGCGGGACAGTTGTAGATAGATTGCAGAAAGAGAGATGGCTGAAAAATTACCAAAAAGGAAAAGGTCAGAGGAAATTGGAAGAAGGATTACGATAGGGCAAGAGCTAGGACCCGTGTTAATACTGGAGAAGCTTTCCAGAGCTGGAGAGACATTAGAGGTTGCTTTGTTTTTGCTCAATGCGTGAGTAAAGGCGTTCACACTAAGAATGATAACGGTAAAAATAACTATATTAGCGTCCATACCAGTGGACGATATTATGTTGTTGTTTATTCTAAGTGCCTGCTTGTCTGCCGCATTAAAGTCTCAAGCTTGTTACAGCTGTATGGATTCTGATTAGCTATGGTTTTTATAATTCATCAGCTGGATAGTTATCATCCTTGGTGTGAACAAGCCTTAACAATATATATATATTTTTTGTTGCTGTTTCACAGAACCAATATATGCTGTTGTCGTTGTTGAAATCACAGTTGATTCATCCAGTACATACATATTTTTTTTACAGTCTATGGTTGCATCATATTCGTTTTTTTGGGGGGTGGAGCAAATAAAGGAAGGGTATCTTTTAAATATCAACTTCAAAGTAACTTCCCCTCCCTCTTGCAGTGACATCTCTACTCTTCTCTGACAATATTTACTCTCATAAGATCACAGCAATAGCAAAAAAAAGAAGAAGAAAAATCTTGTTCGAAAAGCCATTTCATATCCCAAAAGGGAAGAAAAGCTTATTATAAGCAACTTCTGTTTCATGCTGACTTTAAGTGGTTGTCTGTCCATTCAAATTGTTTGAGTTAATGATCTAGTTCCTCCCTTAATCTCATTGGATAATATATTGAGTTTTTGTCCTGGTTTAGGTTTCCTAAAATGTCTAAAACAAATAACTGATCTGTGTTTGTCAATTTTAATATTGGTTTATTTCTTATTTTATATATATTTTGCTGTACTTGGCTCCATGTGTTAAAACAGGGTGCCAAAACTAGATTAAACTCCCTACTAAAATCATTTATTTGTCTTGAATAAATAACCTTCTAATATTTATTCAGTCTTGGCTGACCATGTCGTTGAGAATTTTGATACTTTCTAAGTCGTTTTACTGGCAGCTGTGCTTGGCCTCAGTCTAAAAAAGAAATCTCCAAACATTGAGTTAGTTTCCATGGATGTGCTATTGATACATGTTTAAAATTTGAGGAGAGCAGCGAGTAAGTGGAGGAGTTTAAGGTCAGATGAGTTCAGGCAGTAAGGTGTAATTTAGTCCCGTTGAAGGCCAGAACAGGAAGGAACTGCTTCTCAGTAGGTCAGTAGACCACAATCTGACCAGACTGTGAAGGCATATACAAAGACTTCCTAGGGGCCAGTCTTTCCTGTTTATGTGTGTGTTTGTGTACGCAGGCCTCCAGACCATCTCAGGAAATGGTAATGAGCTAATAGCTGGACACAGTCCTCTGAGATTCAGATTCCTGCTGAGTCTGAGGAAGACTTACAGTCAGATAAAACAACATCTGCACCCCATGTTCTTGTTCTTGCCACCAATTGAAATGGCTTTAGAGAGTAGAGCCACGTGTAAGGCTGGCTGGTTGGTTTAATACAGTGTTTCTCAAACTTTTTCTGCCATTCCCCACTTTGGAGGTAGGGAAGGGCTCCGAGCCCCACCTGTCCCCAATCACCCCAACAAAATGGTAATTATCTAGGCTTTTAAGTTTGCCTGTTAACATTTATTTTATTAACATCACATTTAAACCTTTCATGCGTACAGTCAAAATATTTTAGCTGTCTAAAAGTGTCAGCTGACTAGAGTGTGAGTTTTATTTTAAGGCAACGTTATTTTAGAAAGTTTCACCTTAATGTTTCTATGGCAATGCGTCATGTTTATCACGTGACTCACCACAACCAAAAAAACGCTGTATGACAGATGTATCGCTTTTATTACGTTATTGAACCGTTTGAACAAATGCACTGCAGTTCAGAGTCCTGTCAATTGGATTTACAGCACGTATATTCATCAGCTTCTCCTGGAATAAGTAAGTGACCGTTGAACTGGGAGAAGAATCGAGCAAACTTTATAGTTACTTACACTATGTGTATCTGATATGAATAAAACATGTCAGCCAATTATATTTGAATGGATTGTCATTGCTGCTTCCATAGCCACTAGTGTGTATTACAAACTCTAACATTAAATGTATTGTTTTACTTGTACTTGTGTATTTAAATGTTACCTATTAAATTAAACCTAAAATAAACAGTAAGTGGTTGAAAACTGCATGATGTATGTCAAGAGCTGAGCGCGTCCGCATTTGGCTCAGTGCCAGCCGAAGCGCGTCCCACCGTTTAATTCTGGCAGTGATGTCACGTCATTGAACATTCTAAATCCCTTATGTGGGTCCGTACTCTCAGGGGCATAGACATAAAAATCCCATGTGGGACCGCTCAAAAGGTTAATAGAGATGGGCACAAAAAATTAACACATTTCCTCCTGTTTGTCGCGCCCCACTTGTCATGTCTCTATTCCCCACCAGTGGGGCGCGCCCCACACTTTGAGAAACGCTGGTTTAATAGTTCAAATTTTTACTTGCCCATGTTTTCACTAGTCCCTTCACAAATAATACTAAATATTAATTTAGATGCTTATTTTTTTAAAGGGAGGGGAATGTTGTTTCATGCACTGAGCTTTTTTTACACTGTTAAAGACTTGGATTCCCATCCTAAACATGGACAAAGTTTCAAAAAAATAAGTTGGATGCTTGATGGAGTATTTCTGTGTCAAAAATACTCCTTCCGGTTTCTCACAAGTTTCAGGGAGTTTTTTTCCGAGTATGGGTCCGCTTGGCGACTACAGAGCGAATGTCCTTGTATGGGCCTTGCGGGCTCTTCTCCCGGAAGGGTGTGCGAGCAACCAGAGAGCGCAAATGCACAGTGCCCATAAACACTGCTGTCTCAGGACTTCACCAAATCAACATCACCAAAGAAGTGTGTTTTTGATGGAGTGGTGACGATAAAGCCTAGTTCACACTGCCCGATTTGTGCCCCGATTTTGAGTCGCCGACAGGTTTTGTGAAATCGCCGACAAATGCCCGAGATCACAGGCAAATCGGTGCTCGTGCACGCGAGTGACAATCACGCAGTATGAATTATCAAAGACGCGATCAGAGAGAATCGCCGACGAGTCGCCGACGCCAGTGAGATATTTGGCATGCTAAATATCTGGACCTGTCAGCGATTCAAACTCCTGCTGTGTGAACAGCGCTCTGACTGAAAATTACACCGACAGCCAATGAGAGAGTGCGATACAGGGCAGCAGGAGGTTCAGGGAGGAGTTATAAAGCAGAATTTCAGTATTTTAATAGATATATTTACAATTCTATCAAACAGAAACAAAGGCCAAACATTTGCACATCCAGCCACAGCAGCAGCACATTAAATAATTATTTATTTACCTCAAACTGTCTTTGCAGAACAAAATCCTGGCTCCCTCTGTCTCTCCAACAATTTCTTCCGCCATAATCTTTTTTCTTTTTCTCCACAAATCAGCGCACATACAATTTGAAGCAAACTTTGTGCAGTTTATCATTTTTAATAACAATTCCAAGTCTCGCGGGAGAACTCCGGTCTGACGCACGTGTGATCTCGCGTTGTTTACTTGTCACATCGCACGTGTGTTTGGGAAACGTAGTTTGCACACCGGAGAGAGAGAGAGTTGTCGGCGATTCTTCCTCTTGTTCAGTCATGCAGTGTGAACTCCTCTGTCGTCAAACCATCGTGCAGTGTGAACACAGCAGTGACTGAATGATACCCCAGATAGTCATGCAGTGTGAATAGAGCTGTGACCCGACGAGTTTGAAAATCGTGCAGTCTGAACTAGGCTTAAAGGTTCACGATCGTGCTTTGGAAGCAGGTGCTGAGTAAAACTGCTTCAAATGTCTATGTTGTTGGCTATCGTCGTGTGAGTAAACAACACAATCGTTTAGTTAATTTATCAATGAAGCATACGATGTAACTTATGGCGTGTGTTTAAATACATTTGTTTAGCTGACCACTATAGGTGTCTGTTTGTTTATTGTAAAACCACCCGAAACATAAACCTAGGTGACGTTCACACAAAGCACATTCAAATGCGCTACTCCATTGTTTTTCTATGTAACGTTAACACTATAACACAGTCTGACGTGCAAAACCGTTTTGGTTGCTACTGCTAAGGTTTAGTCGCATACAATAGTCCATAAACCAAGTCATGTCCTCACAATCCACAAGTAAACAAACGCAAATGTTGACACTAAATACAGTACATACCACAAAGACGGACGTCCTGCTTCTGCTGTTTCTCCTGGTCAATTTATTTCAGCCTCCGGATCTGATTCTGGATCATATATGTATTAGTTGAATCTGATTGATAGCCATGGTTTATTTAGGGTAACGTTTTATTTTCCACGCATGACGATGTCAGCTTTCTGAAATCTCCTGCTGTAGCTGCGCGCTCGTCATTCTTTAGCTCCGCCCACACAATACACCTCTAGTCGCTTGTTTTTTTCCGGAAAGACTCGGTACAGCCTATATTTCTTTTATAAATATAATAAAACTAAAGACTTTTCAGAGAGATGAAGGATGCAATACTACTTTATAGATTTACATGAGATTGACTGAAACTGAGTGTTTCACCCCCCCCCCCCCCCCCCCCTTTAAGTGTTATAATTGTTGGCAGAATTTAGAAAACTGGCATATAACAAGAGTTTGGCTCATGTTTTGCCTTCTGTTATGAAATCGTTCTGCATCTGTATTTATTCTGTTTGGCCTCGTTTCGATTTGCAGTGTAAACAGCACTGTTCACAGGATGCCTTCTAGTTTTTGTAACAAGATAGCTTGTTAGTAGTAGAATGCAGACTCGCTGCTCTCTGAACTGTCAAAAGTGAGTAGACTTTCCCTGATGCACTGGAGTTGGTAAAAATCAATTTGGCTATCTGCGATCACATTGCGCCTTTGCACTGGTCCAAGGCCGACTGACTGACTTCTCCCAGCTGTGCTGAACTTTATGAAAACAGGATATTCTCCTGGCCACTGCCCACCTGTCTACCTGAAACAGTCACTATCTGTTATGGGTATATGAAAGGGGATTTTTGTATCCATTAAGGATTACTTATATCATGTTTATTTATTGAGAACCTGGTCTTTTATGAGTTGATGTGCACACAGTTCACATTAGCGGTGTTCAGATAAGACAGATCGATAGCGCAGATAGTTTTTTTATTTTATTTGACATTTTATAAGAACAGTCTTAAAAACTGCATGTACAATGATGTTGTTTAAGATGCAGTGTACAGAAGAATGTCAGACCATGGGCATGTCACACTGCATGGCTTGACATGTCATATCCATTACCCAAATACAGAATACTTTGGTAATTGAGCGAACTTGACAGTCTGGAAAGTATATTCCCCATGCCGAGTTGTTAAGCAGATGGCAGTTCTGGATAACACAGTGCATTAACACAAGTCTCCTGACAAATCTTGCTATTTCAGGTAGCGCTGATGAGATCGTCTGCATAGAGGATTCTGGTACAGTATGTCCCACATAGATTTTGGCACGGACTGTACGAGGAAAAAGTGCAGCATGCTGCTGTTGATGTATGAGAATATTGAAGCTGTCATAATAGCATAGATATTATGCTGTTGCTCATTTAGCTATCCCAGTTCCCATTACCGTAATGCGAATATTTATTATTATTATGAAAAAATCATTATTTAGGTTGCAAAATATATAAAACGGTTAGTTCCTGTCCTTGATTCTAATTGGTTATTCACAATAAAACACTGCTATGGCCTCTTCACCCATCGGTTCTCTGTATCACTGTACAACACCCTTAGCAACCACTCTTAGCAATGTAAACATATGTTTGTTCTTGATATTGTTCATTGAAGCTTGTATTATTGTGAAAGAGGGATTGAGTGACCGAGTGTAATAACTGCATTCAGATTTAGCATTTTCCTTAAGGTCAGTCCTATGACCTTCATTTTATTCATAATAAAAAAATCTGTTGAATGTCTGCTGTGATATCTTGTCCTTTTTTACAGTAAAGGTGTTTGTCTTGACAGTGACAGCGCTCATTTGTCAGTTGTGTCTCATTCCCGTGTTCACACAGCAAGTTTTAGTCCTGCTTTCAATATAAAAGTCTTTGCTATTGAGTGACTCATTCGACTCATTGTATCGTGAGGTAACCACTTTATAAAAGGAATAAGCCACATGAAGCCATGGTTTAGAGTGAATTTATAACAGTAAGGGCTGGAGTTAGGCACAACGTGAAGAGTTAACTGTTAAAAACTTGAGGCTTAATGCGTTAATATTTTGTTATACATTTAGCAAACATTTGCAATGGTTTCATATTTCATATTTCATTATTCATAAGTTGTTTTCTAAAAGGTATCCTGAATGCTGTTGTTTTTATAAACCGAGATACCAGTTTAAATTTTTAAACTAGATTTTTAGCGGCATCAAGTGATGTTATTGCCCCCCCTCGCTTATTTTCAACCAAGCACCGGTCTCGCTCGCTCCTCCCATGTCTCTCGCTCACCTACCTCGCCACAGGTACATTACGTAAGGCGTTTATTCCACTGAAAACATAGTTATGTATATTATATTGCATTTCTGTCAACACATCCTCATAAATACTACACACTGACTGAACCTTTAAATTCAACATGATGCCTCTGACTGAAGTCTGCTGTTCTGGCTCTTGGTAATTTCTTACTTTTAATGTCCAATGGAGGTCATTAATGGTTAAATTTTTTTTGAGTTGTCTCTAAATGGGCCCAGGCCCTGTTCTCACATATTTCCCTGCAATTTAAAGAATAGCATGCAATCTCCGATAAACACTCTTCCCAGCTATTAGCTATCTTAGTAACCCACCTGCGACTGGCACAATTGTTGAAGCTAACTGTAGAGACAGAAAGTGGAAGGCTTGGATTCCACCTTCAGGTCTTGTTTGTGCCGTATCAGACGGCTCACAGGTGCTCACATCTATCTCTGTTTGAAGTGGATCACAGGGGCTTTGATCAGACACACGGTCTCACACATGCTCGAGCACACCGACTCCATGCAGATGTTTACCATACACATGACCTCACAGGGCCAGGAATGCTCTTTGTAATCACAGAAGGTCACTCGATACTGGCGACAAAGGAAAGCTGAGTGCAGAAAGTTGTATATCACTCTTGGAATTTCTTTGAATGTTTTTGAGGTAATGGTGTATTGTGGATAATGTAACTGATTTTTAATCAGCTGGTTATTAGTGCAAAATATGTTTTTGTATACATTTGTTTTATAATTTAGTGGCCCTTGTTTGACAGTTGAGCAGACCAGTCAGAACAGAGTGTTCCAGATAGACAAGTGTGGCGATATAGTTTATTTATTTATATGTGAATTAATTATGTGCTTAAACCACACAAGTTTTTTTCTGAATATATTTATAGCCTGCTATTGAAATTCTAAATTTTGTTTTAACTACTTTGCATTGCTTTTTAAAAATTTTTTTTTTAAATTAAATTAATTTTATTTACACAAAGCCACAAATCTTGAATGTAAACAAATAAATGTAAATTGATTGTGTTTTTTGAGAATTGATAAAGTATCAGTATCATCAAACATATCATGATATTCATGTTTATTGATATAAACAACAGTTCTATATTAAATTGATATAAACTTCACTGCTTTTTCTTGCCATTTATTTTCTTTATTACAGATTCGTTGATGCGCTATTTTGGGGCGAACGGGATACAATTACCATAATTTCTGTGCTTTTAGAGCATCTAGTAGTTATTGTGTAAGTTGTCAAATTGGACAGATCCCACATGTATAAGAAAATATGTTGGGCCACTTGAGGGCTGAGAGATCTCAGGAAGTCTGAATGTATATTATGGTATGGAGCTACTGAGCCTCCACAGTGGACTGCAAATTTAATGAGCTCCATTTCCAATGACAAGGGGGCAATCACATGAGGAAACCGGAGGTAATTTGGGCATAGAAATGCTTGTTAAATGAAGTGTAGTGCCTACATGGCTGTAAGAGCTGTACACACATTGGCTTTAAAGAGCCGTTAGGTTAGTTTCTGGGGCTGTTCCTCATTCTGGCTGTAATAAAATGCAGCACAAGGGCATTACCTTCTCCACCTGATGAGCCTGGATTACTGTAGCTTTGCTGATACTGCACATTGAAACTAGCTCAGGGCAAATCTGAATGGTTTATTTATAGAAGATATATTGCTGGCCATTTTTTAAATTTTAGTTTGCATTTGCTGAGCTGCTAGCAAGTGGTTTTCAAAGAGCTTTTGAAGCATGCAATGAAACTGATGATTTGCCTTCACTTCGTTCATGGTTTCTGTTGAGAGACTCTTACAACAGACAATGTTTGGTTCTGTTTGTTCAGAGATTCGAGCCCAGCTGGTGGAACAGCAGAAATGTCTGGAGCAGCAGACAGACATGAGGGTCCAGCTCCTTCAGGACCTCCAGGACTTCTTCCGCAAGAAGTCCGAGATCGAGATGGAGTACTCGCGCAACCTGGAGAAGCTTGCCGAACGCTTTATGGCCAAGACCAGGAGCACCAAGGATCACCAGCAATATAAGTGAGTGTGTTGTTTTACTGGCAACATTTTTGTGGTTTGCATCTAGAAACGTTTGCTCCATCTCCCAGATCTTTAACCACTGACCCACAGCATCATTATTATTGTCTAATGAACATTTTGACTTCTGTTATATAGTTCCATATGAACTATTTTCAGATGATGCAATGTAGATGATGGTGTCACTTATTCAACATATTAAAGCTTGTTGGGATGCATCTACCGATACTGCGCTTGTGTAGTTTACTGGTACTCATTAAAATGCTGCGATACCAACTACCAATACCCCGCAGTGTGTGTACAGTGGTTGCTTCCATATAAAGAAACACTGACAAAAGAGAGTACATTGGGGATAAAATAGAAGACTGTCTGTTAACTTAATGGATCTAATTAGTGGAATATTACACTGAATAGTAACGCCCAAATAGCTGTGGTGCGCGAGCTGAAACACGGAGTTGATTGAGCGATGCACAGATATAACGCAGATAATGTTATAAATGTAGACTGTTCAGAAATAAAAGTTTTAATAGGATATTGGATCCATTCAGTCTTAAAGGGACAGCAGCCTAATAAACCTGCTGTTCACATTTGATTACTTTATTCAATTTATGTATCTGAAAACTACTGTTAGACCTATCTGCACCCCCCCCCCAAAAACCCCCACTGTTTGTTTAATTTGTAGCCTTTCTTTTTTCTATTGTGTTTATTTCTGCTATTTGATTTATTTGCTTAATTTACTACTGACTGTTTAATAATGTGAAATTAAGATATTTAAAACATTTGAACCAGTGGCATAGTCCTTAGCAGTAAGCTCTAAATAAGTGCTGTGCTATTATATTATAGGTAAAATGTGAATGAGCAATAGAATGAAGCTCATACATTTTAGCAGGCTTAATAATGCATGAAAATAACTCAAGGAAATATATATTTGCTAAACAAATGAAGCCAATTAATATGAATCATATTCTTTTGGTTTCTCTACCCAATACGTTTAAAAATTACAAATGCAGTTAAAATACTGTTATCCGTATCGGAAAGTACCAAAAACAAAAGTATTGGTATTGGACTCGTTCTAAAAAAAGTGGGGTCACTGCATCCCTAAAAGATTACAAAATGTTTAGAAAATGATGTGGAAATAGATAGTACTCCCATTTACCTTATCTTTCATTATCCATTAATGAATGGCTCTTCAAGGAATTAAAATTGTATGACACTTTTCCTTTCCCATCTGAAACGGATCCCTATATTATATTTGTTTTGAATGTTATACTTATTTCAAAATATATGTATCTTTGAATAAATAAACTAACACACACACACACACACACACACACACACACACACACACACACACACACACACACACACACACACACACACACACACACACACACACACACACACACACACACACACACAGTTTTTACTGGCTGGGAAAAAAATATATCTACCTCATTTTGGTACAGAAACCACTGGTGCAACTCAAAATATTGAGCATGTTTGCTTTTCACGTCTTTAAATAGACCAAATGCTGGTTTGATAGCCCAAAATGAGTCCAGCAGCTGTGTGCACAACTGGAGGCAATGGAGAATCTCGTCGTGGCACTTTGTGGTTTATGTGGACTGTTAGTTTGAGAGAAGTATAAGATACCTAAACGTAAGTATCTAAACTTGCCATTTTTTAAATACTGACAGAGTATTAGAAGATGCAGAAGTAAAAAAGAGTACAGATTACAGTCGGGGTTTTTTGGTGAAGGTCTAACTATATAGTTTAAAGTGCCAATGTAAAGTTGGATGACCATTTCTAAAGCAAGTTTAGCTTGTGTGCTTGTTAAAGGAATTAACATCAGAATGAGCTTGCAGATTTATCAGTAATTAACTGGGATATCTGCATCCCAGGGTTGTTAGACAGAATGTCTTATTTCAAAAGCATTTTGAGTAATTTTACCAGGTCTTTCAGCTAAATTTGGACTCTTCTGTAACCACAGGGCTTCAGCAAAGATGTCCACACCATTGCCACTGTGATTGTATCCCAATGTGTTCCGTAGTCCAGAGGTCTGTCTTAATGTCTAAAACGATGGTGTCCGAGATGAGGCCAGCTGAGCCAAAGTATAGGGTGTGTTTTACCCCTTTGTTAAAGTTGGCATGATATATGCAGTCAGCAGAATTCTGCAAAACCAGTGAGAGGGAAGATTAAGTGACAGTTTGTCAAGAAACAGTTTACTGTACCTTGTTTACTCTTGTAGTCGCAGAATCAATCTTCTCAACTGCACTAGGAGCATCTCAGGTGACTCTGTCAGAGCAAAGTGTGATGTATCGGGCCTGTAAGTTGGATACCAGAGAGATGTGGTCATATTACCACGCAAAGCTAGTGTATGTATGGATTTGGTTAGTTCCTAACCGAAAGTTTCCATTTTAGTAGAGTCTTTTTTTGTACTGAAAATTTGATTTATGACTTCTATAGAGGATTGGGGTAGAAAAAAAAACGTAATGACAGAATTGACCACGGGATCTAATTTCGTTACTAAAAAAGTGCTAGAGCAATACATCAGCCATATTAGAGAATTTCATACCGGCCGTACGATAACCATTTTTGCCTGACCTACACTATACATTTTGCACATTTTAAACTAACCCTTATTCTGCAGGGATGAATTAAATGTATCAAAATGTAACAGACTTCTACATTGTTGCGAACAAATTTGATTTCAAATGCTTTCTGTTTGAACTTTCTATTCATCAAAGAATCCTGACACAAAAATATTAAGCAGCACAACTGTACAACATTAGTAATATAAGAATTTTGTTACACTAAATGTGACCCTGGATCACAAAACCAGTCATAAAGGGCAATGTTTTAAAATTTAGATTAACCTGGTTAGATCATTTGAAAGCTGAATAAATAAGATTTACATTGATGTATGGTTTGTTTGCCTTTTAAGGTTGTCCAACTTAAGGCCTTAATAGCAACACGTATTTGTAATAATACATTTTTGATATACTTATGGTAGGAAATTTACAAAATATCCTCATGGAACATGATCTTTACTTAATATCCTAATGATTTTTGGCAGAAAAATTTATAATTTTGACCCATACAATGTATTGTTGGCTATTGTCGTAATATACCCATGCGACTTATTACTGGTTTTGTGGTCCAGGGTCACATATCAGCATATTAGAATAATTTCTGAGGGATCATATGACAGTGAAGACTGGAGAAATGGCTGCAGAAAATCCAGCTTTGCCATCACAGGAATACATTACTTTTTAAAATATATTAAAATATATTAAAATATTTTAAAATGTAACAATTTCAGAATATTACTGTTTTACTGTATTTTGATCAAATAAATGCAGCCTTGTTGAACAAATAAGATGACTTTCAAAAACATTGAAAAACATTGCCAACATAGTGTTTCAATAAAGACACATTTTAGTAAATTTCCAGTAAATATTGAATGAAAAAAGTTTGATTTTCATTTTATATATTAAGTCGTGTAATTTAACAGTTGTAGCCTATATTTCTGCTTTCAGACCAGCCTCTGGTTATTGATGTCATGAGGTTTTCCATGTTCCGTCCACACATTTACATGGCAGGGTATTTGTGTGCGATTAAACTTCTCCCAGATGACACTGTCGTTGTGGCGACGAATCGACTGGTGCTTAGTTTAGTGCACGTGTTTGCTGAGCTAACAGGCGTCACATACAGTTTGCCCAGGGAGGGGTGCTGGACTCAGGATGGGAATTATTTAATTATATTCATCATCCAGCTGCCACTCCTTGCGCTCTAGATTTCCTTTTGATTACTTGTCATTTTGCAGATGCCTTTTAGCCCAATAGACTTTCCAAGGACAAATTTCCTGTAGGAAACTGAGTGTGTTTTTTTAGGGTACAGTAGGTTTGAGCCTTTGTCTTTTTGGTTACACGCCTAAAATGAAATTCAATGCACTTCATATAAGGTATTATAATTATCTGCTATGTCTCAGTAAGTGTGTTTGGTTTTAGTTGTCTGCGTGATTGCGCCTTCTATCTCATTTCATTTTGATGACCTTGCTGTTGGCTGCCAAACCCTCCAGTGAAGCGCTCTAGTTTGCTCTGGCATTTCACAATCGATGAGCTGTCAATATAATGTTTGCGATCTGCAGGATGTTTACACCAGCACCGAATGAAGTTCCTCTGGCAACAGTGTGGATGCAGTTACTGCATCGCTTGTAGTTGCAGTTTATTTATGCCACTGGTGATGATCTGTTTTTATAATATCAGCAGATTAGGGCTTAATTAATTTTAGTTAAGATAACTAGGTGTAATTAATTTGGATAATTGCCTTTAATGTAGTTAAAGTAAGGAAAATAAGTATCTGAACACCCTGCTGTTTTGCAAGTTCTTCAACTTCGAAATCATGGAGGGGTCTGAAATTGTCATCATAGGTGCATGTCCTCTGTGAGAGACATAATTTAAAAAAAATCCAGAAATCACAATGTTTGATTTTTTTTAACTATTAATTTGTATTATACAGCTGGAAATTAAAAAAGTAAAGTTAAAAAGTATTTAAACACCTGAGAAAATCAATGTTAATATTTGGTACAGTAGTCTTTTCTGTAAAACAAATTTCTTTGTTCTTGCAGAGTATGTTCCAAGCTTAACAGATCTTTGACGGTCAGAATTCTAGCTGATGGACAGTTGTTCAAATACTTATTTGCAGCTGTATCATGCAAACAAATAGTTAAAAAATCATATATTGTGATTTCTGGATTATGTCTCTCACAGTGGACATGCGATGACAATTTCAGACCCCTCTATGATTTCCAATTGGGAGAACTTGCAAAATAGCAGGGTGCTCAAATACTTATTTTCGCCACTGTATATAGACTTGCTTATACCTGGTAACTGGCACATTGGTATAGAGGGTATGCATTGAGTTCCCTTACCCGCCGGAAAATCGGAACTGGGTGGCAAAAGAGCTGCTCTAAATTAATTGGGGGAAACTGCGAAAGTAGGAGTAAAACAAACAATTTTAAGTTTAAACTAAATATAGGTGTTCTTTACAATTTATAGAGTATGACTTCACCTCAAAATTCAACATATTAAGACAAAATGATAACTGCAAATTCACGTTTTGCTGCCTGGACTCCAGTTGTTTCTGAATCGCAGTGATCCATTTGCTTATCTTTTCTGTAGGTCTTGTGTCAAATCTGTTTGTACTGTCAATCTCAAAGCTCTTTCACTTTTGAGATGTTTTCTGTGTTTTCTGCGGCATTCATGTTGAAAACAAATGCTCCGCCTCAGTCTTTTTGCCACTCAGTGGGCATTACCATTCACTCTGGCTGACGGTGACGTCACACACATATACCCTCTATTGCTGTCTTAGAAAACGTTATGGGATTTGTAATGCTTTTAAGTTGCAATTAGACATATTTAGATCATCATAACTACATAATTATTGTCTTGTTTGGTTTAAATGCTAAAATAAAGTTTTTATTTAGACTTATTTAATTATTATATCATTATTCTAAATATTAAATTTCACATTTAAAGAAATACATGAACAAAAAAAATTAAACGTCTGTCCTTATTTACCCACTCACATTTTGTTCAAACCCTTGACTTTCTTTGGAATTAAAAATGAGGCGTTTTAAAGAACACAAGAACTAAATACGAGAACAAAGTCAGTGAGCTTTTAAGTGAAGTGCTAGATTCGGTTCGGTTCTCTCAGATTGAATTTCAGATTGATTCGAAATATAGCACTTACGGCATTTATGCTACTTGTATGATGCTTTTTTTGTAGCTTTAATTATTTTTAATAATAATATATTATATAATCATATATGTTATTTTATTACTGCTTTATTTCAGTCAACTAAAAACTATTAGCTAATAAAAACCACTGTTTAGTGTGAACTGTTGTTGTATGAAAAAGTGTGAAGTCTTCACAATACCATAAATACAATTTTTTGTTCCACAGAAGAAAATAAGTCATAAGGGTTTGAAATGACAAGGCAGTAAGTGAATAATGACAGTTTTCTCTTTTGGGTGAATAATTGCTTTAAAGTGGACATTGATGGCACTTCTTTCGTTAATTTCTAAAATAACTAAACATTTTGTAGAAAGTGTACCGTTCTCTTGAGATGGTGTAGTCCAGGAGTCAGCAACTGTTTTGTCATTAAGTGACTTTAAGTTTCTGAGTAAATCACTGTGCCACATTCATTTTATTTATCAGCCATTTCCAAGATCGAAGACCACAATTGGAGAGAGAGCGGCATCAGCACTGGTAAGATAATTAAGTATCACTACTTTTAATGAAGACAACCGTGTTCTGAGCTTCAGGATGTAACGCTGAACTTTCAGTTTCATTTGCGGCAGTTTGCATGTTGGCTGGCTGAAGAGATGCTCAGTTCCTCAGTAGCGCTGTTATATCTGGAGACCGGGAGCCATTATAACACGCTCTCGCATGTTTAGTTTTTACCATTTCAGCAACTAGATGCATTTTTTCCAGTTTCATCTAAAATGAGAAAAAATGCTCTCTTTCGGTCTTATCACTATTGGATAGCTATTCGATCAGAGAAAACGCATGAAGTGACCAGATACGCATGAATGGAGTTTCCACATGCATCACAATCATTTTGATGCGTGTGGAATGTTTAAAGGTGCCCTGTATACATTTTGCCGTCATCTAGTGGTGAAGTTGCGAATTTCAACCGCCCACCGCTCACCCCTCCCTTTCGAAGCACATAGAGAAGCTACTGTGGCTGATACAGGACAAAGATGTCATAGTCTGAGACCTCAGAGAGTAGCTAGCGCTCTGTAGTACAGTTTGTACATTTAGGGCTAATCTAGAAACAAAGATTTCGTTGTCTGAGACAGCAGAGAGTAGCTAGTGCACTGTAGAGGAGTTTGTCCATTTACGGCTACTGTAGAAACATGGTGGCGCAAAATGGTGACTTCACTGTAAGGTGAACTGCGATGTATGTAGATAGAAATGGCTCATTCTAAGGTAAAAAAAAAAAGTTTTTTTTAATATACTCCTCTGAAAACAGTTATGTGTATTGTATTCCATTTCTATTTATAGATCCTCATAAATATTACATACTGCACCTTTTATAGGACTCAGTCTACTTGGTTGAGTAAATATCTCTAAAATGTATAGAATTAACTACCTGTTTTTAGCATACCACACTGTAAGCTGTCAGTCAGTAACTTGTGTGCTTGTGATGCGCAGTGGTCACGCTAATGGCTTGCAGAGTTTAATTCTCACACAGTATTTATAATTCCTACCATAATAAAACAAGCTGTGTTACTATGATGAGTATTTACCTCAAATAGTAGATCTGTATGCAGGTATGAGGTACTTTATCTGAATGAAATGCTTACACCTCTTTCGTTTTTGCTCACGTTCCAGTGATTACCCCCTCCTAGGTTGCCAACCCCTGATCTATTGCTCTTTTACCTTCATTTCCATAAGCTTTTTTATTGACTGTTTTCATTTCTCAACTTATTTAGAAGTTTTCTGATTAAATTCTGCTTGTGAAGTGATTTGAAAGCACCAAGATGTATCTATGCAGTGAAGAGTAGTGGATAGGTGGCAGCTTTGAGGCCAGTTGTTATTGAATCTTGTCTGAGCAGTACTGCTGATTTACTGCAGCCTTTAATGTTGCAGCTGGCTCTCTGCTCTCTACTCAGCATTAATGGCTGCTTTTGGATCAGACCTGATTAGTCATGTGCTTTCCAAATGAACTCATGTCTTTTCTTTTCATTACCTAGTGTGACAACTTCCTGTCCAGTTATCATCACTCCTATGCCCACTATGGCTGTGAGCTAATAGACTCTACGACTCCTGAATTCCTGTATATATCATTTTTACTTTGTAAAACAATTGTATGTATTATTTTTGTGTATTTGAGGTCTAGATTTGGCCTCACAGATCAGGCATAACATCGATCAAACAGACATACTACTGTAGCTCAAATTGCTGAAGAAGTTAATGCTGGTTCTGATAGAAAGGTGTCTCAGTTTGTTTCATATGAGGCTGCACAGCTGCAGACCAGTCGGGATACCCATGCTGACCCCTGTCCAACATTGAGAACGCCAGCAGTGGGCTCCTGAGCATCAGAACTATCTGATGAATTACATTTTCTTTTACATCACGTGGATGGCAGTTGCTTATCTGGGGAACACATGGCACCAGGATGCACTATGGGAAGAAGGCAAGCCGGCGAAGGCAGTGGGATGCTCGGGGCAATGTTCTGCTTTGAAACCTTGGGTCCTGCCATCTATGTGGATGTTACTTTGACACATACCACCAACCTAAGCATTGTTGCAGACCATGTACACCCTTTAATGGAAACGGTATTCCCTGGTGGCTGTGGCCTCTTTCAGCAGGATAATGTGCCCGGCCTCAAAGCAAAAATGGTGCAGGAATGGTTTGAGGAGCACAACTAAGAGTTTGAGGTGTTGACTTGGCCTCCAAATTCCCCAGATCTCAATCCAATTGAGGGGGATGTGCTGAATAAACAAGTCCGATCCATGAAGGCACCACCTCGCAACTTACAAGACTTAAAGGATCTGCTGCTAACATCTTGGTGCAAGATACACCTTCAGGGATCTAGAGGAGTCCATGCCTCGACGGGCATCTTTTTCTTTCGGCTGTTCCCTTCAGGGGTCACCACAGCGAATCATCTGCCTTCATCTAGTCCTATCCTCTGTATCCTCTTCTCTTACCCGACTACCTTCATGTCCTCCTTCACTACATCCATAAACCTCCTCTTTGGTCTTCCTCTTGTCCTCCTTCCTGGCAGCTGTAACCTCAGCATCCTTTTACAGATATATTCACTCTCCCTCCTCTGAACCTGACCAAACCATCTGAACCTGGCCTCTCTAACTTTGTCTCCAAAACATCTCACATGTGCTGTCCCTCTGATGTACTCATTCCTGATCCTATCCATCCTCGTCACTCCCAAAGCGAACCTCAACATCTTCAGCTCTGCTACCTCTAGCTCTTCCTCCTGTCTTTTCCTCAGTGCAACTGTCTCCAAACCATACAACATCGCTGGTCTCACTACTCTCCTGTACACCTTTCCTTTCATTCTTGCTGGTACTCTTTTATCACACAACAGACCCGACACTTTTCTCCACCCATTCCAAACTGCCTGCACATGCTTCTTCACCTCTTTTCCACACTCCCCATTGCTCTGGACTGTTGACCCTAAGTACTTAAAATCCTGCACCTTCTTTACCTCTTCTCCCTGTAACCTCACTGTTCCTCTTGGTTGTCTCGGCTAACCTTCATTCTTCTTCTCTCCAGAGCAAACCTCCTTTCCTCCACCTGCTCCCTGCTTTCACTACAGATCACAATGTCATCCGCAAACCTCGACGGGCATGTAAGCTTTATTTAATCTCTGCATTCTTCATTCCGGACACATTTGCCTCAAATATTTTTATTCTATGATCTAGTATGAAGTAGGGCTGCCCTCTAATAATCGATTAAATGTTAAATTAAAAAAATTGAAACACCACAGGAATCAGTTCGACAGACAGTTTGTTTACATACGACTGGTCTATGTGGTAATTATATCTGCCAGGAAATCCAAATTTCACTTTTCATTCATTGACATAAAACACGGCTAATCATTTTAAACATTTAAACAATTAGTAGCTTAACATTAGTCACTCTGCATGCCCACTTGCTTTAACATTAACGTTAACCTAGATAAATGTGCACTATTATTAGGTGCATATCTAAGTGTTCATGCAGAGTGTACACGCAAAATTAATACTGCATTTACAGCACGACGTTTAACTCGATGTGCATTTCTCTATAGACGCATCCACTGTACTGCGGAGATTAAAGTCTCTTCGTATTCTTTGCCTCCTACATTGACCTACAAAACACCAGTTTATTAATAATTTAAAATGTTCAGAGTCGGACAGTCTCCTTTTCTCTCTCTTGACACATCCATAATCATTCATGTATATTTTTAAGGCTCATTATTATGGTTTTGTAATTATCTGTAATGTAGAACAATGTTAGTAATGTTAAATATAATATTCTTCCTCAGGTAGACAAAGTTCTGTCTCATCCTCTGCTCATGCACATCAGGCATGTTTTAGCCTTGTGACTTGTTTTTTCCCCATCCATTTCAGCGATCAAGAAGCAAAAGCTGTGTTTTTGCTGCTTTATGAATCTAAAATCTGAATGACGTGTACACTTTCAGTTTTCAGACAGCCCAGCATGACTCTGTTGAATCATATAGTACATACAGTCTGTGTGTACTGTATGATTCTTTACATACAGTACACACAGACCCGAGTGTGTGCTCTATAGGCTGATACAGTCTTGTGAAAGGATTTACAGTAATTGCAGACTGACAGAAAGCTCACAGGCTCTAATAATTCTCCCTGCAATGTGAATCCCTGGCCTGTTCATATTTTGACATGCATCTTTAGGCTTTTAGCTCAATTAGATTATCCATTTGATCCAGTCTTACACAGATGACTGATCCTCCTGGCAAAAAGTCAGTTACTCTTAGGAATGTCCATCATATTTATGGATTTAGTTTGTTTCCTGTTTTTAAAGAACACTGTTAAGGTCAAAAACTGTATGTATGTATTGGCTCATCTGGTGCGGATGCGTATTTCCTTCACTTGCAGTGATGAAATGCATTGCCTGTTTTGCAGGGAGGGTTATAAAGGGAAATGGAGCTGAAAAAGACTTCCTTACATCCAAATCTCTATCCGCTGCCAATGTCACATTGTCCTCGCAACGTTTTTTTTTTTAGACTTGATATAACAAGCATTGCTATTAATATTGCTAACTTTATAAATATCTTAACTTTCACTTTTTAAAAAAATAAACGCATTCTTGGTGAATAAAAGTATTTCTGTCAAAAGAATTTTGACATTGAACTTTTGAATTTACAACAGTGATGTATTTCTGAATTTGTTCTGTAATAAAGGGGATAAAGTATAGACATTCAGTCAGTATCACAAAATAAACCCATTCTGTCACATTCTGTTTATTTTGTGCGGTCGCTATGCAAATGAATATGACAATATAACGGAATACTATGAGTATTTGTCATATTGCAGGTACGTAATTATCTGGAGAGAGTTCTGACCCAGAAACGTTCTGAATTTCCCATATGTCCTCGAAGCACGTCGAGTTCCACACTACTTTTAGGTCCAACTCGCGGTTCTGTTGCTCTGCATGCATGCTACAAAAGTATCCACAGATCATGAATGCTTAAATAGGCCATGTATCATCAAGGGAAGAGATGAGAGGGATGTTAATGTGCGTGTGATCCACATGAATGGTTCTTAAAGCATCCTGATGGGTGCTGGGAAGATGGATCCGTCTGTGGTTTCATTCAGTTCATGAGTTAAGTGCACAGATGGTCCTGACAGCTCGCAGACAGGAGTCTTTCATTATGTTTGATCGGTGTCTATTTCTCTGTTTTTCTCTGACATGCAGGAAAGACCAGAATCTCTTGTCACCGGTGAACTGCTGGTATCTGTTGCTGAACCAGGTTCGACGGGAGAGCAAGGACCACGCGACATTGAGCGACATTTATCTGAACAACGTCATCATGCGCTTTATGCAGATTAGTGAAGACTCCACACGTCTTGTGAAAAAGGTCAGGAGTGTTTTTGATTACATTTCCAAGACCTCCAGTTTCGAAATGTTCCTCAAAGGTCTCAAAATAACTTGTCGACTCCTGAAAACATGCTTTAAAATGAAAAAGGAAATATTCAGGTTGGCAAATGTTTAGAAAAATGCTGTCACATTAAACTTTCTATTTGTCAAAGAATAGAAAACCACAGTTCCCACACAAATTTGACCTCAAACTTAGGAATGTTTTCTAAATGAATGATTGCCCGTTGATTGACACAGCTTTTCATGGTCACCTCTGATTCTTTTCTCTTTGTGGAGAATTTAAAAAAAAAATGTTTTTAGCTAAGTAGATATTTGACAAACTTTTCACTCGTCACTTAATTTTTAACTTTTTCCATGTTTATATCCAATGTAGGTGTGTTATATTACTGTTACAAAAAAAGAGACAGGTTAACATTATTTTCTGAGGTGATCAACAGAGTGCACAAATGCAGTCGATTAACTTGTACTAAACTTGGAACATTCCCTTTAAAAACTCTCATGAAAAAAAAGAAGATATTTCGTAAGAACCAGGCATTAATCAAAACTTGTGTCATAATAAGATGTGCAGTTATTTTTAGCAATGGAAATAGCAACAAAAAAAGCTCTTCGTTGAGCTAGATTACTTTCATTTTTCCCCGTCTATTGTTTTACTGTCAGTCCTCTTTCCGTTTTTTAGTTGTTATTCTTTTCTAAAAAGCTATATTTATTCCTTTGAATTTTTATATTACTTTCAAGCAGTTACTCTTATATTTCTGGATGGTGGACCCTAAAAGCAACTTTACAGTATAATTAAACTGTTCTTAAATGGATAGCCAAAAACGGAAATTCTGTGATCATTTGTTGTTACAAATTTGTAAAAAAAAATACATATTATATTTTAAAGATTTGTATAAATATCTTGTTTTGTGTTCCACAGAATAAAGTATATAAAAAATATTTTTGTCCTACAATTAAAGTGTTTTGGATCCTATTGACCTTCACAAACCAATTTTTAAAAGTAAGTTATAAAAATATAAAGGAATACCCATTTTTGGGTGAACTGTCACTTTAAATAAGTAAAATACTGCATGTCATTTTGTCTTTATGACAATCCGCGTGACTTGCTTTCTATCAGCATTAATATATTAGAATGAGCGCAGATGGCAATGTTTTGTCAATGGGTTAGATGAGTAGTTTCCTGAGATTGTCATTACTGTGTAAATACTTGTAGGCTACCTCAGTGCTGCATTATAATACTGTGTAAACCTTTTTGTGCTGCTTTTGCTGTGTAAACAGGAGTTGAGAGATTTTAAAAGTGTACCTATGTGCAGTTAGTTCTTGCTTAACTCAGATGTGCGGCATGTGATGTTTTGTGCGGAACGGGATTGCTTGTGTGTTCGCTTGTCAGATTTACGATGTGGGTCCGGCCATACGGGACCTCTGGTTCTGAGCTGCGGTTCTGTTCTGAGAAGTTCCTAAAGCCCAAACTCTAATCATGGCCTCCTGCCCGTCGTTTGATGTCTGCGGCCCCATGACCAAGACGACGTGGCGGTCCCTCCAGTGCAGGCCACAGAAGGGGGACAACTCCCAAATAGATTATGTGCTGCCATGCATGCGAGTCATATGAGACGACCACAACAGCAAATTACAAGGCTGGAATGTGGGAGGTATAAGTTTGGTCTCAAACAAGGGTTACTCAGAGGGCTTGACCAGCAGATCTGACCGGCTTTGAGATGGTTAAAGAGAGAGTTCACCTAAAAAATGTATGTTCTGTCATTATTAACCCACCCTCACGTTGTTCCTAACCAGTTTCAGTTTCTTTTTTCCATTGAAGTCAAGAAATTAAGTTTTGAACTGAGGCTGTGAAGTTCAGAAAAAGTCAAAAAAGCACCATAGAAATATCATAAAAGAGGTCTAAATGACTCCCAAGGCCCCTAATTTTCCACAACAATGTTCAAAAGCCTAGCTGAGGATAATTAAAGGGTAACTTCAGCCAAAAATTTAAATTATGTCATGAATTACTCACCCTCATGTTGTTCCAAAACCGGAAGACCTTTGTTCATATTTTTAATGAAATCTGAGAACTTCCTGACCCCACATAGACACTTTCACGGCCCAGAAAGGTATTAAAGACATATTTCAAATAGTTCATTAGACTCCAGTGGTTCAACCTTAATGTTATGAAGTGACAAGAATAGTTTTTGTGCACAAAACTAAAAAACGACTTTATTCAACAATTTCTTATTTTCCGTTTCAGTCTCTGACGCTGTTCACCTTGTAAACACAGTGCAGCACTTCCGGGTTCTACATCTCACGTCAACAGCATCGGAGACTCACACAGAAGTAAAGAAATTGTTGAATAAAGTTGTTATTTTTGGATCGGGTCCTTTTGTTGAAGCTGTAAATTACTTGAAATATCTGGAAATCTAGTGCAAGATCCAAATGGACCACTTTTATGAGATTTCTATTGCAAATTTCTGTCATTTTTGAACTTTTACAACCCTACTCTGGCAAAAGTGACCAGCATATTCTTCAAAACTGCTCCACAGAAGAAGAAAAGTGATTATGGTTTGAAACAACCTGAGGGTGAGTAGATAACTGCTGATTTTTCATTTTTGGTTGAGCTATATTTGTCTGATGTAGTGTTCTTTCATTGTTGCATGGAAACACAAGGGGAAACTGCCTATTACTGTAAGGTTTGGTACTCTACTATGACATAAGAACCAGGTGTTCTTTGCGCTACTCACAGCTGTTTTCATTAGAATGAGCACCTTATGTTCAAGTACGATGGAGGAGAATTTTAAAGACCTAATGAGTCATGACAGAAATTCCAAACCTCAAAACAAAGCTGATGTGTCTGTATGGCTTAAGTGGCTAGTTATATAACAAAAACAACCTCTTACACACATTCTCTTGCTCTCTGCTGTCTGTGTGACACAAGAGTGGCAGAAGCGAGAGGGCAGTGGGTTGTTTCCCTTAAGGGCGCTGGATGTTGTTGGTGGGGGGCAGTCATTCACCCATGGTGTTGAAACTGCTCTTCCCTGTAATCAGTGCACCCTGCTTTCTTTGATCACAACATTGTTTCAGTAATGAGCCACACATACAGGAGAGCAAAGCTCCTGCTGTCACTTCAACCCTCAGAGGCACAGCTGAAACCGAGAGGCAGATCTCGAGAATGTCTCTCAAAAGATGTGTTAGTGGTGGTCATTGGTATTGTTGCTTATATTTGAAGTTAGGAATTTGTACCCCCACTATATATATATATATATATATATATATATATATATATATATATATATATATATATATATATATATATATATATATATATAAATGATTGCATTTTTTAAATGTATTTAGACCAAGTCATTTTATTATTGGTTAACCTTAGCAATAACTGTTGGAATCCATATTTGTAATATTTATATAGCATTCAAATTAAATCTATTCTTCTAAATTCGAATCTAGTTACCTTAAATTAATGCCTTTCTTTTTAAAATGTTTGTTTCATACACATTTAGTATTTTATTCATCTATTATTATTTAAGGTTTTTTTATTTTTTATGAAATGGATACTTACGATGCATAAATTGCAAAGTAATTTATATTGTTACAAAAAATATATTTCAAATAAATGCTTAAGTTGAACATTGTATCCTGGAAAAAATACATCACAGTTTCTATAAATATATATGCAAACAATAAGAAATTACATTTTAATAATATTTCACAATATTACTGTATTTTTGATTAAATAAATGCAGCCTTGTTAGAGCATAAGAGACTTGTTTCAACAACCTTAAGGAGAGGGGGGGAGGGGGGTTAAGTCAATCTCATGTCAATCTTGAGTACCTATAGAGTAGTATTGCATCCTTCATATCTCCGAAAAGTCTTTAGTTTTGTTATATTTATAAAAGAAATATGGGCTGTACCGAGTCTTTCCGGAAAAAAAAGAGCGGCCGGAGGCGTATCGTGTGGGCGGAGCTAAAGAATGACGATCGTGCAAAGCGGTGACGTCCTCAAGCGTGGAGAAGAAAACGGCTATTGATCAGATTCATCTAATACATATATGATCCAGAATCAGATCCGGAGGCTGAAATAAATTGAACAGGGGAAGCAACAACAGCAGGACATCCGTCTCTGTGGTATGTACTGTATATAGTGGCCTGTCAACATTTGTGTGTGTTTACTCACAGTTTATGATGACATGATTCGGTTTACGGACTATTGTATGCGACTAAACATTAGCAGTAGCAAGCAAAACGGTTTTGCACGTCAGACTAGTGTAACGTTATACATAGAACAGCAATGGAGTCCGTTAGCGCATTTGAAGGACGAAGCACGCTTTGTGAAAATGCTAGGTTTATGTTTGGATGGTTTTACAATAAACAAACTGACAGCTATAGTGGTCAGCTAAACAAATGTATTTAAACACACACCCTATAGATCACATGCTCCATTGATAAATTAACTAACGTTATACACGATCGTGTTGTTTACTGATGTTTACTCACGTGATGATAGTCAACAACAGACATTTGAAGCAGTTTTACTCACCGGCTGCTTCCAAAGCAGGACCGAACCTTTATCGTCACCGCTCCATCAAAAACACACTTCTTTGGTAACTGTTGATTTCGTGAAGTCCTGTGACAGCAGTGACCGTGGAGATCAACTTTTGCGACACGATTAAAGCGTGATGTTGTGCCGCTTCCTGTCATTTCTGCATTTAAATCGGTTCAAATGCAGCGCTGCCTTCCCGGAATGCTGTGCTGAAGCGTTGAAGTCGCATAGGAATGGGATGGGAATAAAGTGAAGCTTGGTGGGACAGAAGTGTTGCACGGACGAGTGTTTATGGGCGTGCATTTCCTCTCTCGCTCTAGTCACGCGCGCGCACCCTACCAGGAGAAGAGCCTGTACGGCCCATACAAGGACATTCCACTTTATTGGCGTCAAGCGGATCCATACTAGAAAAAAACTCTTCGAAACCGGAAGGAGTACTTTTGACACTGAAATACTCCATCAAACGTCCAACTTAGTTTTTGAAACTTTGTCTATGTTTAGGATGGGAATCCAAGTCTTCAACAGTGTAAAAAAGCTCAGTATGCACGAAACAGCCCCCCCCCCCCCCCTAAAGAACTCAAACTTTTGAACGGTAATGTAAGCTGAATCTTTAAAAAAAGCCAGTTGATAAGTTAACAGTGAAAACAAGAAATGCTAGAAACTCTTTCTATTTAAAGGGGTGATGAATTGAGGAATTTTCCCTTGAGCTTTTGATATATAAAAGGTCATTGTATTCTAAGAATATCCTGTAAGTTTCAAAGCTGAAAACGTCCTTGTTAGTCAAAGAAAAGCTTTTATGGGCACCAGGCCCAGAAAACGATCGTGTTCACATCTTGACGTCATCGACTGACGAAACTCCGCCTCTACTGAATAATAAACACGTGTAATTCAGTAGCCCCGCCCACCGACTCATTGGCTCACGCTAGCCAGCAGCAATAAACATGCCGAAGAATATAGCAAGATGTTGTGGAAGAACGAAGTCGCTGGCTGCATAAGCTTCCTTCGGATCCTAATATTAGGAACTTAATTTAATTTGGCTCTCATGGAGAAGCCTTTCACTGTGGAATCGTCTGTAAACAAATCTCAGGTCTATTTGCAGACATTTGATATTAAAACACAATGCTATTTCTTCTATATTTGATCTGACAGGAGGAATGATGCAACACACTTGTGTGAGTAAAACGTGTTTTTTTATATGTAATAGTATTGCATTGTTATAGATCGTTTTAATTATGTGTACATGCGGAACATACCTTTAGCACGCTGGACATGTATGGGCCAGGGTTCGCAAAGAAAATGTGTTTTCCAGACGGGCTACCAAAACAGAAGCAACAGACAACAGTATAAAAAAATTAAAAAGCTAAGGGTGTGTTAAAGGATCTATGATGCTCCCACGTATGGAGCTCAGCATCACTAGAGCGCACGTTCTCGTCGAGTATGCATGTACAATGAGGAAATCCATCATGGTAGAGCAGATTTTGTCACATGTATTTTCTTTTCATTATTTATACAACATACTTTTTTTAAAACTCTTTTAGGTTATTTATGAAATCCAAGTGTGAATATTTTTTTTAAACACTCTCCTGATGCACTCAGATGAGATCTTTGTTCTTTTAAAAGTGTCCTTTCCTAGTTTTTTATTTATTTTTTATTATTATTTCTAATAGCATACCATTTTCAATACTGGGTTCAGTACTTCACAATACAGAAGGTAACTGATAATAGTCTTCAAGGATAAACCCTACTGTAAAGTGCCCTGATCATAATTTGCAATGTAGTAAAGCTGTCTACAACTGTCACACATGTTAAATGGCTGTCAGCACTTTATTTAGTTCCTTTATTGCCACGCAATATGCTGCCTGCTGCTATAAACTGTATGGCTACTCAGTTTTTTTGATATGAATGGCTTCATCATTGGCCCTGCACATGATGCTGTCTCATGCATCTCATGTTCGTGCCTTGAAGGTTGTACATTTTTCATAGCCAGATTAATTTTAATGGAAAGATGTAACCCTCTATACCCAGAGGCTTGATACAGTTGTTTAAAGAGTCCTTAATAAAGTCAACTTGTCGATAGTAGTGCCACAATGACTTGACTTCTCACTTGACATATATTGGCCCAGCACCTAAGGGGCAAACTAAAAAGGGCAATCTTTTTGTGTTTTTGGCCATTCATATACATGAAATTAATTCTTAATTCAATTCTTCATAGCACAAACCCCTGCTTCCCACAATCCTGTGCTCTATTGCCAACCTGCTTGATTGCTCCCAGAATAGGCTGAGCCACCCCAGCTATCCATGCAACTGTCAGTTTGACCATCGGCTGGAAACGGTTATGTAAAAGGCAAAATTGGCTGGTGTTAGATGAGCCTGAGTGGAGGCCTGATTGAAGGCAGAGCTCTGGCATGGCATGTTAATAATCTTTTTAGGCCTGTTTGGATCTGCATGCCCAGATGCTGCCAGTACTGTATGATGAGTCACGGATAGCATTTAGTGCAGACTTGTGTGCCTCTGAGATCCTGCGGGTGTGCTGAAGTGCACACATGTACACACACAGCTGTTAGCTCTTGTGTTTGCTCTTGAGAGGTTGAGTGTAGAATAGCAGTGTGGGTGTTTGAAGATCTTAGCAAAATTATTTTGACTCTTGACCTCCACACGCCACATGTCTTATGTTTGCTTTAAACATACAAATTAGTTAAATTAAATGTCTGAAAGAGTTGATATCAAATAACCTGTGAATGACATGTCCAGATCATATTTTCCCTCCTAAAAATAAAAAAGATTATATAGTTTTTTTTTTAAATTACTTTTAACAATTATCCTATTCTTATTTCTGGAATAAATTGTTTGTGCATTTTGCATTTTTATATTTAATAACATTTTTATACTTACATTTTTGTGTTTAATATTTATTACTAAAAATATAAATTAACTAAAACTATTATTTTATATATTATTTAAATATACTGCCTTTTTGATATTCTTTTTCCCTGTAATTCTCATGAAGATAATATAACATAATTGTATGTAATTTTTTCATTTTGGCAATTGAAAGATCTTTGCGATAGTATTTTCGAATCTAATGTCTCTTTTCATAGATTATACATTTCTTATGATTGTTAACCCACCTATGTTATGTTGGATAGCATAGCCATAATAAAATTGTTAAAGTCACCTTCTATTGATGAATGGATGCATACTTGACATTTATATAATGGAAATACTTTTTTTCCTTTGAAGTAGTAAATTATGTCTAAAGGACTAAATGGACTGAGTGCATTAAGATTTCCTTTTAATGTTAGGATATACATACACAGTGGGTATAGAAAGTATTCAGACCCCCTTCACAATTTTTCACTCTGTTATATTGCAGCCATTTGCTAAATCATTTAAGTTTATTTATTTTTCTTATTAATGTACACACAGCACCCCATATTGACTGAAAATCACAGAATTGTTGACATTTTTATAGCTTTATTAAAAAAGAAAAACTGAAATATCACATGGTCCTAAGTATTCAGACCCTTTGTTCAGTATTTAGTAGAAGCACCCTTTTGATCTAATACAGTCTTTTTGGGAAAGTGCAACAAGTTTTTCACACCTGGATTTGGGGATGCTCTGCCATTCCTCCTTGCAGATTCTCTCCAGTTCTGTCAGGTTGGATGGTAAACGTTGGTGGACAGCCATTTTCAGGTCTCTCCAGAGATGCTGAATTGGGTTCAGAAGTCAGGCTCTGGCTGGGCCATTCAAGAACAGTCACAGAGTTGTTGTGAAGGCACTCCTTCGTTATTTTAGCTGTGTGCTTAGGGTCATTGTTAGCCTGACGTGGTCATACTCAATTCTAGTCAGAATATGAGTCTGAAACTGCTCCATTGGGCTGTGATTATGGTGCGTGTTTCAACCGAACCAGGAAAGACCACAATTGGATAGACCTTCAACCGATCAGAGCAACGTAGCGACGCATTGTCAAATGTCAACAGAGCTCAACTGCACTGTTGCTGCAGGTGAACTTTCGGCCCAGTTTGAGGTCTTGAGCACTCTGGAGAAGGTTTTCATCATTGGACCCGGAAGCGCTGCCGCGTGACGTCAGCCTTAAAAACCGGATATAAGTATTTAAACACCCTGCTATTTTGCAAGATCTCCCACTTGGAAATCATGGAGGGGTCTGAAATTGTCATCGTAGGTGCATGTCCAATGTGAGACATAATCTAAAAAAAAATCCTGAAAACACAATATATATTTTTATGCTACAGCTGACTGGAAAAATGTTGGCTGGTCTGATGAGTCTCGATTTCTGTTGAGACATTCAGATGGAGTCAGAATTTGGTGTAAACAGAATGAGAACATGGATCCATCATGCCTTGTTACCACTGTGCAGGCTGGTGGTGGTGGTGTAATGGTGTGGGGGATATTTTCTTAGTACACTTTAGGCCCCTAAGTGCCAATTGAGCATCGCTTAAATGCCACATCCTACCTGAGCATTGTTTCTGACCATGTCCATTCCTTTATGACCACCATGTACCCATCCTCTGATGGCTACTTCCAGCAGGATAATGCACCATGTCACAAAGATTGAATCATTTCAAATTGGTTTCTTGAACATGACTATGAGTTTACTGTACTAAAATGGCCCCCACAGTCACCAGATCTCAACCCAATAGAGCATCTTTGGGATTTGGTGGAACAGGAGCTTCGTGCCCTGGATGTGCATTTCTAAAGATTGCTTTCAGCACCTTGTTGAATCAATGCCACGTAGAATTAAGGTTATATTATACATTATGTATATGTTTATTTATTTATTTGTATATTTATTTATTTATTTATTTATTTAGAAATATCTATTTCTTGTACATATTATATAATAATATATATGATTGCTTGAGATTCACCCTAAAACATCCATCCATTAAAAAAATAAAAATAAATAAATAAATAAATAAACCTAAGACTAACAAGACTAAAATGCTGATAGCGTCTCCTATTCTTTTCACATTGGTCATACATTGTGAGTATAATTTAGTTTGAAGAACATTGTGGCCTCTGATTTTTGAAGATTGACTCTAGGTCCTGCTCTAACTGTTGCAAAAGGATTTGCTCATAGCACCCCTGAGCACTGGGATGCTGGGAATGGCTTGTGAAATCAGATCAGTAGAGATATAATTGGGTTATTGAGATTATTGAGTGGCCTGCGAGACAGAAAGATTAGCCTCACGCAGGTAATCCACACAAACTGCTAAAATTTGAAACAAACAGTTCAACTAAAATCCTTCAGTGCGAAGAGTGCTCATAAATCTCATGCAAAAGTACAATTTTACTTTCCTATTTTGTTAGCGAAGTTTAATGTGATCTGATAGCTGATGCCTCCTCCTTTTTATATCTCTCTTTCTATTCAGAGTAAAGAAATCACATTTCAGCTGCAAGAGGATTTGATGAAAGTCCTCAACGAGCTCTACACGGTAAGTGTTTTACGTTTTAAACGTTGTAAAAGTTTTTTTTTTAAGCATGTCATGCTCACATTATTTTAGTAATATGTATTGCCTCTGGCTAAACCCAGGAGGGTACTATGGTAAAAGACCCATAAAACCGCCTATACTTTACACACACTTTTCACATCTCTGACCTTGGCAGATTATGGTGTTTATACCAATAATCAATAATTAATTCCCACACTTTGATTACCGCTGTCAGGTCCACCACAATGGCTTGGAAGATTCATGCATCCTTTGCTTTCCCTGTGGTCTTAATACGATGCTAATATATTCCCAGGTCTTAAAAACCACCTTTAGACTGAGGACTTGCCCTCTTTTGTGTGTTTATTTGTTTGCAATGCTCAACATTGAGTTGTGTTTTCCCTTTAAATCTGTTCACTTTTGTTGCTTTGTACTTTGTGTCCAAACTAAAATTAATTATGTGATTAAATTACATATCTTTCATGATAATCTTCCAAGTGTTTTTCTTAAAATAGCGCTGAGTGAATGTATCAAAAATACCACAAAGCAAAAAGTTTAGACCCGTCATTGGTTTCCATTTCTAACTTATTGTGTAATTAGCTCTGCCCATGGTAAAGTGCTATTGGCCTATTTTCTTGTTCCTCATTGCTGTTTTCAAAACATCAAATTTAAATTCTGATTGGTTGATTTTGTTTCTTTGCAGCGCATTTCTGTTTCTATTCTACATTGCAGTGAATATATGGTATATTCAGGTTCAGCTTAGTCTTCAAAGTTTTAGGGTCGGGAAGATTTTTTTCAAATGCTTTTGAAATAAATCTAATGTTCATTTGATTAAAATACAGTAAAAAAACGAAACATTGTGAAATATTGCAATTGAAAAAGAGTGTGAGACAGTCCCGAAATTGGGAGAGACAAACCGTAATCAGTGCCCCGCACTTTTCGTTATGCCTGAATTTTTTTAAAATTTAATTTCTTTCCTGAAATTTCAATACCACAATAAGAAATATAAATATAATAATACGATTTAAATAGGTGTTATCCAATTTGATGGCAAATAGGCTTTCCAACTAATTTAAATAAATATTTACATAGTATAATAGTTCTATTCATCTCTGTGTCACACACGTGTCCAGCAAAATCACATCATCTGCCTTGCAATAACCAGGTGGTTACCCTAACTGTTAATGTTTTAAAATATATATTTTCCTGTGATGGCAAAACTGAATTCATTATTCAGTCTTCAGTGTCAAATTTTTCCTCTTCCTCTTCCTCTTTCTCCTCCTCCATATTATTATATTATTAATTTTATGTTGAAAGCAGTTGATGATAATCAGCTGCTTAATATTTTTGCAGAAACCATGAATAGTAAGCAATTTATTTGAGATAGCAAAGTAGTCTTTACTGCCACTTTTGATCAGTTTCATCTTTGCTGAATAAAACTATTAATTTTTCAAAAAAGAAAAGAAAAAAAAGACAATTAACAAAATTGCTAAAATTACTACTTTAAAAATGACTACATAGGTTTCAATTATAAATGGTAATTTGGTTTGTCTTTGCATTCTCCCATCATGAGAACTCTTTAAGAACACTCAGCTCAGATTCTTTTATTTTGAAGCTGTCACATTTATTTATTTACTGAACGTTTGTTCTGGTAATCACACCGCACGCCATGGCTTCCTTTTGATTACTGTAGAAGGGTATCATCCCTTTTGACCTGAATTAGCCTTCGGGAGGGAATCACTCCTGTGGGACCGTTGCATCAGAAACCCTCCATGCAGCCACAGCCAGTAAAATAACAGGTCTGGTGTGACTCTAAAATTGGTCCTTCTAAAACCAGCAGAAATGTAAACAGAGTTCCAGACCAGTAAGTGGAGAGCGGGGCCCATGGTTTGGTCTGCCATTCTAACCATGTGTCTAATTATACAGCCGTGGACAGCAGTGCACTGTGCTGCTCCGACTGTACATATTTATGAACAATATTTAGTTTGGTCCACGTTTTATAGTCAAGCTCTCTTTTGAGGCCCTTTGAGGCTTTACTGTACAGTGAATTATAATGCTGTGTAGCTGCCACAGTGATTATGGCCTGGACTGACCCGGTGTTCAGGGGTCTAATCATGAATGGGCCCTTGTAATCAGCTTGGTGCTCAGTCACCTTTGATTGAGGAGAAGGCAAGCTGATGAGCGGAGCTTAGCGCTTTAGCGTTAGCGTCAGGCTTTGCAAGAGGCTTACAGAGCACAAGGCACAAAACATTACAATCATACTTAGAAAATTGTTAGACATGCCACCTCAATAGGCGTTAACATAAATTTGCTAGCAAGACTGACAGGAAAACATGAGACAATATTTAGAATTGGCAAATAAACCAAACTCCTTACACTTGAAGGAATAGTTCACCCAAAATTCTGTCATTAATAACTTTCCCTCATGTCATTCTAAACCCATAAGACTAATCTACAATCTCTTTCTGAACTTTTTGAAGCGTCAACGTCAAAATGGTAGTTGCTTTGTCTATGGAGAGTACAGAAAGCTCTCAGGTTTTATCAAAAGATCTTCATTTGTGTTCTGAAGATGAACGAAAGTCTTCCGGATTTAGAATGACATGAGTGGGAGTAATTAATAACAGAAATGTCATTTTTTGGTGAACTAACCCTTTAAGATTCATATGTACTTTCAAACCGTTTACTTTCTCAGAAACTGACATCTTTTTAAACATTTATAGGAAAGGACTAAGGAGAGTATGAAATATCAGCTGCATGCAGTGTTCAGTCATG
This sequence comes from Pseudorasbora parva, assembly GCF_024679245.1. NCBI lineage: Eukaryota > Metazoa > Chordata > Actinopteri > Cypriniformes > Gobionidae > Pseudorasbora > Pseudorasbora parva. Next base: position 30,294,941 of record NC_090187.1, on the reverse strand, counting down.
CCGATGTTACATCAATTATAATGTGAAAAAGCTTCTAGTGTTGATTTTAAGCACTCACTCTTTGTGAAGAGTTTGACATTGTGGGGATAATTAGTTTGTTAGTACAGGTTCATAAGCTGTGAGTCACATCCTAATGCTTGTTATAAAATCTGAATATGACTAATAACCACCTAACCAAAACAATGACTCAGGCCATCTGAGGCAGCATTTACCATTATGTTGCACAGTCACATCTCAGTAATTGGATTTCCTCATGGGAGCTTAGTACTTTATAATGTGTTTCATCTTCAAATTATATATATATATATATATATATATATATATATATATATATATAATATTACTGTTTCTGTTTTAAAGGTGCCCTGTGTAAATTTTAGCGGCATCTAGTGATGAGGTTGTGAATTGCAACCGCCCACCGCTCACCCCTCCCTTTCAAAGCACATAGAGAAGCTACGGTGGCCGTCACAGGACAGAAATGTTGTTGTCTGAGACAGCAGAGAGTAGCTAACACACTGTAGAGCAGTTTGCCCGTTTAGGGTGTATGTAAATAGAAATGGCTCATTCTAAGGCAGCGGTTCTCAAACCTGTCCTGGAGGCCCACCGGCCCTGCACATTTTGTATGTCTCCCTCATGTAACGCACCAAATTCAACTCATGAGCTCATTAGTAGAGGCTGCAAGATCTGAAATGGGTGTGTCAGATATAGGGAGACATACAAAATGTGCAGGGCTGGTGGTCCTCCAGTACAGGTTTGATAACCACTGTTCTAAGGTAATAAAAACATAACGGTAACGGTATTTATACACCACCGAAAACATAGTTATGTATATTATATTGCATTTTTGTCAGTAGATCTTTACAAATACTACACACTGCACCTTTAATATGTGTGATTACTAGTGTACTTCACATACAAAGATTCACCAGTGTCATTTTTTCAATCGCTAATGTACCGGAAAAAATATTATTTTGGGGGGTAAAATATAAGCTAAAAGCTAAAGAGTCAAATTAAATGCTAATTAAGGTAGATGACGGACATATGATGTTGTTTTAAATCGTGTCCGCTTTACATACAAAGGAATATAAAATGCTGTTTCTTTGAAGGAAAACAGAATTGATTTGTGTCAAGTGTATTGATGAAAGTGTTTGACTAGCAGATGCTCTCTTGAGCTCAGCTGGCTGTTGTTGAACTTTGACCTCTGACCTCCGGTCCCGCAGGTGATGAAAACCTACCATATGTATCACACGGAAAGCATCAGTGCCGAGAGTAAACTGAAAGAGGCAGAGAAGCAGGAGGAAAAGCAGATCGGACGCGTTGGAGATCCCGTCTTTCACATTCGACTAGAGGAAAGACACCAGAGACGAAGCTCTGTGAAGAAGATTGAGAAGATGAAGGAGAAGGTAAATAAGAAATGGTCTGTAGTTGTTCTTAACAGAACCATGAGTAACCATTCAATGAAACTGTCAGGTCATCAAGTTCTCAAGGCCCAGTTGATTTATACCTCATTAAAGTCTGGCGAATCATAAAATGTGTCATATTTCACAGAAATAGAAAAAAATAGACACATCATTTTATTATAAAAAAGATTTTAAATTAAAATCTAAAATCTTTCAATTTAAATATAAAATAATAATAATAATAAAATAATAATAATATTTTGTACAATACAGTTGTTTGTATCATATTAATATTTGTACAGCATTTAATTTGATATAACCCGTATATTTGACCCATATTTGATTTAATTTAATTTGCTAATATTATTAGTATTTGTAATGCGCTTTTTCATACACAAAAAGATGAAACAATAAAAACCAAGAAAAAAAAGTATAGTATTTGTTATTAATTATAATAATAATAATAATAATATTAATAATAATAAATATCCCCCTGGAGCTAAGTTTTATGCATGAGTCATGTTTTTAAAGAAGCCATGCCTGACTCTGTTTTAACAGGAATGGCAACATTTTATGCTCTTAGTATATCTGTTTTCTGTTAAAGCCTGTGACAAATGATTTAACAGCTGTGGGAGTGTTTTTTTCTCCATGTGATGCTTCCTGGAACGAGACATTGTGGGAAGGTTAAAATATGGAAGTTAGCATGACTCACTGTCTGTTGGTCAGTCAGTTGAGTTAGATGACTAAGTGGGTCTGAATGTTAGAAGTATCCTTACTGATACAGGAAATTAGCAATACTTTATAATTTACAGTACTTGTAATGACATCCTTTGCTTTAAGATCTTTTTCTAACCACATAGATGTGCTCTGTTGGTCCATGGATGTCTGTATAATGATTTTTTTGCAGTTTATACGCTTACACGTCCCTGTTGGTTTATTTTTGGAAGGATTTGTTCTGTCATTTCACAAAAAAAATCTTCAAGGAACATATTGCATGCAGAGATAAAAGCCCGCTTGCATGTTTTTTTATATTTCAACCCGGTTTCTCAAATTCTGTCTGTTTCGTTTCTACACTCTCTCTCTCTCATCAGAGGCAAGCCAAGTACTCGGAGAACAAGCTGAAGTCGATCAAAGCTCGGAACGAATACCTGCTGACACTCGAAGCCACTAATGCTTCAATCTTCAAGTATTACATTCACGACTTGTCTGATTTAATAGACGTAAGTACCGGGGAAAGAAAAGGAGGTGCAGGGATTCTTTCACAGATGGAAGAAAGTTTGTGTGACAAGTAGGACAGTTATAAATAGTTTCAAACTGACCTCAGGTCTGCTGGGATGCTAAATATGACAAAGACTGCTGCTGTGTTCACTGTTCACCGGTTTCTTGGTTGAATATGCATCTTTGTCTACACCTGCTTTGATCTGAGGAAATGCATAGATTCCGCAGCGAGAGCTGTCAGTGTTGCATTCAAATTTAAGCTCTTTAGACTTTAGATGCAGGTGTGTCTGACAGGAATGAGATGTTTTAAAAAATACACTGTGGTTAAATTGCATTCATTTCCATATCTCCAAACAACAACATAAACTTCTTATTTGAAGACGTTTTATGAAGGCCTGATGGAGGAGGAGGAGGAGTTTAACACACAATGTCTCTGTAAAATGAAGCACAGTAGTGCTCAGTGTGAGATAAAAAAAAAACATTCCTTGTAGTGCAGGGGTGTCCAATCCTGCTCCTGAATCCTACTGTCCTGCAATTTAGCTCCAACCCCCAATAAAAACAATCAAACATCTAATCAAGGACTTACTAAGCATGCTAAAATATGTGGAGAAAGTGGGTGGAGAAACCAGAGGCCTTTTCTTAAAGTGAATTTTAGAAGTTCATAATATTCAGTTGGTCCCTCTTTTTTACTCTTTCTTTTTAATGTAATACCTGATGACCACGGTGGCTCGCTCAAGTTGAGCTCTGGCCATATATCAGTGTGTGTATATATATATGTGTGTGTGTGTGTGTGTGTGTGTGTGTGTGTGTGTGTGTGTGTGTGTGTGTGTGTGTGTGTGTGTGTGTGTGTGTGTGTGTGTGTGTGTGTATAGACACACACACACACACACACACACACACACACACACACACACACACACACACACACACACACACACACACACACACACACACACACACATATACATACATACAGATCTTCCAGGGACACAGAGTCAGAACTTAAATAATATCACCAAGGATGGCCCAGTTATCCCCCATATTTTATTATCCAGGACATCTCAGTTTCCCATGACTCCTGTATCATAGTCAAAATCAAATTATGGAAATCCCTGCCAGGAAACAACCAGGCTACAACTGTCCTCAGAGTCCAAGGCCTTATAAAGACAGCACTCAGACCATCAGAGCACACTCAGTATGTATTAGGTCACCTCAGAACACTGAGACACAAATATTCCCAAAGCCACAGTTGCTGATAGACCAGTACCCAGTGTCCTTTCATGTTAATGTGTTTGGAATCTCAGATATTAGCTTTGAGTCAGACCTGACATTTGCTTAACAAGGCCTAGTGGTCACAAATCTTGGCTGGTACCCAAGAGATTGTAGTTTTGAGGCAATTCGAGAGATTTCACTTGCAGTTTCATAGTGACTGCTTTTTAAAAGGTGTCTCGGTTAAAGGATTGCTTATGCAGCTTTCAAATCTTGTTTCACATTTGAAAAATCGACTGAGATCATGATAGATTTTGTGTATGGTTGATGACAAATTGTGATGCAGCTTGACAGAAAATGCTACTTAAATACCTATTTTATGAATTTATAGGCTTGCACAACTAAAATACATTACCCATCACTATCAGTGGCAGGATGACAATGGTTTAAATAATAGATAAAACATCCGTTTCTCAAAAATGTCATACAATTTCTCCCCTCTCTTTCTTCCTGTATAGTGTTGTGATCTGGGATATCATGCCTCTCTGAACCGAGCTTTACGGACCTACCTCTCAGCTGAATATAACCTGGAGACGTCTCGTCACGAGGGCCTGGACATCATTGAGAACGCCGTGGACAGTCTGGACCCCCGTAGTGACCGCCAGCGTTTTATGGAAATGTACCCAACAGCGTTCTGCCCACCCATCAAATTTGAGTTCCAGCCACATATGGGAGATGAGGTCAGATTTAAACAAAGTCTTACCCTCAAACCCACGTACATATGTACACACACAGTAGCAACCACATTGACACCCAATGTTTGGTTAAGTTGTATCTTAACACCATGTAACCTAAGATGAGATGGGTTTATTTTCTTAACAGTCTGTTATGCTGTAGTATTATGTATCTTTTATATATATATATATATATATATATTTTGTGTTGTGATTTACCCGTATATTTAAGAGTGGTCGTGGACATTTATAACTTTAATGTGTCTGGCTTCTGCTGTCATCCACATTTTGCTGTACAACAGTCCATTCTGCTGCTTATATTGCAAACTAGTATTTGTTATCACATATATATATATATATATATATATATATATATATATATATATATATATATATATATATATATATATATATATATATAATATATATGTATGTATGTGTGTAATTATTAGCACAAATAGTGCACTTTATTTACCTGTGATGGTTAATAGGAATGGGAAGTCTCCCACATTCACAGAAAAACGCATACTCCCTTAATAAGGTTGAGGAAATCAAGTTAAGTTGATAATTTAATAATTATAAATTGATTATTCACAGAAAAGCAAGAACATGTGAAGGTTCAGTTCACCCAAAAATGAAAATTCTGTCAATTAATTACTCGCCCTCATGTCGTTCCAAACCCGTAAGACCTTCATTCATCTTCGGAAAACAGCTCTCTGACCCCTCCATAGACAGCAATTTAATTAACACTTTCAAGGTTGAGAAAGGTAGTCAAATCATTGTTAAAATAGTCCATGTGACTCCAATGGTTCAACCTTAATTTTATGAAGCGGCGAGAATACTGTTTGTGTGCAAAAACAAACAAAATAATGACTTAATTCAACAATTTCGTTCTGGCCTGTGCCAGTCTTCTACACTGTTCCACGAAAATGTACTGCATTGTAGGACTAACCCAACACTCTTTACCTTCCAAATAACCTTTAAGCAGACGTTATGTTTCATTTTAACATGCAGCTCCCATCCACTGGCCCATCCATTACCCCCACGTTAATCTAGTCTCTGGCCGTGGTGAAGCGCATGAGATCATACAGGATACCGAATGGAGAAAAGCATCTTAATGAAATTCTGAATTATGTGCGGTCAGGATTGCTTCATATCCTTCTTTTATTGAGTCTCAGCTGGCAGCGCGGTGTTTACGCGGAGTGCTGAGAGCAAATCATATTGCATTTCTCCCCTTCAAGCCATTTTTAGAGAGTGTTTATTGGATTTATTCTCACTAATTGGCCATTTTGTCACTGATATCATGTCTGCGCATGGTTTACAACCTGTTGTTTTGTGGTCATGCCTGTACTCTCTCGATCATTGAAAGCAACTGGGGTTTTGCTTTCATAAGAGTCAGTTATAATGCTTGTGCCAGGTGTTGGTTATTTGTTTGAATCGAAGATTACTCCTTTAGGGAGCTAAGCTCAATAAGAGCAGGTTCTCTAATGCCAGATGTCATCTTGCTTTCCTGTTATTGGAAGTCTGTGTTTTATTTTCCAGGTGTGTCAGATCACAGCCCAACCTCCTGTGCAGGCAGAGCTCCTCCTGAGGTTCCAGCAGCTGCAGTCCCGCCTGGCCACCCTAAAGATCGAGAATGAAGAGGTAAGGTCACACTAATGCTGGGGGAGATTTAAAATATTTTTTATTTTTATTTAATAGATTTTGCAATTTTCAATGCTGCAATGCCCAGTAATATAAACTTTATTTATCCTTCCATTTGGGCACACACGGCTTGCGGAAAGATGTGCAGTAATAAAATAATCATGCTTTACACACACCACGCTCTTCCCAACTGGACTGTTTTCCTTTTTTTCCGGCTACAACTGCGTGTCCCATGGGACTTCAGCGCGAGACTACAGCTAGCCGTCTAAAACACTATTTAGGTGAATTTAAACAATGGCAAAGTGGCTAAACACATCTCGTTGTCATGTAAGGGCCCTGTTCTTGTTGGACAGACATTTTAATTGCAAGCACCAATCCGGTTTGTTTTTTTTTCTATAGACTGTACTCACAAATGTATAACAATCAGGATAAACTTAAAAATTCCCCGGAGTTTTCCTTTAAGTGAATTTTGCCATGCATGTAACCAAAGCTGAATATCTATTCCCACGTAACACGTCAGTCATGCTCCCACACCAGCTTAACACTCGCTGGCCACGCCCCAAACTCTCACTATGGGTTGAGCTGGAAAGAGATTGACAGATCTGTGCTGACTGCTTTCAGTGTTTGGAATGGTGCCTGCGGGGGGGCTCAATGTTTATACCTTAGGGGGAGATAACTCATGAATGGCATACTAATAGTAGTCAGTGAGTGAACAATAAACTGGGTTCCTACTTACGTCACCTTTTAGACTTTCCGAGAATTTAGCGTGTGGTTCATTTTGGGTTATAAAGCATCTGCTAAATAACAATTGCATCAGATGATCACCAGGGCTTAAATGGTTTCGACTGCATAATTGAATTTGAAAATCTTGTTTAATAAGTTAGTCCAGGAGCACACAACCCGTATCTTCCTGTTGCATTAGAGCGAGACAGCATTGCAGTTGTTTGCTTAATTGAGTTGGCAGGAGCTGATCGTAAAAGAGGCTTTGGGAGGACTTACAAGAAATAGTTTTTTCCCTCCCTGCAGAGTTTTCACTGTCCTCCAGATAACCCGCGTGACGCACAGAGAGGCTTCTCTCAGTGACACCATATTCCTTCAGACTGTCTCTTTCTTTTAAAATTGTATTATCTCCCCTCCAAGGCTGCAACCTTTTAATCAGTTTTTAAGTCGAATGCTCAGGATGCTGCCGGATATATATATTTAAAAAAAAAACACTCGGTCAGGAAGATGGAGGAGTCTAGCTTTGCTTCTTGGCCTTATCATGTCCATCTTAAATGAACGAGTGTCTTACAACTGCCCTTTTCTTCTCTTATCTCCTTTCTGTTATTTCTCTGCCGTGATTCTTTTTCTCAGTTTTGACAGACAAAATTTAATTTTAAGTATGTCCATGTAATAAAGATATGTATATTGTTGTTCCTGCACAAATTTGACATAACTTATGTAGGTTAGACAGATCTATCTGCAATTCAATGCAGCTTTGGAACTGGTCAGTTCTGTATGAATATTGTTGCTCCAGGCAGTTGCTACAGTCCTTAGTGGGCTTTTCCCAGAAAAAGCTGATAAATCATCTGCTGTGAAGAATGATTGCTCAGGCCACTGTCAGTGTTGTCATGGAAGCTAAACGGTTCTGGAAAAATGTCCAGCTAACTAAAATGTTGCAGGTTGTAACATAAATATCAGTCGCTGTAAGAAATGAAAGTGACTCATGAAACGTTTAAACGAAGGAAAATCTAAATTTTGAATTTTACTGCCAGGGTTATGTTTAGTTATGTTGAGTTTCATTGTGTTTTGGATAAGTTTTGCCTGTGTTCCTGTTAGTTTCCATATTTAGTCATTAGTTTGTTACCTGTTCTTAGTTCTTATTATTTAAACCCTTAATGTCCTCTGCAGGGCATGGTATAATGCTTGTCCGGGACACGTAGATTCTTTGAAGGGGTAAAAGGGGGCTTTCACACCGTAGGAACCTTTTTTCGTAGTTCCTAGAAATAATGGCGGAAGTTCCCGCTTTTTGGCATGTTCGCACTGCAGGAACTGGAAACGATTTTAGTTCTAGGAACGGCTTTTGCAGGGAACTAAATTAGCTTCTACTTCAGAGTAGGGTCTAACCCAGCACAATAGGGACTACCTAAATCTACGCTCATTGGCCGAACGCATGTGAAACTAACTACCACCCGCCATTAAAAAAAGCTCTAGACAGATTATAGTCTATATATTTACTCCATGTACTAACTCTACAAACATGGAAAACAGTGATAGATGGATCTCTCAACCGTTACGCTAAGGAGAAAATCCAACGTAACTTTGAGGGGACCAAACAAAACATAATGTATTTTTGCTCTGCTAGCGACATTGGACATCAACCACACTGCAAACGCTAAAACATTTTCATATACGGTCTTTTTTTTTGTTGCATAAAAGTTATTTCAATAACGTATTAGACAGGACCGTTAAACAGATCTTAAACTAATGAAGGCGGAGAATGGGAGCGCTGTCTGCTCAGGCTCTGGCATTCTCAGCGGCATCAAAATAAATGTCCGCCATGCCCTCAAAATAAAAGTCAAAAACACAAGCACGCATGCATAACTTCAGAGTTCCTATTGGCGGGTTTAATGCAACCAGGAAAATGGCCCTAGGGGAACATTTAGTTCTTGAGGAACTGCCCTTGTGGCTAGTTATATACCGTAGTACTGCCTAGTGTGAAAAGTGAATTTTACTTGCCTTACTGGATTAAAAGTTCAGTGATTAAATAGTAACTAGAGAATGATTCTTATTTTATTACATTCAGTGTCTGGGCACAGTCTATAAAGGTAAAGAATACCCAGGGGGTAAATATAAAAAAAAATACAAATTAAAGTTTGCAAAGGCAGATATAAAAATGGTGTGTACATTACATAAATATCAAGCCCTTGTGCTAAATGACAAGTGTTAAACTCACCAGACTGAAAGGAAACGGAAGCACACAGCAAGAGAATTTGAGGTCACTTCCTGGTTTCTCCAAATGGCTTAAAGCATCTTTTTGACACAAGGTCTGTGAGGAACCATACAGGATACTGGATATAGTGTTATGTTTTAGTGCAGCTGTTTCCTAAAACCTTCACTACATTAGAAGAAAAGAAGAAATGACCTGATGAATACATTATAGTGTTATTGTTGTAAACCATTTAGCTTCGCCTCATCCTCAAACACACCTTTATCAGACACAAAGGAAGAATATGTCTGTCAGTTAGAGCTTCCTGCTTCATCCTTTAGTTTTTATTCAGCTGTCAGCTCTTCTTTTTTTTCATTCTTCTTCTCAAGCTCATAATTGAATAATGTGAATAGTGTTTGCTGTAGAGATTAGGGTGAGATTGGAGTTCTCAGAGGAGAATTGACAGCGTTATCTCTTGACTTTCTGTCCCGCCCTCCTTTCCCTCTCCAATGGATATATTCTATTCACATCAAACATTAAAACCCCACTAAGGCACTGCTTAGTTCTCCGTAGGAAGTGTCTATTTGTTTTGCTGGCGATAAACCTCTGGGAGGCACATCAAACGCTGGGAGATCTGTGCACTTCTCCTGCTGCTGTGTGAAGCACTGATTGTCTGATTGCTGCCCTCTTTGCTGCCTTTGTACCGGTTTTCAGGCTCTTCTGTTAGTGCTAATGCTGATTGCCAGAGTGCTACACATGCCAAAATATCATCTTTGTAGTGTTTTTTTTATTATCCGAGTAGCTTGTTCATCACCCTCGGTTCATAATACTGGTGATAATGGAATTGATCAGCAAATTGGAATTTCCAAACAATAAATGTTTTTGTAAAACTTATAATGCGTAAGGACTCATTGCTTTATAAGAGACCTACACTGTGAAACCTTAACAGTTAAAATAATTCATTGGTTTGAGTATAGCCGACTCAAATTAAACGAGTTAGTTCAAACAAATGAACTTTTATCAGTATTTAGAGCTTTTTTTGACTGACACCTTTGAAGTAATCTGTATTGTTTTGAGTTTTATGAACTTATTTCAGACTAAAGCACTATTCGCACGGGATTAGTATTATCTAGGGACCTCTGTGATTTAGAAATTACTGAGTTTTACGTCTGAGTTTTACGTGGCGCATTCGCACGGGAATTTACTTATTCAAATTCAATTTACTGACTTCTCCCGGATATGATGTCAAGACTTCATTATAGATATAGCTGTATGAAATCATAAACAGGCACCGATGTTTTGATTATTTTATAGTAGTAACTAACATAATTTCGTTCAGTTAGATAACAGACACCATGAACTGAGCACAGACCAGCGGCAGATTCAGATCACGAGTGAGAAGCTGACAGACGGTGGATGATTCAGTTTCAATGCTAAATGTAAAAGCGCCTATGTCATTGTTCTGTTCTGTTTTTCATTAAGAATAGTATTGATGTTAATATTAAACATATCATTCAACATTCTCGGCAATTATTACAATTATTAATTATTATCACCAGAGGTCCCTAGATAATACTAGTCCCGTTGGGCAACTAATTAACATTTATTTAATTAGCTAGTTAAAGCTAGTCAAGTTTCCACTACTAAATATTTAAATATTTTTTATTTACACATGCTTCCACTGAGGGAATGGTGAGCTTTTGGCCTCTTTTCCCCATTTTTTTTTTTTGCCTATACTACTTTGTGCCCTTTTTCAATATTTACCATCTTTTTTTAATAATATTTAAATATTTATCTTTTTTTAATTATTTTATAAGGAATGCCTACTAAATAGTATTTCAAACTGCACACTGTGAAAGTAGGGCTTAGCTTTTTTTTTAGCTTATTTTTTTATCAGCTGAAGTATAGTTTATTTTATTATGATGAGATTTAAGAATCATGTCTTTAACCATGAAATTCATGTCTTTTTGAAAAAGCTAAAGGTTTTTCAAACAGTTTTAATGTTGGCATAAACCAGAAGTTGTGATAGTCTTTTCTTCCCTATTGTGAAATATATCCAAGTCATGGCGACTTTAAAGATACTACTTTACATTTTCCTTGTCATTTCATTTTGACTGCTTTCATGTGTTTGAGACCGAGCTCTTCCCTTCACTCAGTTTACCTCTGTGTAACCTATATCTTGAACTGAGGTACACTTTCCCAGTAAACAACATCCTATACAACAGGTGTGTCATATCATCCATAAAGGCCCTCGCCAACACCAAACCACAGACAGATTAACAGTATAAAACAGGTTTAAAACTGATAATCTCGTAGTGTTTCAAGTTCCCACATCAGGCCGATGAATAACAAGTGGAACAGTGACCTGGATCTAGGTGTGACTGTTGGTTTCCGTTGACTTGTATGTCATACTGCATTGATGTGAGGAATGATTCAGACAGAATGGGACAATGAGAGAGATGAGCTCACTGTGTGATGAAACTACCATGGTTTTATGTTGCATGATATCGTGCGGTGGTGATAGTCACTGTGGTTGAATGACATAACTATGTTCCCACTAAAAGTTGCCAATGTACCTTGTGTACGCTTTTCCATACCATGTTCAAGAAAACAAAATCATCACTTCCTGAAAAAGAAAATAGAAGTTGCTGAAATCAGCTGAAGCCACTGTTTTATTCATACATCATAAAGTGTGCAAATGAAACGTAATAAATGCTGTCATGTTATCTTGCATTCGGAGGCGGATGCCTGATATTTGAGAACGCAATCGTGTGAGACGGTTTTGTGGAGTTAATTATTCCCAACCATTTTGATGACAGTTCTTGGCTCAGGCATTTCAGGATGACCAAACTAAAATCAGTGATTATTGTGCAATAAAATTGCTCTACTGGTTCGTCCTTTTATTCAAATCACATCCTCTTTTGGGGAATTATTATTTTATTTGGACATTGAGGGATTTATTTGATAGATGTAGATCGTAGTTAGGGCTGCACAATTAATTAAATTTCTAATCATAATTACAATTACAGATGCCACAATTACATAATTATCAAATGGCGTAATTACAACAAAAAAATATATATATGTATGCTCTTTCTACATCTTAATTTTTTCTATAGACCCTTTTCACAGACTGTGATCTGTTTTAACTGTCATCAATATCGTAAATCCTGCAACTTTTTATATATTTTCATTTTTAAAATAAGGTATGTGCATTTATAACACTAATACTTCGTATTTTATTACTTTTGCATCAAATTACAAAAAATTAGTTACCACTGCTGTGAGGGTGTTTCTAATACAGCATCTATAGGAGTGGTAAAATTAACATCTTTCTCTCTTTTCACTGCTGTTATCAATCTCACTCTATTTTTCCCTCTTTTTAAAAATTGTGAAATCACTATAGTGTAACATTATAATGCCATGCATATTTTTACTTTTTTTTTATTTAAAGAAGAATCCAAACCAATGTATAGTTGAAAATTGAGGCTTAAAGCTGCAGAAAAAAGTTTTTTCAGCTTGTTTATTTTCATATAAAAATATGGCATAGAGTTGCTTCAAACAATGGTATATGCCATTCAAAACATCATTGTCAATGTAAAATGTGATAATCGCCATTAATAATCACAATTACAATTTCAAGCGAATAATAGACAATTATGATTTTTGTCATAATCGGAGACGCCTAATCGTAGTTTATGTGCATGTCTTTTTAGTGAGTAAAAAAAGGATCCACCTCACTTGAGTAACATGTTTTTTTACATGGATTTTTTTTTTTTTCGGTATCCCAAAATAGGTGGATGGAAACAGCTATTTTCTATTTCGTGTACTGTATATGTATGTTTTATAGCATTGTGCAAGAAGATTGCATTGCTTGTGCAAACAGAAAAGGCTATGCTTACTTTCCAAACAGTTTTCCAAACTGTGTACGTGAGAGAAAGAGAGCATGTCAGTGTGAGAGAAATTTGTTCTTTCATGCTGTGCAGATTCTTTCAGCAGGTGAACAAATACTTTCACTGAGCGATTGCACCAACTTTCAACATCTTTTCCCCATCTTTTTTTGTTCCTATTGTCATCTCCCTTTCACCATTTTATGTGGTTATATAATTGTTTTAATTAGGTCTTGTAATTGATTAAATGTTGTAATTGGTTTAATTTACATGATATGCTGATTAAATAATCGAATGAATCAGCGCTGATCATATATATCAGTATTTGCCCGAGAAATCATCCTTCAGGGGTATAATTAAAGCATTGAACACACATTAAATGTGGATTTATATTGTTTATTGTATTAAATGAAGCCTTTCACTGGTCTATAGAAATGCACTTTGCAAATCATCTCTCTTGGTATATACAGTTCCTATTGTATGATAATGTTGCAGTATGTATGATAATGTTCTGACACTGGAAAGGTACAGAAATGAATCCTCAAGGCCATCAAATGAATGATGCTCCCTTGGGTCATCTTCCTCTCCCCTCGCTATAAATTGATTTCTTTGGTCTGGTGTCATGCTCAAGGCCTGCTATTAGTCACAGAGCACATGTCAAGCAGGGACAGTGAGAGGAAAACCCTTTATTTGGTCACTTATTTGGTGTATTATGTCTTTCTAGCGCTTTTGTTCTCTCACATTCTTATCGATATATGCAGGAGTATTCTGGAATGAAATTGAATTGGATATAAAACTGTACTGGAATACTAGTAGCCATCGCTATCATATGACTGTTGCACCCCTATTCCCAGGGCCGGCGTTTGCTATAGGCGAGCTAGGCGGTCGCCTAGGGCGACAATTGTGTTAGGGGCGCGAGCGCGCTCCAGTGCCGCCCATTACTTCCCAATCCCATTAAGCATATAATCGGAACAAGCGAAATACAACATAATGTTCATGAAACATAATCATCATAGGGCGCCCCCTCAGCCACACGTTTAATTACTTATCAACCTGATTATTGGATTGAATTGATGGTGATTATTGATTATTAGTTCAGGCGTTAGGTCAGGCAAGTGCTCATCTTGCGCGTTCATCAAAAATGAGGCGCCTAAACCCGCGGGTGCACAGGGACGGAAAAAGAGAAAAAGAGAAAGGAAGAAAATCGAAAGAAAGCCCAGTATAGAGGTTAGTCTTCTTATCTCAGCCAATAAGTTGTCAAACAAATAAAAAAAATTACTTAGTATCAATCTTATCCACTAATATTTATTTTATAAATATTATTAATATTGTCACTAAGCTATCACTTGCTAGTTTTCTACATAATTACTATACGTATTGCAAACATAACTTTACTGACAATAATCTACAATAACCTACATGGATGTCATTTAAATATCAAAAGTCCAGTTCGTTATGAATATGGATAACGTATGCACGTTAGTTATAAAAAGTACAAACGCTCTCTACGTGGGCGTCGGAAGGAAATAAATACGGCCTCTCGTTTTTTTTTTTTACTGGAGCAGCCTAACGATAGATACCATATTATTTACATTAAACACAAATATGCTGGGTTCATCATATTCTTTACAGTGGCTGTGGTGTAGTGGTAAGACGCACGGCATAAAGATTTGATGCAGATCAATCAGAGGTTCGATCCTGCCTTTTACCACACTCGCTCTATTCCCTTTTCCCATCACATATCAGATCGGAAAGGCATTTATTTTCAATAAAAAGTGAGAAAATGTTTGAAAAGTGGAAATAAAGCGTTGAACGTGTTTAATAATAAGTGCTTCTCGGTTAGGGGTAGGCATAGGAAAACAGACGTGCTGAATTAGAATAGAGACGATAAAAGTGAGTGGGGTGGGGTGGGGTGGGGGCGCAAAACTCATCTCGCCTAGGTCAACCAAAGAGCTAGAGCCGGCCCTGCCTATTCCTACTAAAAATGTTCTCCTATTTCAGATCAAGAAGACCTCAGAGGCCACTCTCACTACCATCCAGGACATGGTGACCATTGAGGACTATGATGTGTCGGAATGTTTCCATCACAGCCGCTCCACTGAATCGGTCAAGTCCACTGTGTCGGAAACCTACCTCAGCAAGCCGAGCATCGCCAAGAGACGCGCCAACCAACAGGAGACGGAGCAGTTCTATTTTATGGTCAATTTCAATTTAATTCGCATTTATTTGTATAGCGCTTTTCACAATATACATATCGTTTCAAAGGAGCTTTACAGAAAATGCATTACAATTCAATTCAGTGTCTACATTACAATTCAAGAGTGATCGGTTATCAGACTGTCCAGGTTTTGGATTTGTATCAGAAATGTATAGTTAGCTAACAAGGTATTAATTTAAACAATGTATTAATTTAAGGCTGAAACAATGCGCAACAATGATTAGGATATATAGAAAAATTTAGCATTTTGTGTTTTGCAATAATAGTCACTTTATTTAAATAAAATTGTTTCACTTTTAAACTATGCATTATAAGAAGGTCATGCTGAATGATGAAATAAAAAAAGTTTTAATAATATACATTATACACTACTAGTTCAAATAATTTTTCATAGTCAGAAATTATGCAGCAAATACAATAATATTTTCAAATATTATTGCAATTGGTTTTCATTTATTTGTGCTCAATTGTGAATAATGATACTTATAATTATCAATAAAAAACAGCTATCTGATTAATATATTTGTGGAATCCTTGATGCAGTACATTTTTTCAGGACTCTTCGATTCAGTGATTATTATATATATATATATATATATATATATATATATATATATATATATATATATATATATATATATATATATATATATATATATATATATATATATATATAGTAATTACTTAATGTTGTATAAAAAAGTTAAATTACTCTTAAATTACCCTGCTGTCCATTGTGTCTCTTCACAGAAGTTCCGTGAGTATCTGGAGGGCAGCAATCTCATCACTAAGCTCCAGGCAAAGCATGATCTACTGAAGCGGACACTTGGAGATGGTATTGTTTGCCTTTCTTTCTTTCTTTCTTCCTTCCTTCCTTCGTTCCTTCCTCAGCAGTTTAAACTAAAAGTACACAATTAATGATGAAGGTACTTTATAACACATTTGGATCATAGTCCTCATAGCCAGTTGAAACCAGCAGGAAGATGCTCATGACACTCTGCTGCTCATGTGGGTGATGCAACCTCGTATTAACCTCATCTTAATTAATTGTGATAGTATGACGGATTATAATTCCCTCATCATGTGTAAATCTGCTCATCATGTTGCCTCTTCGTGTTTCGGAGCCCGGGGCATTTCATTCTGGTGTTGTGAACACTGCAGACTCTGCTGTTAGGGGCCTTTGAGTGAACGCTGTGTGGGTGGGATCAACAAAGCTGTCAGGAACCATGTTCCCTGGCCTAAAATCAACCGTGTCTGTTTTTTAAAGATGTAGGCAGTAGTCTGCCTGCTGTATTCTGGCACTTTGATGAAATATTTTTATAGCTAAACGGGTACCTGTAGCTAAAACTCTTCAGCTGCTACTGCAGTGGAAATATAGATTTTCTTTTTACAAAACGTAACAATGTCCTAAAGGTGTATGTGTGTGGATGTCCAGTTCCAGACAGATGGCTGGCTGTATGGGCTTTACTGAGCATAAACGAAAGCCTCCCCTGGGCCTCTGAAGAACTGTATTGTCATATTCTCTCTCTCTCTTTCTCCCTCAGGTTACCGGCCTGAATATGCGACTACAAGGTAAAAACATTTTTGTCTTGTTTGGTATCTTCTGCAAGTCTGTCTGTCTGTCTGTCGTTTTCATTTTATTTGTCATTCTGTGATTCATTTTATCATTCTTTCGTTATATCAGTCTTTCTATCATTAGTTATATCATTATACCATCCTTCTTTCATAATAATAATCCATCCATCCATCCATCCATCCATCCATCCATCCATCCATCCATCCATCCATTCATCCATCCATCCATCCATCCATCCATCCATCCATCCATCCATCCGTCTTCTGTCTGTCTGTTGTTGTCATTTTATTTGTCATTCTGTTGTTCATTTTATCATTATTTTGTTCTATCAATCTTTCTATCATTTATTCTATCATTATACCATCCTTCTTTCATAATATATGTCATTCTATTCTTCTATCGGTCTCTGTCTATCATTCTGTCTGTTGCTATATCATTCTAGTTGCCATATCTAATAAGTTCTGTCGTACTTTTTGTCATTCTATTTGTCGTACTATTTGTTGTTCTATCATTCTATCTGTCATTCCATCTGTAGCTCTATCTATCTGTCTTTTGTTTTATCTGTCATTCTATCATTCTTTCTATCAGTTGTTTTGTCATGTATCTTTTATTCTTTGCATCCTTCTATCAATGTCATTCTGTCTGTAGTTCTCTTTTGTTATGTCTATCGTTCTTTTTTTTCTAATTATCAATCTTTCTGTTGCTAATTCTATATTTATGTCTGTTGTTCTATCCTTCTAAAAGCACTTGTGAGAAAGTAGACCTGAAGGTTAAATAGATAAAAGTACATATACAGATCAGATTGAAACAGTAGACCAGATGCTTGTGTCTGCTTTCTGCCATAATTCACCATATGCTCATGCAGCAATCTTCCCCGGGGTTCCTCCCCACAATGCTTTGCACTAATAGTGCTCTTTAGATTCAGCCTCACCCTGAAATCTTACAGTTTGAGAGCACATAAAAAGCTTTCCTATTGAGTAAGAGACAAGAGTGAACTGAACTGATTGCAGTTACATATCCTTCTGGGACCCAGAAAAAAAAAAAAAAACTTTTTTTAATTTAATATTTTTTTCATGTCATTACATTGTTTAGAGCATAAGAAATAAATTCATTTTTTATTTTTTTATTATGTGTATGATATGTCCTTTGTAGTTGACAGGACTCGACTTGTTTACAAAATAAAATGACATGAAATTGCATGTAGAGGCAATCAGTGTTTAGGATTCAGGATTTTTAAACAAACTTTGTTTAAAGGTAATTCTGAACTATGATATAAAAGATATAACGGAATTGATTGATATACCATTTTACCATTTTACCAATGTATCTATAAACTGCATCTAATTTGTATATTAATGTATTCTTAGTGCAACGTAATGAAAATTGAGTGTAATATTGGGAGTAATAATTGGCAACATTTTCATAATAATATCTAATTTTTCATAGGGATATTGATATGTAATTTCTTTCCCTATTCACTTGTTGTGTCTCCAAAATGCCTGATAAACATGATTCTTCAAGTCCTGGCGTCCACTACAATGGATATTTATAAAAATCAATGCCTTGTTTTGTAATAAAGTCATATTTTGATTACAAACCCCATTACATTTTCCTGAGATGTTGAAAAACAGCGAAAGTTTTTCCGATTTACAATTATATTTAGAAAAAATTATATTATATTTCCATAAGAGACCGTTTTTAAAGACCAAGAAGTTGCTGTTGTCCCGATGAAAACTCCAAACATTTGGTATCTCTTCAAAATGATGATGTGACTGTGTGAAAACATATGATGTCAGGAGATTTAATAAAATATAATGTCCACAATAGTGGACAAAAGTCTATTCCGGGGTCCCAGGAAGATATTACCCTTTTTATTTTATTTTAATTTTAAGCAGTCTTAAAAATGTTGTTGCACATACCAGTTATAGATCAATTAAGGGCATAGCATCAATTATATCCTAAAACAAGAACTGCATTCGGATATTGAAATGAACTCAGGTATACTCTGAATGAACTCTGGTATAACCCCATGTGTTCTCCCCAAGACGAGCCAAAAGATTTTGTGCTTGGACATCTCTCTCACTCCCACCTCTTGCTGTTTCCAGCAGACTTGCCATTTCCATGACCTTTGATGTGCGGTGGAAGTGAAGTTTATGAACAGGATATTGGCATGTGCAGATCACTGAGCTAGGCACAATGGGAGCTTACCCCTAAATAACCTAAAATCACATGTTTACCACAAAGTCGTTCCATAAACTGTGTGAGATATGAACTCATTAGCGGTAAGGTTTACAGAGCATATTCAAGATTAAAAGTGTTGACATCTCTTTATAGGCCTCCCAGTCTTCCTCCTAAACCGTTTGGCACACAGAGGCCCAGGCCACGCTCTGTATTTAACGTTAAGCTGTTTAATGGCAATTTGGAGTCATTTGTTAAGGTATTTAGAGCTTTGGGTACTGTACTACCTGCACTGAATACCGCCGCTTGAAGCCATAATGATCCACGGCTACTTGCTTCTACTTGACTGATCATTATGGCTGGGGAAGGGTTTTAAACAGAGCAGAAACGGGGGTATGTGTGGGTGTGTGTGTACACATAAAGCAAGGGGACGGTGATAAAGTGAGCTTCAGGCATCAACATTCACCCAGTTGCTTCAGGGCAGATTGAAAGCCTCTTAAAGGGATAGTTCCTAAAAAAAGAAGCATAAATCTGTCTCGTGCCTCTCTTGAGTTTCTCTCTTCTGTGGAACACAAAAAGAATATTCTGGAATGTTCTAGAATGATAATGCTGCTCTTTGTCCATTTAATGAAAGATATTATAAGGCATATATTCGCACTTCAGTGTAGTGCATACTCACACTATTTATACTACAAAACAGCATATGTACACAAATTGGGACTTACCTTTACAATACCTTTGAGTCATTATTAATGAAAATCTTTATCAAAGCATTAACGCTTAGATTTAATTGCTCTGCATTTTTAAAAGGGTCATATAATGGTACATGCACTTTTACAAGTTAAATATAAAGCAATGTGTATTGGTAGTGACTGTACACAACCATTCTATAATGATAAAAATCCATCAAGTGTTTTTTTTTTTTTAAATCTCCTTATATGTTTTCACCTGTCTGAAATCATGTGACATCACACGATCGGACATCCCTCCCACGACCGGGATCGGACATCCCTGATTGACAGCAGCGTTTCAGCTCAGACCCGCCCTGAGCGAGCGCAAGCTGTCCACCATTGTGGATACTCTGGAGCAGAATGGGGTCTAAGCGATTGTGGTGTTCTGTTCTTGGGTGTAATAATGAACACAGCAGTCATTTTGATGTTGATATATCTGAATGGATACGGTTGAACTTGCACAGATGTGTCCTGAGAGACTTGCTGTCAAACTTTCTCCTGTTGTCTAAGCAAGGCTTAGCACTCAAAGCCCCCACAGAACAGATGGGCGGGGTGAGCAAAGATCATTAGCATAAAAGGCACATGCACAGAAACGGCTTGCTGAAAACAGAGCTGTTTTTCACCAGGTTAAATGAGTGATTTCTTTATTTTTTAATTAAAGTATATTACAGTTTTAATTTAGACATTAAATAATCATATTAACTTGTATAAAAATGGCATTATATGACCCTTTAAATGTGGCAAATCTAGAAGTTATGAAAGATGAGAACCAATGGCAATTTCAGCATATAACAACTTCAATTTCAGTCCGTGTGGCACATCAAGCTGACTTATGATCTGAGGTCATATTGGACAGTTTTATGTCAACTAGGAGTTTGGAGTTTGAGAGCATCTGACTATTCACTTCTGATGAATGGAGAACAGCGTGACATTGTTTGTTTATTTTCTTGTGTTCCATGGAAAAAAGAAATTCAAAAGGTTTTGGAATGACATAAGTGAATGATGACAGATGTTTTGGGTGAACTAACTTTACCTATATTTTAAGTTTAGATGCAAATTTTAGGAGTAAAGTTATTGGATAATAGCATTCAATGTTGTGTCAGCACACCCCCTCTTTTTCTCTCTGTGAGGCTGGAGCTAATGTGTCATTGGAAGACTAATTATAGCCCCGTTTCCACCACAGGAACTTTACCCAGGAACTAGGAACTTTGGGTGGTACTTCGTGTGTTTAGACCGCAGGAACCAGGGTAAAATTGAAGTTCCGGGTAAATATTTCCCCCTCCAAACGGCCCTGCTCGCGAGGTAGTACTTTTTCAAAGTTCAGGAACTTTCGAGGGCGGGACTTGGGCGCTGAACATGCTGATTGGTTGAGCTCACGCAGTTCAACCGGCATTTTTAAAAGTCTTTTGTGAGGTTCGTTCTGCGTTCAGTAAATATCAGTCTTGCTCTCTGTCTGGTGGCGCGCGGTCGTCTCAGCCATCTCACGTTCAATGTCCGTAATAGCTGATAATAATATACATTGTCATTTTAAATCTAGCTTTACAAGCTTTCTGAATATGCTGCAGCTGCATGCTGCTGAATCTGCATATGTGCTCTTTTCTGTCGTTGTTAATTACCTCTTTAGTAAACCTATACATAACCAGCAAAAGCAGCAAAGCTTGAATCTCTTCCATACTCGTTATTCATTTTTTTTCACCATGTAAACGACCTGACCGATTACTTTTAAGTGTGTGTCCTTACATGACGTGACGGCGCGCGCCGCGCTCATGTTGACAAGAGAGGAAAGTACATTTTTCTGAGGGGTAAACTTTTTATTTCGTAAGTTATGAAGATAATGTTGGAGTAATGACACAGCGTATATAGCCCCGGGCAGTTTTTACTTTAACTGCGCCTGACAGAATTTTTTTTTTTCTGAGATGATTATTACACTTTACAACAAATAGCTATAAATAATACTGTATTAGTCCTGGTGGCCGTTGAGAGTTGCTATGGCTACAGTAAACACACTCCAGCTGCTGGAGAAAACAGCGTTGACATTTTTGGTGCGGCAGACAAACTGCATGTGACAAAATGATTGCGATTGAAAGTCATCACATGTAAACACCAGATCGGTTTAGATAACGTCTCATGTAAACAGTTCACTAAATCTTTCAATCGGTACACTTAAAAATGATTACATGTCCTTCACTGATTTGGAGGAGCAGTCGCGCGCAGTCCTACATCACCGGACTAATTTGCCTAATCTTCTCGGAACTTTATAGCGGTCGAAACGCAGACAGCTGCAGGTCTGGGGGGGAGAAAAGTTCCTGTAAAAAAGTTCCTGGTACAAATTGTTCCGGGTAATTTTGGTGGAAACGGGGCTAATGTTATTGTAGGCTGTCATTGGTGGCTTGTAGTGCTGGGACCAATTAACCTGGGGATCGCCTCTTTCTCTCTGTTTTTTCTGCTCTCTCACTCTCTGGCTCTCTGTCCTGTCATTCTGCTGTCCTTCTCTCATAGTCGTGGACGACGGAACTCACACACAAGGCACCAGGTACAGAAACAGTCGGCTTGTCCTGATTAGCTCATTGCTTCATGCTTGTCTAAGCTTCCAGTAGTTCAACTTCCAGTCACCTCTGCTTAATACTAAGAAGCTGTGAACCATTTACAGCGGCGTCTGAATATCTGAGACCACATTGATTCTGGGATTTCTATTTAAAGACATGAAACAAGGAAACTAAAAGAAGTCTTGAAATGATTATGAATATTTCTCAATGAATAAAAAAAAATTCTATTCAGTTTTTCAGTCAAATGGTTTTGTTGATAATATAATTTGCTAAGGAAAAATTTGTATTAAATGAAAAATATGCATAATTAAAGTATTTTTACTTGTGGTCTCAGACTTTTGGACCCCAAAGTAAATGTGTCCATGTGTTTGACAAGAGTTCATCCTTCTTGGCTTCAGTGACCCTAATGCACACCATTATGATTATAGAAAATATCCCAGATTATAGAAAATATCCCAGATATTAAACTTCTTACAAAAATAATTAAAATAATATTATTAAAAAATAATATTATATATATAAAATGATAATATAGCGCTCATTGATGATACCAAAATGTATATCTTTTTTTCTTTACACACTAATTATAATTTCTAAAAAATAATAATAACTAATTTATTTAATCGTTAGTACATTTTCTAAATATTAGAAATCCTACTATACTTAGAATACACAATACTTTACAATTAATTTTTAATATCCCATCCTTATTTTTTAAACTGAATGATATAATATAATAAACTGCACAGCAAAGTGCAAAGTTTTCCATCATTCATTGCTTTACCACCTCTGTTTCAATTATGATTTTTTGCAGATGTAGAGTATCAATATTTAAGCATGTCCACGGCAGCACTTTTGGCATTCACCTTATTGCAATGATCATAGCTGGGAAATGTAGCGCCTGTGAGGTCTGCCTCAGTTCCTGGCACTGGCACAGTGTTCGGAACTTGGCACATTCCCTGGGTTAAAAGCAGATAACAGCATTTTTAAAAGCTTGCAAGATAGAGTGCTGCCAACCACTGAACAAACCGCTCTAACCCCACACAACCGGCAGCCCGGACACCAGGATCACATAGCTGGATTCACTTAAGCATTTCGGATTTTCTACCGATTGCATTTGCTCCTTTCATGTTCAAGAAAAATGTTAGCATGTAGATCTAAGTTGTCATTTTGTTTCCTTTTTGGGATACGGTAAGGCCCAAAATCTTAGGTGTGCACTTTAAATAGGGTCTGTAAGAGTCAAGAAGGATTATCTTCTCATCTCTGACATGAATGATACATGGGGTGTGGTATATTTTCAGTTGATTTAGAGCTAGACTGATTGTTTTGCCCACATCCTGAATTAATGCACATGTCTGTCTTGTTTTAAGGACTCGGGACAAGCAATACCTCGAGTTGTTGAGAGCTGTATTCGATTCATCAACCTATATGGCAAGTTATGTTCCAAATGTCTCGCAACTCAAACCATAAAATACACATAATTTCATAGAACGGCTCACCATTGTCATTACAGCACCAGAAAAGCCCAAATAAATAGTTCATTATGCTACTGTCTTTAAACTTTCTACACGTTCTGTCATTGTTATCTGAAGTTTGGGACTAATTCAGTTAGTTTCCATGGGCCTTCCAAATCCGTCCTATTCCAGTGTAAGCCATGCACAGACTTGTTTTAGATCTGTTGTAAGTTTAGTGTTGTGCTTTCCCGTCAATTTCAGAGCCAAACATTCAGTCCAAAGAAATCTTTATCATATACTTGTATTAACTGTGCGAACACAGTCGGATAACTTGTGTTTCTATTGTAGCCCCTGAAAGCTGTCTGTGTGTGGCCGCCTTACTGGAACTATAGAGAAGTTTTTAATTAATCTTTTCTGACCCTCAGCCAAGCTTTGCATTAAATGCTAATCCGGACTGACGGATGTTTTTGTAGAAGTTGATGAATCTCTCTCCTTCATTCATTATCTTTAATTAGAAAAAGGGAAC
Source organism: Pseudorasbora parva (assembly GCF_024679245.1). NCBI lineage: Eukaryota > Metazoa > Chordata > Actinopteri > Cypriniformes > Gobionidae > Pseudorasbora > Pseudorasbora parva. The sequence goes on along the minus strand of NC_090187.1, from coordinate 30,270,709 downwards.
TTTTCTAAAGCACAGGGCTTAGCTTTTGAGGTTGGGATTTGACCATGGTTATTATGAACCAGCTTTTATTTCCAGTGGATTTAAATGGACACGGTAAAGCATCTTATTTAAACACTTATTTCAGTTTCTCTCTCTCTCTCTTTTTAGGCCTCCAACATCAAGGAATATTCCGAGTGTCTGGATCTCAAGTTGAAGTCAATGATATCAAGAACTCATTTGAAAGAGGTGTGTGTAAATGTGGTAACAGTTTTGTGTTTTCTGCAAATGCTGATATTATTTTTACCAGTATATTTTAAAAAAATATTTGTTTCTGTGCTATATACACTGATCAGGCATAACATTATGACAGGTGAAGTGAATAAAACTGATTATCTCTTTATCACAGCTCCTGTTAGTGGGTGGAATATATTAGGCAGCAAGTAAACATTTTGTCCTCAAAGTTGATGTGTTAAGCAGGAAAAATGGGCAAGCTAAAGGATTTGAGCGAGTTTGACAAGTTGCAAATTGTGATGGCTAGATGACTGGGTCAGAACCTCTCCAAAACTGCAGCTCTTGTGGGGTGTTCCCGGTCTGCAGTGGTCATTATCTGTCAAAAGTAGTCCAAGGAAGGAACAGTGGTGAACCAACGACAGGGGAGCGAATGTTTGCAGCCAATCAAACACAAGATACTGTAGCTCAAATTGCTCAAGAAGTTAATACTGGCTCTGATAGAAAGGTGTAGTGCATTGCAGTTTTTTGCGTATGGGGCTGCATAGCCACAGACCAATCAGAATGCCCAAGTTGACCCCTGTACATAGCCGAAAGTGCCAACAGTGGCCACTTGAGCATCAGAACTGGACCACGGAGCAATGGAAGAACGTGGCCTGGTCTGATGAATCACATTTTCTTTTATAACGCATGGATGGCCAGGTGCGTGTGCGTTGCTTATCTGGGGAACACATGGCACCAGGATGCACTATAGGAAGATGTCAAGGCAGCAGAGGCAGTGTGATGCTTTGGGTAATGTTCTGCTGGGAAACCTTGGGTCCTGCCATCCATGTGGATGTTACTTTGACATGTACCACCTACCTTAGCATTGTTGCAGACCATGTACACCCTTTTATGGAAACGCCCATAATTGAGGAATGGTTTGAGGAGTACAACAAGTTTGAGGTGTCGATTGGCCTCCAAATTCCCCACATCTCAATCCAAGCAAGCATCTGGGATGTGCTGAACAAACAAGTCTGATCAATGGAAGCTCCACCTCGCAACGTACAGGACTTAAAGGATCTGCTGCTAACATATTGGTGCCAGATACCACCGCACACCTTGGGGCGGCAGTGGCTCAGTGGTTCATGTAGATTGTCTACAAACCAGGAGGTTGGTGGTTCGATCCACGGTTCCACCTGACCAAGTGTCGAGGTGTCCATGAGCAAGACACCTAACCCCAGCTGCTCCCGACGAGCTGGATAGTGCCTTACATGGCTGACATCGCCGTCGGTGTATGAATGGGTGAATGTGAGGCGATATGTAAAGCGCTTTGGATGGCCATAGGGTCTGTTGAAAGCGCTATATAAATGCAGTCCATTTACCTTAAGGGGTCTAGTGGAGTCCATGCCTTGATGGGTCTAGGCTAGCCTGGATGCCAGCCGATTTTAGCCCCGCCCGTAAAATTTTAAGGTCGGGCAATTCGGTCTGGCCTTGCTCCATAGAGGAGTAATTATCCCCGAACAGAAACTGTTCGGACCAATGAAATCATCAAGGGCGGGCTTTAGCCGATGAGGGACAGATGATAAACAGTAACGTAATCATGCACGTCATCAAAGGGGCTTGGATTATATTTGTTTGAATCTTAAACGGAGAGCTTGTTTGTATATGCATTCACCATCAAAATTTCTCTCAGAAATGATGATCATGTTGGGTAAGTACTCTGTGTATCATTAAATTATAATCATAAATTAAATCATAAATCATTAACATTAAAATTAAATTTATTAAATCATAAATCATTAACAGCCTGATTTCAGCGTGTGTGCAGACAGGGTTGCCATGTTTTTACAACAAAACGCGGCAACTACTAGGGGGGTTCTCCGGGGGGGGAAAATGGCGTTTGGGGGGTAAAAGGTGTCTTATTTTGGCAAGGTTGCCTGCTAAAATTCGCACTCATGGGTCTATATATCACATAATAGTCACATCAACCCACGGACATAGAAAAGAACCCGTGGAAAAAACGCGGACTTGGCAAGTGCAGTTGAACTCTGTTGACATTTGACAATGCGTCGCTTCGTTGCTCTGATTGGTTGTAGGTCTATCCAATTGATGTCTTTCCTGGTTCGGTTGAAACACGCCTCATAATCACAGCCCAATGGATGGAGCAGTTTCAGACTCATATTCTGACTAGAATTGAGTATGACCATGTCAGGCTAGGTCTAGGCTGTTTTGGGAGCAAAAGGGGGACCAACACAATATTAGGTCATAATGTTATGTCTGATCATAGATATAATCTATATGCCTGAAAAATATTTATATATTTAAAACAAGTATGTGTGTTGTGTATATGTATCTCATTTGTTTGTTACTTTGGATAAAAAACATTAATGTAAATGTAAACAGCAACTTTCATGCATAACATGATGTCTTTTAGGTAACGATCCTCTGACAGACGAAGAGAATAACCATGATATAAACTCTGTTGCGGGTGTTTTGAAACTCTACTTTCGAGGTTTGGAGAACCCTCTGTTTCCAAAGGAGAGATTCAATGATCTAATCAACTGTGTCAGTAAGTGTCTAACTTTCTTTTGCTTTCTATTGACCTGCAGCTGTAAATCTGTCATTGATGCTCAGTGTGAATTAACAGTGCTTTGAACTGTTACCATGTACACTCAGATAAAGAGATCTCAGTCATTTGCCCCCAACAGTGGCACAGTGACTTTCTTCACTGTATGACAAGGCGTCCAGTGCCTCAGGCTAACGCTAACAGCCTTACCCACCCTCCATTACAGCACAGTGTGTGTTCCACCACAGCATGACACATTAGAGCTTCAGTTGGTCCTTCAACTGGCATGAATGCAACTTTGTGTGCATTTGAAAGAGCTCAGAAAGCGTGCTTTATCATCATCACAGATGACGCTAGACTGCGCTGAATGAATGCAGCATGACACCGTGATGCTCAATCGCTTCATTTGGGTTAATGGGATGTTTGTTATCCACAGCTCGGATCAAGGATATGATTTAGGAAAGAGTGGGGTAAGCTGTGCCAATTTTAATACCAAGTTGTCCTCTTATCGAAGTATGAACAATGTGCATTTTATATAAAAAATATTAATACAAATTAATTATGAACAATTACATTTTGTATTTAAATTATGTACTTAAAATAGGTATTAAATATACAATTTCCATAATATAAACATTCAAAACCATTTTAATATTTGTTGAACCACTGGCACAGTTTACCCTGAATTATCTGACCAACTTTAGCCCACAGATAATTTAATAATTCATGCATAATATTTAGACAAATAATTCAAAAGGTTTCATGATTTTAGGAATTCCTTACATGTATAAACATTTTTAAACCTGGATACATTTTCCCTGCTATGTAGATAAAAAAATGTTTAGCGTAAAAATATCACTTCCTGTTTAACAGGCAGTCCCTTGATAATAGTATGTCTATGGGCAATTATAGGCACCTCTTGCTTCCCAGGAGTACACCTTATACTGTTCTTAAAGATCGTGCCTCCTTAAGTGCAGTAACCCACATGATTCTATGAAATCTTTGCTCGGAGCTATCACCTGTCACAGTTCAAAGTCCCATATTAAGTCTGGGATTTTTGTGACAGATTTTTAGCCTGCAGTGAGAATATTGGACATCCGATCACTTATAAAAGTAATAGCACACCTCTCCACAATAAGCCGCACAATTTGATACATCATTCCCAGGTCTATGACTTACTATGCGGAATGTGTTACATGCCAAATTTTGTTCAGAAAAATAATAATGAATTGATTATAATGGTCCCTGTTTCATGGAAGCTGTGTGGAAGCACAGAATAAAACATTTTAAAATTGCACCTTTTCATCTCACAATTGTGAGTTTACATCGACTTTTTATAGACTGGAAAGATATAAACAAGCAATTGTGTGACAGAGTCAGAATTGCGAGAAATTAAGTCAGAATTGCAAGATATAAAGTCAGAATTGTGAGCTATAAAGTCAGAATTGTGAGCTATAAAGTCAGAATTGTGAGCTATAAAGTCTGAACTGTGAGCTATAAAGTCAGAATTGTGAGCTATAAAGTAAGAATTGCAAGATATAAAGTAAGAATTGTATGAAATAGTCAGAATTGTGTGAATTAAAATCAGAATTGTGTGAAAGTCAGAATTGCAAATTATAAAGTCAGATTTGTGTGATATAAAGTCAGATTTGCGTGATATAAAGTCAGAATTGCGTGATATAAAGTCAGAACTGTGAGCTATAAAGTCAGAATTGTGAAATATAAATTCAGAATTGCAAGATATAAAGTCATAATTGTATGAAATAGTCAGAACTGTGATATAAAGTCAGAATTCCATTTCTGAGGGTGAAAAATATTTTTCTCACATTATCTCACATAAACTCGCAATTGCGACTTTATATCACACAATTCTGACTTTATATCACGCAATTCTGACTTTATATCACACAATTCTGAGTCAGTCAGAATTGCAAGGAAAAAGTTGCAATTACCTTTATTTATTTTTATTCTGTGGTGCAAACAAGCTTCCATATTTTGTGAAGAGCTGTAATAAGGTGCCGTGAGTTTGCGTGTGTAGTTTTGGTGGGTTTTTGTTTGCCTGTACGTGCAGAGGAATGTCGAGGCATGTGTTCATGCATAGCCGACCAACGAGCGGACTTGTGCCTGTGACACTCCGTAGTGTGACTAATGGGGATTCCCTGCTGTTTACATTTACACACGACTTACCCTTCCCAGCATACCACACACTCCCTCTAACAAACGTGGCCTCTCCTGTTCTCTCTCCCTGGCAGATCTATATATAGACTTTAAGAGTTGTTCGTTCCCTGCACTGTCGGAGATCAGTTCATGTTGTGTAGCTGGAGACATGTGCCCTGTCTGTGGTGAGGCTTAACAGTGCCTTTAAATTGCTTCTTTTGCTCAGTATCCATGTTTGAAAACCAGTTTCTTGCTTAAGTACGATAACACGAGTAGAAAAAGCCCAGTTCTTTTTTCCTAATGGTGACATGGCTATTTTAAGCTGCTATCAGAGGATGAATCTGGGATCTGTGTATACTAAAGTAGCAATAGATGAGAGCAGATCACCTCATTTTTTTTTATTATGTTCTACAAAGGCTGTTTTTTCTTTTGTAAGTGCTGCTTGCTTATGTGTTTCACAGCCAAAACATGGGAACCGATAAGGTCAAAATGTATCAATTAATCTGAAGCTATGTTTGTAATGTGCTAGTGGCATTTAGCATACACTTAATATATAAATAAAAACATGGATTATCAAACATTTCCCATCCAGTGTTGATTTTTTTTAAGACTGTTTTTTGTGGAAATGTTTTAGCAGTCAGTTAAAAAAGTAAAATAAGGAGGTTAGAAAGATGTTAAACCTGCTCTGGTTCAGTCGTCATACTAGAAATGAATTGCATTGTGGGATCCTGTACTGAGTTGTACAGATTCCAACAGTTCGGTTCGGTAGCCTTTCCGAGACTATTTTACCCGTAGAGATTTTAAAATAGTCTCCAATTAAGAGTTATAAGCCATGAACCATCCAACCAACTAGCTACAATGTGATTCACAACACTTTGTCTGATTTTCAAAAACTGTTTTTGCTTCAAATCAAAGACACAAGGTACAATACTGTATATCATTTGCAATGCTTAATAGGATTAGTTTTCACTCTCCTTAAAGCCGTTATAGGTGCACTATGTAGTATTTTTGTAGTAAAATATCCAAAAACCACAAGGTCAGTGTTATACGTTCAGTTGAGTTCTTACAATTTTCCAAATGTTTCCAACTATTTGTGAATTGTGAGAAAATTGCTATTTTAACCAAGGAACTGGGACGTCTGAGGGAGTTGTCTGTCAATTGCGTCATATCTGCATTACCCTCGTTTTCCAGTTTTATTTGGCAGAAATGCATTACTCTTAGCAGTGTGCATTGTGTCACAGCAGCCGCTGAGTAATGTCACAACATCATTTTAAACACACTTAAATACACTCACCTAAAGGATTATTAGGAACACTTGTTCAATTTCTCATTAATGCAATTATCTAATCAACCAATCACATGGCAGTTGCTTCAATGCATTTAGGGGTGTGGTCCTGGTCAAGACAATCTCCTGAACTCCAAACTGAATGTCAGAATGGGAAAGAGAGGTGATTTAAGCCATTTTGAGCGTGGCATGGCTGTTGGTGCCAGACAGGCCGGTCTGAGTATTTCACAATCCGCTTAGGTACTGGGATTTTCTCGCACAACTTTTTCTAGGGTTTTATAAAGAATGGTGTGAAAAGGGAAAACCATCAAGTATGCAGCAGTCCTGTGGGTGAAAATGCTTTGTTGATGAAAGAGGTCAGAGTAGAATGGGCCGACTGATTCAAGCTGATAGAAGAGCAACTTTGACTAAAATAACCACTCGTTACAACCGAGGTATGCAGCAAAGCATTTGTGAAGTCACAACATGCACATCCTTGAGGCGGATGGGCTACAACAGCAGAAGACCCCACGGGGTACCACTCATCTCCACTACAAATAGGAAAAAGGGGCTACAATTTGCACAAGCTCACCAAAATTGGACAGTTGAAAACTGGAAAAATGCTGCCTGGTCAGATGAGTCTCAATTTCAGAATTTGGCGTAAACAGAATGAGAACATGGATCCGTAATGCCTTGTTACCACCAAGCAGGCTGGTGGTGGTGGTATAATGGTGTGGGAGATGTTTTCTTGGCACAATTTAGGCCCCTTAGTGCAAATTGGGCATCGTTTAAATGCCATGGCCTACCTGAGCATTGTTTCTGACCATGTCTATCCCTTTATGACCACCATGTACCCATCCTCTGATGGCTACTTCCAGCAGGATAAGGCACCATGTCACAAAGCTCGAATCATTTCAAATTGGTTTCTTGAACATGACTATGAGTTTGCTGTACTAAAATGCCCCCACAGTCACCAGATCTCAACCCAATAGAGCATCTTTGGGATGTGGTGGAACGGGAGCTTCGTGCCCTGGATGTGCATCCCACAAATCTCCATCAACTGCAAGATGCTATCCTATCAATATGGGCCAACATTTCTAAAGAATGCTTTCAGCACCTTGTTGAATCAATGCCACGTACAATTAAGGCAGCTCTGAAGGTGCTCAAACACAGTATTAGTACTAATAATCCTTTAGGTGAGTGTATATCTGATATGATAAACAGAGCTGCATTCCCTCCTACTCATGACCGGAAAAGTGAAAATGGCGCAGACTACTGTGTCCCGTCATAATAAAAGTCCCGCTGCTCGCGAGCCACGTATTGGGTAAGACCGTAAGTCCTAGACCGATTCTTTTCCACTGGCTGTGAGGTGAAGACCACATGTCCCAAGATTCTGCGCTCAAACCTGGCATCATCAAACTACGCCTTTGTTTTGAATAGGCGACATCTAGCAGACAGAAAAATTACATAGTGTAGCTTTAAGTATAATGAATCAGAATAAAAATTGATAAATGTAAATTGATAAATGATGTTTATTATGTATACAGAAATTATATGTTTTTGTGACCCTTGACCACAAAACCAGTTATAAGTCGCACGGTACATCTGTGGCAATAACCAACAATACATTGTAGGGGTCAAGATTATTCTTTTATGCCAAAAATCATTAGGATATTAAAACTTTAAAGGTGAATTTCTCAATATTTAGATTTTTTTTTTTTTGCACCCTCAGATTCCAGATTTTTGTATCTCTGCCAAATATTGTCCTATCCTAACAAACCATAAATCAATGGAAAGCGTTTAGTTAGTGTATAATCTCAATAGAAAAAAGAAGACCCTTATGACTGGTTTTGTGGTCCAGGGTCACATTAATTACGTTGAAATAATGGGCTGATGGCTTCAACAAAAGCATATATCGTCGATTGAGTATGTACAATGGTATGGTCGACAAATAGTGTAGGATGCTAGTATGAGATTTCAAACACCGCCTGAGAGCGCATTACTAAGGAGACAGCGAATATGCTTAATGGAATTCCAGAAGGTGACAAGAAGTGAGTTAAGACTTGAAGGAGAAACCCACTTGCTGAAGGAGAGCTGCAGGAATGCTCACACCTTTCTGCAATGCCAGTCTTCTGGATTAATCTTTAAGCTCCTTTAAAGTGACGATTTAAATCGTTTTGAGACTTTACCCTCGTTTAATTCTCTGTTAATCAGCTTCATTAGGTCCAGGGTGTGGACAGGCAGCAATTTAGTTTCAATGAACACAAGTGAATGCAACATAAGAATGGGGCAGAGTTTAACTTTGTGCGAACGAACGCTGTTGTAATGTTTTTTTTACCCCCACCCACACATAATGAGCTCAGCCTTGTAACACTATGAATAGAGCTGAAATGATGTTGTTATCTATGAATTAGCACTCAGAGTGAGGCATGTCATTAGATACTCAAGACTGCTAAGTGGCATGGATGACGAAAGCGACCCTGAATAATAATTTCTGAATGTCATGGCAGGACAAGCATGTGTCCAGGACTCCAACGCTTTCTCTACATGGACAGCAATGCCTATGCCACTTTCATATGTCGTGTTCAACCTAATGAGAGAGAGAGAGAGAGAGAGAGAGAGAGAGAGAGAGAGAGAGAGAGAGAGAGAGAGAGAGAGAGAGAGAGAGAGAGAGAGAGAGAGAGAGAGAGAGAGAGAGAGAGAGAGAGAAACAAACTATTGCTGAGTGGTGGGATGCAATGTTTTTTTTAAATTATTTATTAGTGACTGTCTGGGCAATTGTTTCTAGGTATGTGAAGAAAAGTAAATATAGTCTGAAAGTTTACTTACACTTTGTAGGTGATGTGTGTTAGTTTTATTTTTTTCAATTTCTGTATGTACGATTTCATTTAAAGGGATAGTTCACCCAAAAATGAAAATTTCTGTCTTCATTTACTCACCCTCAAGTTGTTCCAAACCTGTATGAATTTCTTTTTTCTGCTGAACACAAAATAAAGATATCTGGAAGAATGTTTAGGATTAAACATTAAACGCATTACTAAGAATGCCTTAGTAATGCGCTCTCAGGTGGTTTTTGAAATCTCATACTAGCATCCTACACTATTTGTCGACATTACCACTGTACGTACTTGATCAATGATATATGATTTTGTTGAAGCCATCAGCCCACATTGTTTCAACTTAATTTATGTGACCCTGGACCACAAAACCAGCCATACGTGTCTTTTTTCTTCTTTTTATTGAGATTATACACCATCTGAAAGCTGAATAAATAAGCTTTCCATTGATGTATGGAATTTTGGAATCTGAGGGTGAAAAAATCTAAATATTGAGAAATTCGCCTTTAAAGTTGTCTCGGCAGCCATTGATTACCATAGTATTTTTTTCCTTACTATGGTATTCAGTGGCTGCCGAGATCTGCCTGGTTACAAACATCGTTTTGGGTGATCCCTTTAATGATATATAATTATACTGATTTATATAATTGCGTTGCTGTTTGATTTTTTTTGCTTGATTTCTTTGTTTCTAACTCTCTTATTGTCTTTTTCTCTTGTAGGAATAGAAAATCTGTATGAGAGAGCGCTGTATATAAGAAAGCTTATCCTGACTGTTCCCAGATCAGTGCTCGTGGTCATGCGATATCTGTTCGCCTTCCTCAACCAGTAAGTCTGAATGTCTCACAAACAGGAAACTTTAAAAATGCAAAGAACTTCTAAAATAACATCTAAAGTTCTCATCAATATAATACGCAACTTGATTGTTAAGAGCAATCACTTTTAGATCAAATATAATTTCTAGATCCAGATCATAAAGAAATTATCAGACCAGACTTAACCGATTAAGAGTCTTTAAAACCGTCTTGCCAGAACCATCTTGTTTTTTGTTTTTTGGCAGGATGCCTAATAGTTTGTTCGTATTTCCTGCAGCTTGTCCCAGTACAGTGATGAAAACATGATGGACCCCTATAATCTGGCCATCTGCTTTGGCCCCACCCTCATGCCCACTCCAGAAACTCAGGACCAGGTCTCTTGCCAGGCCCATGTCAATGAGGTCATCAAAACCATCATCATCCACCACGAGACTATCTTTCCTGATTCAAAGGAGCTTGACGGCCCCCTGTACGAGAAGTGTATGGCAGGCGGAGATTATTGGTGAGTGGCGGGATGAGATGATGATGATGCTGTTTTTAATTATTTATTAATAACTGTCTGGGTAACTGCATCTAGGTAAGTTAAGGACATGCTAGTAAGTTTGATGTTCAGACATTGCTCAACCTTAGAGATGAGAATCTTGTTAAAGCTTGTTTTTCCCCCCTTGTATCTGGACTATTGTATTTTTATGTACTGTATAAGTGACGGTATCCAGACATCCATGGCGTGACTGAAGTAAAATAGTTTGTTTTAATGAAAGAAATTATTAGTCAGAGCTGTAGTGAGTCACTTATTTTGATAGCACAGTTTTAGGGTGTGACTGCATTGTTTTGAAGATCAGGTCTAGTTGATCCAGGAAAGGAGCATAAATCCTTACAAAAGGTAATTCAGGTCCAGAATTAGTCATTTAAGTGTAGAAGAGTCATACAGGTTTCACAGGAATGACATGAGGGTCGATTTCAATACATTTTTAAAATGTGGCTCATGTGTGATGGTTATTTTCTTCTAAACTGTAAATTAGCAGAAGTATAAAATGGCCTCGTATTTCTCATTCTTTCACTGTGAGGATATACCAGGCCCTAGGCCAAAGGTTTGTATTTCAAATGCACTTAATATCACAGGTATGTGTGCCTGGATATAGAGAGTGAGGTGGACCAGCTGCATCTGAGCGGTGTTTGGATTTCTTCTGGGTAATTATTTGAAATGATGACATGCAAATATAGCGATCTCTTTAGTTGAGGTAGGACATTTTTAGAGGCTAAAGGGTTTGGAGATCTTTAACTAGGTGAGACAGAATGAAACCATTTCGGTAATTGCCGCCATCAAGGTAAGGAAAGACCGCCGGCCAAACCAACGCTCATTTTCTCTCCGAAATACGCATGGATGAGAAGAGGAAAGAGACATTTTCTGCCAACTCCACAGCTGTGTGTATGTGTTGGCTAGTGATTTTGTTGTCTCAAAAAGAGCGGCCCAACTCCCACAAGTCTTCATCCCCAAAACTGAAGCAAAACACCTGCCACTGCAAGAATCTGTACTAGAGCGTTTTAAATCAGTACATCCACCCTCCTTAAACTCGCCGAAGCCGGTTCCCGTACTTTTCCCCTTTGGTAGTGTGGGAGTGGCAGGGCTCTATTTGAAATGACTTTACTGTGTGTCAGAGTTAATCTGCAAGGATGTGAAGGGCATTACTGCCAGTCTCAGTAACCATGCTGTGCCACTGACAGAATCCCAATCACCCTGCCCAGCTCCTCCTGAATACTAATGACAGCCTCTGTATTTTTTTTTTGCTCAATGAGTTTTACTCTGGCTGCGACTTAAATCTGTTTCCCCCTGTGCATGCATTTACTTATGTAAGGAAATATGCATACACTAATGTTCAAAGTTTTGGGGTTGTATACTCTTATATATTCTTATGCTTACCAAGGCTGCATTTATTTAATAAAAAATACAATTCAAACTTTAATATTGTGAACTAGATGTAGAATTGTCAGCATCATTACTCCAGACTACAGTGTCTCATGATCCTTCTGTGAGAAATCATTCTAATATGCTGATTTGTGATTAATAATAAGAAATGTTTAAAACGGCAAATGTAACTACATACTTTTCAAAACTATTTTATATATTGTAATCATCAAATCAAAACTGTATTATGTAAGCGATAATACACGGCTAGCTGTGGAGGCAAAGAACCACCTGACACAAAGTGATTTGAAAACACTCCTCGGAATGCATTCAAATCGTTTAATGCACAGCTAGCCATGGATTATCCCACTTATACTATGGTCATTTGCCAGCATTGACAAGTTAAAGCTGTCATTGATGTTTGCAGTTTGCATTTGACCGGAAGGGTAAAAATTACGATTATTTTAGTATTTTACCGCTTTTTAGATCTAGCATTCTCTCTGTTTTGAATCAGATACAGTGATTCAAGTAGTGCAGTAAGATTACATTTATTTGATTTGGATAAATTATAGAATTTATTTTAATTATCAAGAGAGAGGGAGCAAAAGATTCATGTGATTTACCTGCATCTGTAGCATCTCTCTTTTAAGAATGAATCTGATGAAGTTTACTTCAAAAACATCTGTTTTACTACTTTGCTGCTGAGAAATATAATGTAGTGATTCGGCAGATAAGTGATTTTATTAATTAAAGGTGTGTGTGTGTGTGTGTGTGTGTGTGTGTGTGTGCTTCAGTAAAAGCAGTGTGCCTTAATATAGAACAGTGACAAAACCTTCATGGTTTTAATGCACAGTTTCTAGCCAATCAGAATCGAGTGTTCAGACAGACCATGGTATAAATATATTTTAATCAGTTTGTCTTTTATTTTTTTTACTTTAACTTTTTTGAAGTTTTATAAAGATTTATACATAGACATACAATGCGCGTGTCTACTAAATTAACATGTTATTCTGTCCTTAAATATTGAGTTTACAGAGGTTGTAAATGCTATTATCTATTAAGTATATTCCTATATCCTAAATTATTTGGCTAAATAGTAAATAATGATTTTTTTTTTCCCTGCAGTGAGAGTCCATACAGTGAACATGGAGCTCTTGAGGAGGTTGACCAGGATGGAGGAATTGAGACCCACACCAGTGAGGATGGTATGTTTATTTTGTTTCAACACACACTGTAATGGTATGTACAGTATAGCATCCCACGCCAGTGTATGTCAGTTGTACATTAGGAAAGCACTTTGAGGTCATAGGAACAAGATTAGGTCATCTTTTCCTGTCCAGTCGGGTGCTTGTCATTATTCCCATTGTCTCAAAAAGGCTTCAGCAATATCCATCGAACCTCTGGATTGATTTGCCTTCACATGATGTTTTTTTGACATGGCCAGTCAAGGGTTAATCCCTGTGTGCACTGACCTCTGGGTAATCACTTTTCACAGCTCGAAATGAAATGATCGTTAGAGAGTGGAGAACTACTTCCAACTATTTGGTCCTTCTTTTTGTTTTCTAATCCTTTGGGAAGGGAGAAGCATCCGTAAACAAAGGGGGGATGTAATCAAGCATTCTAAATGCTCTCCAATACTGCAGGGGAACACAGACCAGTCTATCATGATTGTAAGGCTGCTTACATTAAAAATACATGCACAGTTGGGCTCAAAATCGAGTTCTTTATGTAGTTTTGTTATGGAAAAAGTTCTCTAGAAGTTCTCAAAGCTCAACTGAAACCAGATGCTTGGCCCATTGATGACAAATGATCAATTCCCATCATCCCATGTATAATCTGAGAAAGAAACTGCAAGTTTCAGACTGAAAACTCAATCAAGTGGTTTGTTTTCGTCTTCTGTCTAGTATTTCAAAAGAACCGAAAGGAAAATGTTGCTGTTGACCTGTATGTTACCTCGCTGAAAATAGACACATTTCCTGTCTCTCTCTCTGTCTGTCTGTACCTGAACAATGCTTGTTTTCTTGTGCTTTGATAAGAGAAGTGGGATGTCTGCTTTTTCCATATCTACGATTTCTAAGAGAGACAAAAGGCACGTGTATCCTATTGTTTAGCATCTAAGGGCTGTGACACACCAAGATGATAGTCGGCCGTCCACCAACGTCAGCCATTAAATAACGTGTATCGGGGTTGTTTTTTTTGGTGTGTTCCACATGTCGGTTAGCCTGACAAGCCAGACCCACATCAAGATGTTTGGTCTGGAAACAAACCATTGACAGGGCTCAATGCGAGGGGCGGGATAAACGGTTGTCTTTCAAACTCCCCCTGCACGTATCTGGATAGCGCTTCAACCAACCAGAGAAATGTGAAGCAGAGCTAGTTGATAGATTAAACTTTTGCTGTATCTGGTCGGCAAAACTCTGAACACATCTTCCCTTCTTAAGAATGATTTCAGTGCCATTCTTTGCTCTTATTTTTTCAAAGAACAGCTTAATTCCAAGTCTTCCAGAGTCGCGGCCAAAGCCGATTCGAAAGACCACCGTTCGCCATCTTCTTTGTTTACAAGTAGCACGAGTAACCTCTGCAACTCTGCCATCATGTTGAGCCCGCCCACCAACTCTATTCACGATGTGATTAGCCTGACCAGAGTTTGGTTTTCCCAGCTCAGAAGTCTGTTAAGAGTTGCTTGACTCTAATTGAGCAAATTAGATTTGCCACCGCTAGGGTGCGTCTAGATTTCTACGCTACACGTCGGTGGAAGTTCGCCTCAATCGCCCGACTCTGCGTGTTGAATCGGTGTTGGAACCGTTGGTCAGAGAGATTGCTCTGATTGGCTCTTTAGTTTAACGAATGAGTCTGTGCAGGAGAATAAAAGATAATAAAAGAGAATAAAAAGGTGGCATGGACAGGCATTTCTAATTTTAATGTCTTCTTACCTGAGCATTGCAATACGTAACAACATGAGCCGCCTGGAATGAAGAAAGTGATCAGCATGAGTCAAAATGCTAAGCAAGCGCTGCTTTGTTTACGGTTTGTATAGGGCAGTTCTAGTTTTGGTTTCTCTTTTTGAATGACTAATATAAACTATTGATTCCTGCTGATATAGACAATTACTTCCTCACATGAAGGCGCAGAACACGTGCTAGTTGACAGTCGACTCGCCATTTTGGTGTGTTAAAGCACGTTGTACGCAGTCGGCTTTTGTCGCCGCTGTTCTCTGATGTCGACTTGATGTGTCACTGCCTTAAGCAGGGAGTCAGATAAATGGTTAGAGTTAGACTGTACTAAATACACATTAATTTTGTTAGAAGTTTGCTTTGAAGTCTACCTTTATTTTTGGATCATAAAAACAAATGGGAGTTGACTTTCCCTATATTTACTTAAATGGGATTTAATTATTTGGATAAGGCAAGAATATTATTGTTTATTTTTAAAGTTAAATTAAACTAAGGCTACGCTCAGACTGCAAGTCAATGTTTGTCATGACAGTGTGAACAGCACAAACCACATGGAATCTGATTTGGGACACTTCCATATGTGGTCCTAAATCTGATACAGGTCAGATGTTTTGCAATGCAACCTCAGTCTGAGCAGTTATATCGGAATTCATGAGAACTTGACGTCACTTTAGAGAAATTTCTTTAGAGAAATTTTGATGTCACAATTCTGTGTTCATAGGAGTCACACACAGATTTTACACACCTAAAGTTAGCAAGACAATCATTGACAAATATACAAGCAAAACGTTTGCTTGTATCATAAATGTTTTAATATCCTGTCCTTTTCTCGCATTGCATCCTCATCTTTGTTGTTTATATTGTACCTTAGTGTTTACGTGCTTCCGTATAACAGCGTGCTGCATCTCGTCTTTTTATCGTTCTTTTGCACATGTGGGACTAGGACCATGATCTGTTCGCTCCGGAATCTGATATTGGCCCCATTTAAAACAATAATGCTAACAAGCTAAACAAAAAAAATTGTATCTGAGCAATAAATCGTAATTGAGCACTAAGGCAGTGTGACCTAAGACGCATAATTTGTCCCTCACCGTTTGAACTACAAACACGAAAAATACTTTAAATCGTGGGACTTGTATAGAAGAGGTATTCTATTACTTTTGTATGTTTTTAGACTTGAGATTTGTGATGAAAAATACGCATGGGTAAGCGCGGGCGGCACTCACGTTTAAGTGTAACCTGCATCACTTGACAAGCGTTTATATTAACTGAGCTCTGACGTCATGTCGCAATAATTCATCCAGTCTCTAATTTGAGCTGAAAAGACAGATCTCATATCCAGAATATAAACAGAACCCAGAAATTCTATGTTAATTTTTTTTTTCAGATTGAATTTATTGAAGGATATTATGCACAATTGTCATTTATTTTCGTAAATCACTATTAGAGACATCCAGACATGCATTTGCATGCTGAAGATTAGTTTTTGACTGTTCCCATCTCACTGTCTGTTTAAATTTCATGACTCTGTCACATTTAACTGAGAAACCTGATACTTCACATCATTTCAGGGTTTCCGTTAACTAACGCAGATGTCGGATATCAATGTCAAGCCGAATCATAACTGACCTGAAGATTGTAAAATTGCTCTCAGCTTCCATGGTTTTGCTCCAAATGTTTTCTTTACGAATGTGTTGAGGTTCTTCCAAGTAGAGGAATTTCCTATTCTCATTTTCTTGCACTACAGACTTATGTCCAATTTTAATTATGGGTAGATTGTGTTTTTTGTTTTGTTTTTTTTCATAGTAAGCTATTTGAGTCATATGATCCTTCTAAATCTTCCATTTTTCATGTGAATTTATCAGCTGTTATTGTTATAGATACCATCCTGAGGAACCGAAGCCTGGACGGTTAGAGTATAACTATATGAGGCCGCTCAAACCTGTGACTAGTGCAGCATCTGTCCTCAATCACTGATCTGAAGGGGATAGTCTAGTCTCAGGGCCCGTCTGGAAAAACACTTTGTCGAGTGATGGGACCCCTGCTATGCCTTTAGAGCCGTTAATTCATTCAAGTGAACTGGAATAAGCAGACAGTATGCACTCTTGGGAAGAAAAAGACAAATCTCTGCATCTGTGAGAAACCAATGTTGAATGAGAAGATTGGGTGTTTTGAAAATGTTGGTTTTTGTGTGATATATCTGATAAATCTATATTAAAAAAATGCCTATAACTTAATAATTAAAAAGAATAGGTAACACTTTATTTTGATGGTCCACTTTAGACATTCAATTAACTATAAGTAACTTTGCAATTACATGTCAACTAACCCTCATTAGAGTATTAGCAAAGTGTCTGCTAAATATCTGCTATCCAATCAGGCATAACATGATGATGGCAGGCGTTGTGAATAACACTGATTAGCTCTTCATCACGGCATCTGTTAGTGGGTGGGATATATTAGGCAGCAAGTGAACAGTTTGTCCTCAAAGTTGATGTGTTAGAAAGCGTAAGGATTTGAGCGAGTTTGACATGGTCCAAATTGTGATGGCTAGAACGCTGGGTCAGAGCATCTCCAAAACTGCAGCTCTTGTGGGATATTCCCATTCTGCAGTGTTCTGTATCTATAAAAAATGGCCTAAGGAAGGAACGGTGGTGATCCGGAGACAGGGTCATGGGCGGCCAAGGCTCATTGATGCATGTGGGGAGCGAAGGCTGGCCCGTGTGGTCTGATCAAACTGATAAGCTACTGTAGCTGAAATTGCTCAAGAAGTTAATGCTGAGGCGGAGGCAGTGTGATGCTTTGGACAATGTTCTGCTGGCAAACCTTAGGTCATCAGACACGTACACGCACAATGTGGGAAATGTATGGCCGTTCAAACGTTTGGGGTCCGTAAGATATTATATAAAGAAGTTAATAATTTTAATCAGCAATGATGTATTAAATTGCTTAAAAATTTCAGTATGTCGGTCATGTTTTTATATTACTTTTATATTTAAGATTTTTATTTCAAATAAATGTTCTTCTTTTGAACTTTATATTAATCAAAGAATCCTGTATCATATTTTTCCACAAAAACGTTATGCAGCACAACTGTTTTCGACATTGATAATTGAGAAATAAGGATAATTTGACACTATATGTGACACTATATTACATTTTAAAATGTGTAATTTAATAGAGGACAAATATTTTACATTTTAGTAAAATAATAAAATAGTTTTTACTGTATGTTTGATCAAATATATGCAACCTCATAAAAATAATTTATGTTTATGAAAGTAATTTACTTCATAATTTAAAATGTTTACACTTATTTAAGATTCAATCTTTGAAAATGAGTGTTAATATTTTATGCAGTATTGCTTCTGAAAAAAAAAATCTTTGTTGGATATTTGGGTTTACTGTTAAATAAGAATTAAATAAATAAAATGAGTAGTGAATGCATTTTCATGTTGACTATAATTAGGCTGTTTTTGTTTCAAAACGCTTTGTTAAAATGTCAGTCTTTGATGAGAAAACCCTGTGCTAAAAACATTAAGTAAAAGACGAACATTTTTACATTTGTAAAAACTTTTTACAAGACAGAACATTTCTCAACTGGTGATGTTTCAAAGAGCCAGTTTTCTCTTCTAAATGCCTCTATCCGTGCAGCCTGCAAGCATGTCTCCATTAAAACCATTAAAAAACAGGAAATGCAGCTTACAAGCAGTTTTCTACTCTGTCAGCCTTTATTCCTCCTGGGTCTGCTTGCAGCCGCGGGTGCTGGTGGGTGAGCAAGTTACTGCTAGAACAGTATGTTAAGCCAGAAAACCTAGCATGGGTTGTTAGCTCTCTCTGGGGCAAAAACAAGCCCATACGGTACAATGTGCAATGAACTATGGTAGAGCAAGCGACTGCAGGAATGTCTGAATAAAAATAGTACCATAACAAAAGAGTTACGGCCTCTTTAATACAGACTACCAGAATTAATCAAAAAGTTCCAAAGTGCCTTTGTGTAATTCAGTGAGTGAGGTTTTGGACACGAGTAGACAAATGATTTAGTCGAATGTATGGATTTGCTTTCTTTTATAGATAAAACCACACATAATCTAGTGAACTTTCTGCTTTTTTGACTTACTCTGTCTGCCGGCTGCCGTTTTTACAAACACTGTCCTTGCAGCACTATGATACTTGAACAGGCTTTCACAAGGACACTCGATGAATGACAGCATCTGTCAGGCAGAGATGGAGGAGAGACAGAGACGTGTGGACTGTTGATGGCCATATTGATCTCCACCCCGTCCTCTTTATTAACAAGGTGCCTGCTCTCAGAGCAGCCCTATTAATTCAGACAGTCAACTCACGCCCGTCACGTCTCATTGACTCGTTGTCATTTCCAGACTGTCAAGAATGAAAAAGCATTTCCTCTTTGAGCCTGTAACTCTCGTTTTTATATTGCTTTTACTGTCGTTCCTATGGAAGATTAATTGTATATTCTCTTTTGTCTGATTTGTCTTTATTTACTACAATGGCAAGGCTTGGAATACTATTAAGTATTACTACATTTTTACCAAAAAAAATGTATGCTATGTTTAAATGCTTGACTTGCAGAACAGAACTTAAAGAACTGATGAGATTGAACACATAACCACAATAAAACAGCGTTTGACTTTCTGTTTTCACAAAAAAGTTCCATGGTGTTTCCAGGCATTTATGGACATTGTAAAATGGGAATACTATGATGGATTTCACCATGATGGTAAACCACTTTTTTATTTTTATTTTTATTTTAGTATCTTGGACTAACTGGTAAATACCTTTGTACAAGAATATGGCCTTCTTTATTTAGTATCATATTTATATCCAGTTATAAAATGCACATTGCATGGATGCTCGTTTTGCTTAAAGATATTAAGTGCATTTTTAAAATTAAATTATTTACATTTTATTAAACATTTTTAAATATTTTTATATACATATTATTAACTATTATATGTTATTAACTATTTAAACATATTTAAATATTAAAATGTATATAAATCATTTTTCAAATATAAAAAGCAATCTTTGTTTATAACTCGTTTCACTTTAACTGTGACTTAATTCATAATTTAGCATGGTCTCTTGTACCTTACACAAGCACCATGCTATTACCACTACTGCAGCACAGTGCTGTTTTGTAAAAGTTATTGCACTTAGTTGGCAGGCGTTGTGGTGATGTTGGTAAAGTCCACATTGCCTGATTGTCCTGAGGATGAGAGCAGCCTGTTCTGCCAGAACTGCAGCTGCTTTGCATGCATTAAAGCCCACTGTGTCTTTTACGTAAAGGGAGTCACAGTGTCAAAGGAATGTACAGAAACTAGTCAGAAACCAGTCAACTTTGATAAATTCAAATGTTCTCGTTCACATGCAAACCAACAGTCAGATATAGTTGAGGCATGTGCACTGTTTTCATTCGACTTTGTACTGTAAATAACACCAACTGACATTCAGACTCCATTTTCTTTCCCTTTAGGCATTTCATGTAGCATATGTCAAAAGTGTAGAAATGGGTTATGCCGCCCATGCGGAAGAGATAATTGATCACAGAAGTTATGATTGGGAATTCTCCAATGGAAATTTGCTGCTGATGATGTCACTGACATCTATGTGTCTCCTAACTCAACTGAATTAACAATGCTGTTTTTTTTTCCTTTACAGAGGGGGAGCCCATTGAAGCCATTGCAAAATTTGATTATGTGGGACGCTCTGCACGAGAGCTGTCCTTTAAGAAGGGTGCGTCTCTGCTGCTGTACCAGAGAGCGTCAGATGACTGGTGGGAGGGCAGACACAATGGCATAGACGGCCTAGTGCCTCACCAGTACATTGTTGTGCAGGATATGTGAGTACCTCTACTGTTCTACAGTGATAAAACTACTCCACTGTCTGTATTGATAAATAGTTCAATGATAGTTGGATATATAATAATAACAATTCTTTCTGGTTCTCAAAACTGATTGGCTGAGAGCCTTTTACAACCATGCGATTTTCTCCCAGTATCAGCACTGGAACAGTTTCACCATTTGTATCACTCCGCTTGTGACAACTGTTGTTGCAGTGGAGCAAATACACCATATTTTTTAACAAATACTACTGTTGTTGTTTCATTTAGACCTCAAATATGCGACTCGTACGGTATATATCAAGCCTATTTTACAATTTGTTTAGATGAGCTCCAGTCCAGACCGTCAGTGGCAGTTCAATGCTCAACTTGGCTTGTTCTCAGCTGTCAAACTGTCAACTTGATATTTGAATCCATGGCAGAAGGAAGTAGTAGTAGAAAGTAGTAGAGGGTTTTTAAAGACACTCTGTTGTTTCATATTTATGTGTCATCTAAATGTAACTGAGTGTATACCATATTCAACGGCTGTGAGTGCAGAGTGCTACTTGTGTGATATTGCTCATATAATATCAATAATAAAAGCGCTTCAATAGAGTTTGATGTTGCCAACATCAGGATAATCTAGAAGCATAAAAATACATAGAACAAAAATGTTGGGCAGATGTGGCTATTTTTGAAGAGTGTATTCAAACATTTGAATTTTATTGGTCACACACACAACCATGCACACTAAAATGTGCCATGAAATTCGCTTTGCGACACTCTATACATTGATTAAAATCAACCAAATGCAACATAAATTAGAAATAAATTTTTTTTTTTTTTTTAGAAATGTAGAATATCTAATTTAAAAAACAAGGATAAGAGACAATGTATGAACGTGTAATGGGAAATGTTTTTGTAACTTATATACTTTAATTAATTCATTATATTTAAAAAAAAACTAATTAATCTTTAATAATTAATCACATATTAGGGATTAATAACATTGTAATTTTACAATTTGTATTTACATATATTTGTCAATATACAATTAACAAAGTATTTTAAATAATATATTTTAAAATATTTATATTAATAATATTATTTTAAATAAAAATAGTTTCATGGAATAAATTAATTTATTACATTATTTTTAATGCACCAAACATTCCATATCCGCCAAAATTAATGTTATTTTCCCCAACCCTAGTTTGTATCCGCTTGTTAAGACGTGACGTAAGGAACGCCGTTTCTGGGTCCAAGCCTCAACTCGTTTCACTTGAGAATGCCATTGATGCCCGTTTATGAGCGCTATTTATTCATATTAAACATCAAACATTTAAAAAAGTTAAACATTTTAAATACTTACAGTCTACACAACAGTCACAACATTAATATTTTAACGATTTATAAAAGATGAATCGCTGTCTGGCCATCTGGAATTTTGGTATGGTGAAAAAGGTTATGATTATAACTTTTTTTTGTAGTATTACACCACATTGTGTGTGTATATTAGCACCGTTTGTTGTTTTTCTTGTGGTATGAAATTTGCGTTTGGACTCGGAAGCGCTGCCGCGTGACGTCAGACTTAACAACTGGATAGTAAACTATTTTTTGCAATGCATCCTGGGATTACCTTCTCCTTAAGAGATGCATAAGTGCTGTCTGAAATTGCTTATTTTCTGCATTTGTAGGTACTGCATTTGATGAAAAACGTTGCGTGTGTAAAAATGTTATACTATATGTACTAGACATACTTTATCTGCCAATTGTATCTGGACATACTGTATATGCCATTTATATACTGGATATTTGGACATACTGCTTTTGCATTCTACATAATGGGCGTAGGAGATACAGACTTCGAAGGCAGTTGCCTACTTAGAAAATGTTTTACCTATGTTGCCTTAAAAAAATTCTACAAATAGATTTGGAACATACATAAGCCACATCTAATTTAGTTGCTGCACTTCTTCTCTGTACCATCTTCCTCTGGTAAATCCCTTTATTATCATGATAACTTGTTCTGCCTGGGCAACCATTGGCGCCTTTTTGAACAGATTATGGCTCATAAAGGGGGCAAATCTAATGGATCAGGCACAGTGCTGAATGACGCCAGCAAAAGAGCCCATACCAGCCGACTGTGCGTTTGTATCAATAATTCACATCATGACCCTCTGTTGATGTGTGTTCTTGGCTTGTGGCACTGAGAGAATTTACAGCCTGTAGAGAGGGAGTTTAAGAGTCCCAAGACCAGCAGCACCAGTCCCGCAGTCCAGTAAAACTGCGAGAGTGTAAGGTTGTCAGTTGGGCAGCTCATACACACAGGATGTCTTCTGTCAGCACAGTGGCACGCGCACAATGGAGAGCATTCACATCTCAGCTTATAGAAATGTCTGTTTGGTGCTCAAAAATATGTACATGTGACCTAATGTATTCTGTCCAATAAGCCGTATCAACAGCTGTGATTTTACACGGGACTTTACATGCCTCGTGTCAGGGCTTTAACGCACCACTCAACACAAGCATCACGTATCGCTTGACCTTCACATGAAAGCGTTGGAGAAGGGCAATGTTACAAGATTGCAAGTTAGCATGGAAACATTGTAAACAGGAGAAATAGTGAAAGCAAATGAGACGTTATCAGGTTTGAGCTTTTACCTGAAAAAAGTCCTTGTCCGATTGCTTTTCACACCACCCTGGTAACAGGCTAATTATCTGGTAAACATTTGTTGCCATTCGAAAAAGTCAGTGTCAAACGAAGACGAAGTTAAAAATGTTTTTTAAATCACAAAGGCTGCAATTTAATTCAATAAATGCAACAATGTTCTTTTACACAATACTCATGATCTGGAGTTTTTAGTGTCTCAGTTAACAATAAATGCATATACTACTATTTCTAAAAATAATAATCATTATTTGATAGTCCTATTAATATAGAATCACAATATTTTGGGAAACATTTGTGCAGCACTACAAACAAGCACATTAAACCTATAGCTGCTCTTTTTTTATTGCAGTCAGGATGTTTATTAGAAAAATTACAATATATATTTTTTTGCAGGCCTACATTAAGTGTATTGTGAAATATACTGAGTGCAGAGCTCTTGAGATTAGTTTAGTGATACAAGCCAATGTGTGGCCACCAAATTTTTGGCCATTTTGAAATGTGTTTTCGTGGTATTGGGAGCTAATTTTGTTGTCTGAAGTGAAGTAGTCTGAGTTTAAATATCAAACTAAGCCAAATGCTTGTGAATAGGGTTTTTATGACTGCTTGTGTGCTGGTTTTGACAGGGATGACACATTCTCTGACACACTCAGTCAGAAGGCAGACAGCGAGGCCAGCAGTGGACACGGAGGAGAGGAGAAATGCTCCAGTAGAGACATTGGATCTCCAACAGACAGCAGAATACCTGATGCCTACATCAGCAGGTGAGTGAGCGAAAACTTCCCAGAATTACCCTTACTTTTAGACATTGAGCGTATTCAATAAAAGGCAACACGAACATTATACAGGCAAATACTCCTTAGGGTTAGTTCACCCAAAAATGAAATTCTGTCATCAATTACTCACCCTCATGTCATTCCAAACCTGTAAGACTTTCATTGGTCTTCAGAACACAAATGCAAATGAAGATATTTTTAATGAAATATGAGAACTCTCTGAACCCCATAGATGGCATAGACTAACCCTTTAATTTACGAGAACGAAGAAAGAAATACCCAGAAGTCCCAGTGTGGATTTTTCTTTTTTGAGGTTTATTACATCTGTTTATTATTTTATTCTGTAGATGTGTCTTGTATTCATTTGCTTTCCCCCCTTTCATTTGCTCTATCCCTCTGTGTCATGCAGCTATGTTTCTTGCCTCTTAAATCTTTCAGTGCCTTTATCTTTATTTAGATGTTCTCCTTCTTCCATAAGTGCATTTATCAAACGTACTGCCTTGTGGATGAGGATAGCTTCCTCTGCAAATGTGAACCCAATGACATTATGACAATCAAATTATGAAGTGTTGATCTCCAAAGACAAATATTCTTTTCTGATATGTCAGCACTGTTCCTAGCAGAGGAGGCGGGTGCTCAAACACATGATCTCTGTACTTGTTTACAATCAGTTTGCCAGAAATCTGTATAAGCAGTGAATGTTGGTGTACTGCAATGTGATAACGGACCCATGTAGCTGACATCTGTGCTGTAGAAATCTCTGATACTTAAGTGTTAAAAGGCATTTAATATGAATTTGAAGTCTAAAGCAGTATTAGAGGTGAACCACCAGTTCATTTCTGTGTTTTCATGACTTGTCTCACTTTGGATACTCTTTGAATGCATGCAGCAGTGCACCATTGAGTCGCCTACTGTTTTTGTGCAGTGCAGGGTGCTCTCTGCTGGACAAAATACCTCTACTGACGCTTTAGATAAAATAGCATACACATTCAATTCACTTCTTGATAATATGGTCCTTATAAGATGCACAGTTCTGTAATTTATGAAGTCACAGATTAGCATCTCATTACTGATTACCATTTATCACAGACTGTCAAAATCATTCTATGAACATTACGAGAGCTCATTATGTACAAATTAAGATGCAACCCATGGTTGATTACTTGTGCTAGAAACATTCCATCGTACTAATTGAAAAAATTGATGGATGTTTCTTCAACTATGTGCAGTAAAAACAAATGTTCTTAATATACACTTTTCAAACTTTTGAACAATTTCCACCAGTGTTATTTTAGTATTATTTGCATACTATTATAGTATGTATTCATATTTAGATTAAGTTTATATATAAACTTATATATATGTGTGTGTGTGTGTGTGTGTGTGTGTGTGTGTGTGTGTGTGTGTGTGTGTGTGTGTGTGTGTGTGTGTGTGTGTGTGTGTATATGTATATATATATATATATATATATATATATATATACTTAATCTAAATATGAATACATACTATATATATATATATATATATATATATATATATCGATGCTATATATTCTGATGCTATGTATTGCTATATAATCTAATGCTATATATTCTACCGATGCTATATATTTTGACACAGATGCTATATATTCAGTGTAATCTTCAACTTTAATGTAATCTAAGTTTATATTTTGTTTTTGTTTATATTTCCAAATATATTGAATGTATTTTTGATTTAGTACTTTAACTCAAAAATGTATTTCAGTAAGTTACCATGGCAATGTTTCTATGTCAAATTAAAATTAAAGTTTATTTAAGATTAAGTTTTCATTTAATAATTACATATTTTTATCTTTTTCCATTACTAACCGTATCTGTTCAAAAACCATGTTTTTGGAAGATTCTATAGTCTTGCTGAGGCTAGTTTTATAGGCATTTATTTATTGTGTGCTCTAAATAAGCTCAATAAACTAATATGTTCTTAATTTCTTTCACAATATTTTCACATGCAATTACAGATTAAAGGGTTAGTTCACCCAAAAATTACATTGATGTCATTAATGACTCACCCTAATGTCGTTCCACACCCGTAAGACCTCCGTTCATCTTCAGAACACAGTTGAAGATATTTTATATTTAGTCCGAGAGCGTATGCAAGTGCATGCACACTATACTGTCCATGTCCAGAAAGGGAATAAAAACATCATCAAAGTAGTCCATATGTGACATCAGTTGGTTGATTAGAATCTCTTAAAGCATTGAAAATACATTTTGGTCCAAAAATAGCAAAAACTATGACTTTATTCAGCATTTTCTTCTCTTCCGCGTTTGTTTTCAAACCTCAAATAAAGATTCAAACGCATATGAATGTAATGAATCAGTGAATCAATCAATGATTCGGATCAATAATGTTACGCGATTTCAGCAGTTTGGCAGTTTGACACGCGATCCGTATCATTGATCGATTCACTGATTCATTACCGTTTGAATCTAGCCTGACATGGTCATACTAATTTTTAGTCAGAATATGAGTCTGAAACTGCTCCATTGGACTGTGATTATGAGGCGTGTTTCAACCCAACCAGGAAAGACATCAATTGGATAGACCTACAACCAATCAGAGCAACGAAGCGACGCATTGTCAAATGTCAACAGAGTTCAACTGCACTGTGTTGCTAAGTCCGGTTTTTTTTCCGCTGGTTGTTTTCTATGTCCACGGGTTAAAGCGACTATTATGTGATATATAAACCCATGAGTGCACATTTTAGCAGGCAACCGTGCCAAAATAACACAAGATACACAAAGTACTTTCCTTTGTGTAGGGTAAAAGTACTTTCCCAACATGATCATCATTTTTGAGAGAAATTGTGAAGGTGAATGCATATACAAGCAAGCTCTCCGTTTAGGATTTTAACAAATATAATCTAAGCCCCTTTGATGACGTGATGATTACGTTACTGTTGATCATCTGTCCGTCATCATTTAAAGCCGCCCTGATGATTTCATTGGTCCGAACAGTTTCTGTTTAGAGATAATTACTCCTCTATGGATCAAGGCCAGACCGAACTGCCCGACCTAAAAATGTTGTGGGCGGGGCTAAGTTCGGCTGGCATCCAGGCTAGTTTGAATCTTTATTTGAGGTTTGAAAACAAACGCGAAAGAGAAGACAATGCTGAATAAAGTTGTGTTTTTGCTATTTTTGGACCAAAATGTATTTTCGAATGTAACAAAATGTAACTTTTTTAAAAAGTTAATCGAAGGCAAAACAGTTGATAGTGATATTTTGGCATTACAAACTCTCTTTGGTTCCCATATTTTAATCCTGACATCAGGCATCTTCTCTGAGAAGCGCTTTTAGTTAATGCTGTGAGATCCACAGACACCATACATCATTATGACTCCTGCTAAGCTGTTTCCTGCCAGGCCTCTTGTCATGAATATGCAAAGTAACTCTTACCACAGATACACTGGAGATGCCTCTGACACCAATACTAATTATGCAATGAGCACTGAAGGTTAACGAACACACTATGTTGTCAAATGCAGCATGTGATGACAAGCGATGTGTTTAAACCATGTCCACTAGTAAACATTAAAGAGGTCCTATTATGCTTTTGTAAATTTTTTAACTTTTTGTTTGAGCCTGAAAAAGGTCTGCTAAGTTCAAAAGCACAAAGTCCACTCCACATTAAAAGAAACATATCAGATTTTGTTCCATCCTGTGCTATGGTTATCACTGTCATTCGCATTCAATCACGTATTTAAATGCGGTTGTCAGTCCATAAAATGTGTAAAGTGTAGTTAGCAGCATAAAATATTAGTGCTGGCCATGTGATTAATCATGATGATATCACATCCAAAATAAAAGTTTGTGTTTACATAATATATGTGTGTGTACTATCACCCCTTTTCCACCAAGGCGGTGCTGGTGCTAGTTCAGAGCCAGAGCCTAGTTTCAAATCTGTTCTTTTTCTTTCCACAGCCAAAGCACCAGCTCAGCAAAAGTGGTTCTTAAGTAGCACCAAAACATTGCTGGGCCAGAAGTAAGAACCGCGTGCGACTGGGGGCGGGGTTACCGTGACCCACAAGACGAATACAAACTTATGACCGCCATTTTTTAAATAGCAGCTAATCAAGCTATCATGGCGAGCTGCATGAATGCGTTGGATTTGCTGCGTTTTGATGCCGATGTATGATCATAAAGTCATGAGCTATTGAGGGAAGGCTCGTTTGAGATGCATCAGCACGCGCTGTGCAGACCGATCGCCGTATGAGATCAAAGTACAGCGAGTGCAAACGACTCCTTATGGTTTTGAATCGATCTTGATATCATACGTGGATCGGTCTGCGCAGCGCCGATGCATCTCGAACAAGCCTGGTGTGTTTGTATTTCCCTTTGCTTCGCTAGCATTGCTGAAACGCTAATTAGAAAGATATACAGTGGCGCAAGACCTAGCTCTATGGTGGCTCTCTAGCCTGTGGAAAGCCAGACCGGTTCTTAAAGGCTCTCAAGTCGAACCAACTTAGAACTGACACTAGCACTGGCTCTAAACTAGCACCAGGTTCATTCTGGTGAAAACGGGGTATATGTTACATTTGCAACTGCAATCATTCAATTACTTGGACTGGGCAAATGTCCACTAGTCCGTTTATGTTTAAACTGCTGTTATTTGCTGTTATTGTGAAGCGTCCTTGAGCTTGGGAAAGGCGCTATATAAATTAAACTTATTATTATTATTATGGGGACGTAATGACGTGCCATAATCGATCTATGTTCTATCACATGTAAAACGGGAACATGAACGGAGTACTCTAAAAGCAACCCATGTAAACACCTTAATCAGAATATTGTCTTATTTAGAATAAGGTTAATAATTAGATTACTGCTGTCCATGTAAACATAGTCACTGTTGGGACTGTATTGGACAGGTGATGAGCAGTGCCTGGTTTTCTCCACACATACTGCTTAGAATTAAGGCCAAAATGTTCTACCTTGGTCTCATCAGACCAGAGAATCTTATTTCTCAACATCTTGGAGTCCTTCAGGTGCACTAGGGAGAGGCTTCCATCTGGCAAATCTGCCATAATGCCCCGACTGGTGGAGGGCTGAAGTGATGGTTGACTTTCTTCAACTTTCTCCCATCTCCCGACTGCATCTCTGGAGCTCAGCCACAGTGATGTTTGGGTTCGTCTTTACCTCTCTCACCAAGGCTCTTGTCCCCCTAACGTCTTCCATTTAAGGCTTATGGAGGCCACTGTGCTCTTAGGAACCTTAAGTGTAAGGAATTTTTTTGTAACCTTGTCCAGATCTGTGCCTTGCCACAATTCTGTCTCTGAGCTCTTCAGGCAGTTCCTTTGACCTGATGATTCTCATTTGCTCTGACATGCACTGTGAGCTGTAAGGTCTTATATAGACAAGTGTGTGGCTTTCCTAATCAAGTCTAATCAGTGTAATCAAACACAGCTGGACTCAAATGAAGATGTAGAACCATCCCAAGGATGATCAGAAGAAACGAACAGCAGGGTCTGAATATACTCTAAATACTTCTTTTTAATAAATCTGCAAAAATGTCTACAATTCTTTGTTTTTCTGTCAATATAGGGGGTGCGTTACGTACATTAATGAGAAAAAAATGAACTTAAAAGATTTTAGCAAATGGCTGCAATATAACAAAATGTGAAAAATTTAAGGGGGTCTGAATTCTTTCTGTACCCACTGTATATTATAACACACACAAATGCATGTATATATTTAAGAAATATTTGCATGTATATACTGTATGTGTATTTACATATACATAGTCATTATGTACAGTACACATACATATATATTATATACACGCAGTCTAATTTAAATGTGATTAATCGTTTGCCCAGCACTATAAAATTCCTAACCCGTTCGCATCTAAACAAATGCCCTGTAAAAACACTTGTGAAAAACGCCTGCGTTTAATGTCAACATGATGATAAATAGCTAGCTGACTTTTCCATTTGTTGACATGACATGGTTAGATTGTGTTTTTGAACTTTCAAGAATGAAAACTTATTCTAGAAGACCTTAAAAAAAATTAAAGACTTTTTAAGGGCATAGCATAGTATGTCCCCTTTAAAGAAAAAAGGTCTCCAAACCTCTTAAAAAAGCTGTTCTGATATGGAAACAGATTCATTACACACTTAAAGTTTAGCTTTCTTTCTGCTTTGATTAGCAGGCACAGGAAGAGAAGTGACCCTCCGACCCGTAGGCCCCCAGCTCGCCCCACTGACACCCACTGCATGGTCCACCCCTCTCAGGGCCACCACGGTAACCATAGCAGCCACGGTAGTCACGGTACCTCAGATATGGGATCCCCGGTGATGGGCCACTACAGTCCGCGGGATCTGCTGAGAGGAAGAGGACACATGCCCATGGACAGCCCAGAGAGACGCAGACGAACCGGCCACGGCAGCCTGACAAACATCAGTCGGCACGAGTCCTTGAAAAAGATGGAGAGCCCTCCCATCCGCAGGTCCACGTCTTCAGGCCAGTACACAAGCTTCTCCGAGCATCACGGCAAGGGCCTGGATCCAGAGAGCATCGCACAGGTCAGCGGGAGGCGAGCGACGACGCCCCTCACACCATGCGCAGCAGGCCCAGCCCTGTAACATAGTCAGTTACTGCCTCCTGTTACTAATGACTAATGCATATCTGCAACACAATCACAAACTCACACACTGGGCCTCATTTATAAAGCACAAGCAGAGAAAATGTATTTAGAAAATTATGCTGGGAGTGAATGCTTCTCAATCTTTTTGGCCCTGTTTACACCTGGTATTATGATGCATTTTTGGTCGATCTGATCACAAATGGACGACGATAAATACAGGTGTAAACATGGTCTAAATTTTTTGAGCTTCTCCAATTTCAACCATTTCTAGAGGTAGCCGAAAATGCATTAGACTGGATTGCTTTTGGGGTGTAAATGCTTATGTGATCAAATGCTTTCGAACAGCCACAAATTCAACTTCAACTCTCCACCTACTGACCTGATACGTAAACGTTATGGAAAGAGCGCTAGCCAGGCGGGATTTAAAGGTGCCGTCTTTACATTTTAGCAGCATCTTGCGAATTGCAACCTCCCACCGCTCACCCCTTCCTTTCAAAGCACACATAGAAGCTACGGTGGCCGACACAGGACAAAGATGTCGTCGACTGAGACAGCAGAGAGTAACTATCGTTCTGTAAGAGCAGTTTGTCCGTTTAGGGCTACTGTAGAAACATGGCGACGCAAAATGGCGACTTCAATGTAAGGGGACCTGCGGTGTATTTAGACAGAAATGCCTCATTCTAAGGTAACAACAACATAACGGATCATTATGTAGGGTCTTTATACACCCCTGAAAACATAGCTATTTATATTATATTGCATTTCTGTTAAAAGATCCTCGTAAATGTTACACACTGCACTTTTAAACTTTGTCGCCTAAAAACCCAAGTTTGATTTGAAGACCGTTCTTGATTTCTAGCACGCTTTCTTGTGTTTCTTTTTCTCTGCGTTCATAAATAAATTGTGACTTAATTGAATCCATTAGATAGAAAGATCCCATACATTTACCCATCCATAGACCCTCCAGCCTCAAAGAACTGAGGACAGAAGTGGTTGAAAGTGGACAAAAGAGATGGATTAAAACACCAGATGAGATGTAAATGGGAATGTCTCCCCCCTGTCTACTTGTGATACGATCGATTAAAATGAATCTCAATACCAGGTGTTAACAGGGCCTTTGACTCCCCCCGTTGGAGGCTGAACATCTAGGCTAATATATTCCCTTTTGTTCAAAATGTGATATTCGATTAGTTGAATGTTCTTTAGGGTTCTCACTCTTTTTGACAAATTAATTAATTTACATGATTTTTTACAAACATTTTTGCTCACAAAGATGCAACAATTTCTGTGCAATAAAATGATTTAGAAGTTGATATTAATTATAGAAATGTCCATGACTTTATATTTTATTTTAAATTCTTAAGTTTGCAGAGGCCCTAGTGAATTTACAAAAAAATATATTTATATTTAGTTTATAATTTGATTTGGATCTTTTTTTATTATTTTTATTTTAGATAAATATATTTTAAAAATAAGAATTGATTTTTTTAATTATTACATTACCCTCGCACACCTGCAAGTAATGGATAGGTGTGTAGGAAAAAGGACCAAGAAATGACAAACATCAAAAAACAAAAGAAAGTCATGCACACTATCTACTTACAAAATGTTGCAATGTTTCAGTCCTATGACACGTGTATATGCCTGATGAAGGTCATGGGACCGAAACGTTGCAAATAAAGCATTTTTTGATACTTTTTGTAAGAAGATAGTGTGCGGGACTTTTCTTTTTGTTTTGTTTTTAATTCAATTATTTTAAAATGTGTTTTGTCTCATTTGGAAGTTGATTTGTTTCATTTTAAACCCTTGGTAGTTTTCTGATGCCCCCTAATGGCTTGTTGAAGCTACTGAAATACCAAAAGTTAGTTTAATTTAAATGAGAATGACTTTACAAACAGTTCGCACACATGTATCCTGCTTGTGTTTAATCAGTAAGGCCTATTTTCATATTTGAAATAATTCTGTAACAAAGATGGTTTATATTTTCGTCCAAAAAAAACACAAAAAAAATTGATGTTGCACACTAAGTATTATCTCCATGAGTCTAACAATGTTTACAGTCCCTCTTTAATACTTGTCTCACTTTATACATCAGCTTTGTTTAATACTAACAATCTGACTATTTCATGAACACATATTGTAAGTACATTTTATTTGATCTCACTAGATGTGATGATGTATCATGTTGTCTGCATGTATTGCCATCTGTTTGATGTTTATTATTATAATTTATTATAATTTCGGCCACCTACACACTCGGTTTTTCTCTCTTGCTCCTGTAGGATATAGAGGAGACGATGAACACTGCTCTGAATGAGCTAAAGGAGCTGGAACGCCAGAGTTCTGCTAAACACGCTCCTGACGTGGTGCTGGACACCCTGGAGCAGATGAAGAACGCTCCCACACCGGCCAGCTCCACCGAGTCTCTCAGCCAACTCCACGGCCTCCTGCTGCGGCCCGCCGTCATGGAGCCGCCCATGCGCCGTAGCACCAGCTCCTCCAGCGATACCATGAGCACCTTCAAACCCGCCGTGGCCCCGCGCATGGGAGTGCAGCTCAAGCCTCCTGCGCTGCGGCCCAAACCCATGGTGGCGATACCCAAGACGGGAGCGGCGCAGCATCCGGCACCCCCTCCACAGGATCCACTGGACAAATCCTGCACCATGTGATTAACTGCGGGAGATGCATTCAGAGCAACAGAGAGGAAATGATGTAAGATTAGGACCACTGCAGTCAGAGCCAGGTTTTTAGTGGATTTGAATGCCATTGAACATTTTGAAACATTTAATTTGCTTTAGAGAGTGGACTAAAGCAAATATAGGTAACTAAAGATACTAGAAATGGTCATCATTAATGAGGTGGTAGTTTTAAACAGTGTGTGTAGCATGCCAACATTATTTTAGGGTTTATGAATAAACTAGAATAACGTTGGTTACTAAGCATCGTTCACAAGGGTAGAGTTGCTTAAATGGGTGTTTACCATTTCAGAGAGTTACATTTTCTCTCTTGCCCTGTTTAGTGAATTCAAATGGACATTCTTATATATATTTAAAGACACCTGTGACTAACAGAAAGCTATTAATGTGTATCCAAAAACTGTTTGCATGCTTGTCCGGCACCTTATTTTTTTCCGCAATACTCTGTGTGAATAGATAAAGGAGTTCAACAAATAAGGAGAAAGCAACAAATCACTACAGCTTCCTTTGTTGTTAGGGTGACTTTTTATATATCACTAGTTTACATCCACTAGAAAAACTGTTAAATGTGAATAATACAGAAACTAAGCAGGGTCTTTGGTTTCTCTGTTTACAGCATAAGGATTGTGGGAAATGTGTCTTTACATCTCAGAGTGGACTCTGACTCTTTGAAATGATGTGTGGAATGTTGACGGTGGAAACGCACTGCCATATAAGGGCATGTGATGTCACATCTTCTGCCCGTCCTGATTGGCTGGTGTTGATGTTGAGCGATTCTAAGTTGAATCAGCTAGGCTTTGCTTTGAATATTATATTTTTGATATTTGAATATATGCCCAGGGAGTTTGCGTAAACCACATCCGCTTAGGTTTTTTTTTTTTTAAGTACTTCTCTCATTTTCTTATTTAGAAGGAAATAAATATATATTGTGTATATAAATGTGCATCCACTAAACTTTTTTTTATTAGTATTATTTTTGTCTTTTACATTACTTTCTCCCAGGTCAATTTGGAAGAACTGTTCACTATAAACAATATTTTTTTAGTATCTATCTGCTTAATTAGATGTAACCTGTGAATAGTAGAGTCTAGCTGCCAAAAAAAAGTCAAGTTCTTCAAGTGCTGCTTAGAGTTTGATGCGGATAGGCTAGGAGAATCATTTATTTGTCTGCTTAGCTGTCTAAAACACTCAGCTCGGTTCTATCCTATAAGCATGAACAGTAATCCTTTTAGTTGTCTTATGCAAGTACTTAACTAGAAACTTTTCAGGCAATATTTCTTGTTTCACCAAACAAGTGAATGATGCCAATAGCCATGGACTCAGAGACTGTTACTGCAGTACTTTTATGGGATAGTGCTGTTTTTTGTGTGTGCTAGAGGCCCATTAACCCTTTGTAATAATGTCACATACAGCACCACACCCAAATGAAGTCAGTCATATGACCTACCCAAAGACATAAATATGTATAGCATTAGTCACTCCGGTGTATTTGCACTCCAAAATTAAAAATATGGGATGTTGTGTACAGTACATCAATATCTGTGCATCAATATTCACATTATTAAGACAGTTTTACAATAGTTTAGTGTGTGTACTTGTACTGTATTCACTGATAATTATAGAACAGTTTACTCGTATTTAGGTAGAATATGCTATGAAGTGTGTTTGGATGATGTTACGGAATTGTCCATGACTGAACCAAGGGACAAACTTTAAGAAAATATAAGCAATGCCTGTTTTTAAACATGTAAGTATAAGGAACATACTAAAGCCTTTTAAATACCAATTTATATTGAGTGATATTACAAATGATTACAAAGTGTTTTTTCCTTTCTTTTATTTTTTTAAGAGTGTACATTACATTGATATTTGAGATCTAATGTCCCTCAGCTAAGCCTTGAGAAATGTTCTCCCTGCATAACTACACACAGTAGCAAAATCTCTGTATGTATTTAATTGCTGTTATATCAGTGTGTCCATGTACATCTCTGTACTTTGTACTTGTGAAAGTGCCTTTAAAAACTGTTTTAGAGGAACTTCATACAAACGTCCTCTGTGCCGTGGCATTCTTATTTCAGATCCAGTATACCGAGTTGCTAGGGATTACAGTAAATAAATTATTACTAACGTTGTTCTGTTTTATTAAGTTGTAATAAAGATCAAATAATAAAGATACTGCTTAGCCATTGTGATATTGCACTTTTATGTAAGACTGTATATTTGGCATGTAACAAGTATCCTAACAAGTTGTAGAGCTTTTGGAGGACTGCTCCGTCTTTCTAATAAAGAACATAGTTTGGACAGTTCACTGAGGTGTTGGCTTCTATCTCCTCCTCCTTGTATGCTCTTCCTCCCTTATGCTCTTCCTCCTCAGACCATGTTGTTTTCTTAAAGGAAAAGATTGTATGTGGTGACATTAAGCGCACATGGTGAAGTCTTCATAACTAAGACACCGGCTTAATGATTCCCCAGTCTGGGCTTGATTATTTCCCAACTGCCACTGTTGTGGAAGGAGTGTCAGAATTTGGAAAAATAAGATCTGGTGAAACACGGTTGTTCCAAATACTTTATGGGTTCTTTTATCCTTCTATTGAACTTCTATAGCCGTAGCATTTATTGGTCAAATTGAACCAACAGTACACATGCATCAGGAAAATATATTGAAAATGTTAGAAAAAAAAGAAAAGAAAAAAAAAGATCTCGGCCATCTCCCATAATTCCTCTTTCTTGCCTGCTGGATGGTTGACTGGAGCATGCATGGTTAAGGGCTATTTAATTTGTTTGATCAGAATCAGTTATTAAAAAGAACATTTTAAAATGTTTATTTTTCCGGTTGACGTAAGACTGAGTTTTACAATTGCTGCAAAACTCCTTGTTTGTCAACCGCCAATAAAACCTCAAAAGAACAAGAAGAAGCAGTTCTTGCAGCTAGCTACCGTTGCCGTAATATAGCATATTTTCCTGGAGTTGCTCAGCGGCTGTTTCTATGGGCCGGAAGCCGTCCGCCATATTGGAACGGTCAACTCCAGTCCCTGAACATTCGAGAGCAAGTTAGACGCATTTATGAATATATGCAAATATCTATATCTGCAATAGACTCTTACTCTGAAGACACGCTGACCGTTTCAAGATGGCGGGCGCGCCGACGTGTCTAGGTGGTCGATCTACATACATCTATGGTTGTAGGCAGCAGGGGGCGCCAAAGACCATCATCAGTTTCGCTTTCGTTTCCGTTTAAATGCCCAAGCCATCGGCCAACCCCTAGAATCATTGAAAACTATTTACTGTCGTTGACGGCATCGACGAAAATGTCGTATATCGTCTCTAGACACATATTTAACTTTCTCTGCAAACATGAAGGCTGTACGGACTATGGTAAAGTCGAGAGGAATTTACGGCAGAGTATCACGGTGGCTGATCAGGTTTTGTCTCAGGTGCTCGATGATCACCAGAGGTTTGTTATAGTCCAGGAAGAAGGCTCTAATCCCAGAAGCTCCATACCAGCTGCTGACAGCCTGATCATAGCCAAAACCTCACTGCGACTTTGTAAAAATGACAAATGTCCAGGGTGTGAAGACTTACATCTGTGTAGGTACTTTGTATGTGGAAACTGCAGATTTGGGTAAGTAAACTTTGACTTCCTTTTTAGGCCAGCCAGTTGTTATAAATATTTATAGGTGTAAGTTATATGTCATAAACATTTAGAGACATGATATACGACTTTTCAATGTATTCCCAAAATTGGGCCTGGCCCTTGTTGACTTTTAACTAGTTGTAATCTAGTAGCTCCTATAGCTATTTTTTTTTAACTAGGCCTACGTTACCATTATACCATTGTAAGTTGTGTTGTTGTTGTTTTTGTAGTTTTCTTTCATTGAATTATAATATGCATTTCAATTGTGTTGCTAACCATTTCAGCTTTAGAAATGGTTGCCATGCCAGCCCAGGACAATGGTTCTAATCCCTTAGGTCATTCATTTAGAATATTGTAACTGTTCAATCGGAGCCAGGTATAATTAGAATAGACAATAATTAATTTTAGTAAAAAATAATAAAACAGCGTACATACTAAATACAGTCCCTGACAAAAGTCTTGTCACTTATCTGTTTTCTAGAAATACCTGATATTAACCTGACTTTTAATTAATTAATTGGTGTTAGAAAT
The DNA here is from genome assembly GCF_024679245.1 of Pseudorasbora parva. Lineage (NCBI taxonomy): Eukaryota > Metazoa > Chordata > Actinopteri > Cypriniformes > Gobionidae > Pseudorasbora > Pseudorasbora parva. The sequence goes on along the minus strand of NC_090187.1, from coordinate 30,233,249 downwards.
AGCTCATATGAAAAGCTAAAACCCTCCCAAATGATGTTTAATGCACTGAAATAAATAATTTTCACAGAAGAAATATTTATCATTTAATCAAGACGGAAAGGTCAAATTTTGGCAAGACAAAAGTTTTGTCGCCTATACAGAAATTGAACAAATTTACTGCAAATACAAAAATATGTCAGCAAATTAAGTTGTGGTGCTGTGAGATCCAAATTTAATATCTTGTATGACTTCCATGAGCTTGAAGGACTGCATCCATGCAGTTTGGCAAGGATTCATACAATCTATTGATGAAGTCATCAGGAATAGCTAAGAAAGCAGTCTTGCATGCCTCCCAGAGTTCATCAATATTCTTTGGTTTCGTCTTCCATGCGTCCTCTTTCATCCTACCCCACATATGCTCAATGATGTTCATGTCTGGAGACTGGGCTGGCCAATCCTGGAGCATCTTGATCTTCTTCGCCTTGAGGAACTTTGATGTGGAGATGTATGTATGCGATGGAGCACCGTCCTGCTGCAGAATTTGGCCTCTTTTATGGTTGGGAATATAAGAGGTAGCCAAGATTTCTTGGTATTTTAGACTATTGATGTTGCCTTCCACCCTGCAGATCTCTCGCACACCCCCATACTGGATGTAACCCCAGACCATGATTTTTCCGCCACCAAACTTCACTGATTTCTGGGTGAATCTCGGATCCATTCTGGCTCCAGTAGGTCTCCTGCAATATTTGCGGCGACTGTGGTGTAATTCAACTGAAGATTCATCTGAAAAATCCACCTTCTGCCACTTTTCCAGCGTCCATCCTTTTAGCAGGCTGTGGGCCTTGGCAAATGCCACACGGTTTTTCAATTGTCTTTTGTTTAGTGCTGGCTTCCGGGCACTGATTCGACCATGGAGGCCATTTTGAGACAGAATCCGACAAACTGTTCTGGTTGACACAGGGACTTCAGGTGACCAGGTCTCGTGGAGCTCTGCTGCAGTGGAAAATGGGCTGGCCTTGGATTTTCAAGCCAACAAACGGTCCTCTCGAGCAGTTGTCTTGCGGGGTCTGCCTGACCTGGGCTTCTCAAAAACGTCTCCAGTCTCTTCAAATCTTTTTTTAATCCTCTGTACTTGACGCTGAGACACATTGAAGGTGTCTGCCACATCAGCAGTGGATCTGGTCTTCAGCCTCTTGATAATCAAAACTTTAGTCTCTGGGTGAATCTTAGGCATGTTTGCAGAGGTCTAGTTGCAGTTGATGTCTAGCGTACTGGGGTTCTTTTTATACACACTTGAGACCTAATTGATCCATTATTAGTCACAGGTGAAGCTCATATGACAAGGTGACAACACTTATGTCTTTGCAAAAATTGACTCAATGGGCTTTACCAAGCTGTGAATATTAGAATACTTTTTGAAAGTTTAGTTTTTCACTGAAACATTATCACAAAAGCTGGTGGGATTAAAATGAGCCATTTCTTGTAAAAAAAATCTTGATTAGAAATATATTTCAGCGGCACTGTAGGTCAATTTGTACACAAGCGACAAGACTTTTGTCAGGGACTGTATATACAGTTAATAATATTTACACAATCAAATATTTAAAAAAATGTTTAGACAGTACAGGTTCTTTGGAAATTACACAATATACAGTAGAACAACTGTGTTATATTTAGATTATTCACTTTATATAAATATATTTAATTTGCCTTATTTCTCATTCTTAGGGCAAAATGCAAAAATTCCCATGACTTGACATCAGCACATAATTCAGGCCTCCTGAAAAATAATGATCTCCATGGCCTTGCGAGTGAAGAGTTGTTTCAACTTCTGCTTCAGAATGACTCATCTTTACTTCCAGAGGTCAATATCTATTAAACAGGTTTGCTAGTAATCTCATTTCTTATTCGGGTGACTTTTGTATAGTTATGTGACACTAGATGGCATTTAAAACTGACTTAATTTATAAATATTAACTTTTCACCTGCATGGCATGTCTCACTTCGCATAACAAGTGAAGTGATTATGAAGCTGTGTACTCTGACCCAGGGTGACTGAACACACACAACATCTATTCATCTTTTCATAGTGAGTAGTGACTACAGTATGTGACTATCGCCTGTTGTGGTGTGTCTAGGTGTGCTCCCACTACAACAAGGGGAATGGTGAATATGGCAGTTGTAAATATAAAACATCCTGTACCAACCTGCACCTCTGCCAGCATTTCCTACAAGGCGACTGCAAGTTTGGTACAGGCTGCAAAAGGTCCCACATCTTTGATGCAAATGCACAGAAAATTCTGAATGCCAGAGGACTCGTTCCAGAAAACACTCGCAGAGTCCTCAGGCTTTACAAGAACAAGTTACTGATTGCTTCTTCTGCTTTCAAGAAAAGCGAGACAGGTGAATGAAAGAGCTGATTCTGTTTGTTTTGTAATTTGTAACATTATTTTGCACTGAACAAAATTGCTGTAGATAACGGTTGTATTTTTTTGTTCTTCTCCTCCATGTCTCATTTTCGATCTGGACAGCAGCTCTACCAGCAGTGAGAGGACGCACCAAACACAAATCCAGTAGCTCTGTCAGTGAAGCGGATCAGAATGAAATCTGTCTCTTTTTCATACGCACTGGATGTAGTTTCAAAGGTGATGTTATTGAATATCCTTAATACTAATTGCAAACAAGAGCGAGTTCTGTGTTGTATAAATATGGGTAGTATGAATTAAATTTGAATGTACTATATGTACCCCATTTTGTTATTGTCTAGTGGCCTACCATACTCCGTAAAAGTGACACCCCGTAAAGTGTCACTCCAGAATCTCTGCAGTAGTAATAGGTCATCTGGGTGCTTTTCACCTACGTTTACGTTTGTCAAATTATAACAAATTTGGATGTACTACTTTTTTGGCGTACAGTTTTTCACAAATACTATGGAAATAGGTATATTCTGATGCAGCGAGTTTCTCAAACTGGTATAATAATAAATCAACTTATTAGCATAAACTATTCTTTGAGCATAATTATATAGTTTATTCTATAAATAAAATATGCATAATAATAACTTAAAGGTTACATTTTCTGCCAATCTCATGTTAATCTTGATTAACTATAGTGTAGTATTGCATCCTTCATATCTCAGATTTTTATCATATTTATAAAAGACAAATATGCTTTACCGATTCTTTCCAAAAAATAGTTGAAGCACGTGGAGGAGTGCAGTGGGTGGAGCTAAAGACACACACACACACACACACACACACACACACACACACACACACACACACACACACACACACACACACACACACACACACACACATCATTGCATTATCCCTGGATAACTTTTGATTCACTGTTCGTTCTTGTCGGCATTATATGCACTTCACACAGATTGGCAACCTCCCCCAGTTTTTGTTGAAGCCAATACGGAAGTAACTTAACAACCTAGCTTAACAAACAAATTTTGTGGTCTAAAAACAAAATGACACTGCTGATCTGAACAAAACTCATTGATGGATGTACTCTTGCTCTCGCTCTGGTTGGTGTGCACACACACACTTTCGGGAGAAGTGCCCATACAAGGAATTCCGCCCTTTATGATGTCATGAAGAGCCATACTCTAAAAAATAAAATAAAAAAACCTTTATGAAACTTGTTCGAATCCTGAAGGAGTGTATTTGGAACATAAACATCAGAATCAGAAATAACAGAATCGTCCAACTCGTTTTTTTATTTTTGTGCCATTTTTAGTCTGAGAATTCAACTCTTTAACTCTTATAAGTCAGAATGCATGAAATAGCTTTAGACTAAAAAGGTGAAATGTGCACTGCAACATGACCTGGGCACAAAGGTGATCTCAACTAATACGGTGTCACAAATTGTGAATATAAAGAATTGTCACTGAGAGCCCCAAAATATGTTGTATTATTTGCAAGCACTTTGTATTTGAGTATAACACCAGCTTAATTCGGTTGTGTGAAGTGAAATAAGAATTATTGTACTTTTAAAAAAATGGGTCCAAAAAAGGCTAATAACCTCTTTAAATTCAAGAAGAAACCCATTTGATTAAGTGTTTTATTGTCAAAGCAATGCTTTTGACATCCATCATTTGTGTCCCTCTAGACAAATGTGCCCGTTTTCACCACCATCTTCCCTATAAATGGCAGATATTACAGAAGGATGGATCTACATGGGGTGACTTACTGAATGAAGAAGAAATTGAGAAGGCATACTGCAGTCCAGCTAATGTTCTGTGGTATAAACAGATACACACACATTGTAATAACATTAATGTTGCAAATCTAGCATTTCATAGTTTCACAAAGTTACCGATACCACTGCAGAAATGCTTTGTCATTTGTGATTCATCTATTTTGTGTCAAATAATTCAACTTATGGAAAAAGCGTAAATGGCATGACGTCGGACGTAAGAATTTTGAATTATGAGAGGCGTTACAGTTTCTTCTTAAATCAGCACTAGGTAACTTTTCAACCTTCATAATATATTTTCAAGACTCTTGTGATGATACATCGACTTACAATAGGTTGAATGCAGGGGTGGTAAGTACTCAAGTAAAAATACTTTGATACTTTACTTAAGTATTTTTTTCGGGGATCTGTACTTTACTTGAGTATATTTTATTTGCATCTACTTTTACTCTTACTCCACTACAATATTAAAGGCAAAGTGTACTTTTTACTCCAATACATTTCCCCATGCCCGCTCCAAGTATTAAGTATTTATTACACTTGATTTCCAAACCGGTCTGGTCGGTCATGGATGATCCAGTCGGGTATAGACTTGGAAAAAAGCTGACAAGTCAGGTTTGCCACACTAACTTTAGCTCAGTGTTTCCCCAACTTTTTTATTTTGCGGCACACTATTTACTATGAAAACATCGGTAACATTTTACAATACAGATGCACTATTATAATTCATGCCTAACTAATGCTCAGATAACCATGAGTTAATGTATTACTAATGAAGAACTAAACCATTTATTAATGATTACTGCATCAGCAACTAATGAACATTCTATATGATTAATAGATTAAGTAATACATGAATTGCTATTAATTAAATATGACATCATTAATTCCCTAATAACATATTACATGAACTAATAATGTAAATTCATGTATTCAAAGCCATGCATTCCAACTCTCAGTTGTCTGTTTAATTAATCATTAATCATAACAATTGGCAAAATTATATCATAACTTTTTTGTTGAGGCACATGACTATTAACTAATTGTTACGTAATATGTCATTGTGGTTATGGCTTTTGAATTAATTTTGAATTAGTTAATAGTATCTTGCTCCTCATCTGTTTTATGCTGCTAATGTTATGGAACATGTCTATTTTAAGTTTAACCCCTATACTGCGTTAAGGTGCTTCATTGTCTCCTATTAATTGCAAATCTAACAAATTCTTAATTGCAGTATCTAATCTTAACATTTGTTCAATTAAAGCATTGCATATCAGTCCCAAAAGATTTTATCTGCTTATTGACATTTACAGTTAATTTGAATATTTACTTTTTACTTTCGGTACTTGAGTACCTTTTAAATCAGATACTTTTGTACTTTTACTCAAGTGATGTTTGAATGGAGGACTTTCTACTTTTAATGGAGTATTTTTTCATTAAGGTATATATACTTTCACTCGAGTATAACTTTTGAGTACTTTTACCACCTCTGGTTGAATGACACGTCTGTCATAGCTTGATGGGGTCTGTATCGTTTTTAATCGTACTTTTAAACTTCGAGTTTCAGGTAGTAACCCGAGAACAAAAAGAACTACAAAATTCGACTGCTTTACGGCATATACGTCACTTCTACCAACACTTCCTTAAATTCAGACGTGCAAGCCCAACTTTGTTCGTCGGATAATATAGTCATGTCCGAAGCAGCACAGACAAATAAGAAAGAAAAGGTTTTGTTGGAGGAAAGCAATAAGAGGAAACGAAGACCAGCGTTTGCTCGTTGGCGTGAGCTGAAGGAGGCGTGCCCGACCGATGCTGTCCTGCTTGTTATGGTGATTATCTACCACTCAAACATTGAACTGAAGTATCATATAGATTCTGTAAAACGATAACCAATAGACTACTATGATGACGCTGGCTTGTAAACGTGAGCATCGTGATTATTTGGAGTTTGAAAAAAATAAAACCCATGAAATTATATTCATATGACATGCTGAAACATAGGCAACTGACTGTGCCTGGGATGAAGACATTTCACACACGACGCCAGAAGAACACCTGCATGTGAACTCCTCCTCCTGTGTTCAACTGTTAGTGCTGCACCAACCCGCGGGGACGCTTTTATGAAGTTATTTGGCCCGCCCCGCACCACTGTTTATATTTTTACAACCCGCCCCGCACCCGCGACCATTAAATAGACATACAGGGTCCGCGGGTTATGAGACGACCTGCGCATCACTAGTTCAGGGCTATCAGGGTTGTCATGTCAACAAATGCACGCGCGATGGCATCCCCTGTTGTAGGATGACAGAGCTTACGACAGTAGTTGAGGACATTATTTTTTCCCTACTGTAGGGGGACCCCGAGAGCAAAAGTTACCTAGTGCTGATTTAAATTGAATATGGAAGGCAGTCCGTCGGAAGCTAGATATTTTACTATAAAAAGCTATAAAAAAGTTTTAAATATAGATATTTTTTGTACACAAACTCGTCCCATATATTATTTATTTTTTAATATAAGGGGTCAGGTGATCCTAATATCATAAGATCTGCTCCTATGAGGAGACCCACTTCATGTAAAGTAAAATGTATTTTATTATGTTATTAATGTGATTTGCAAGGTTTAAACGTGTAGAATTTTTTTTATTTTGCAAAACATTATTAATGAGGGAAGAATGGTGCCCAATTAAAGATTGTACCTGAAGTGGCCAATAATTGCATAGTGGTTTGTCGTGATTTTTATAAATCCTTTTTTCCCACTTTGTTGCGTTTTCCATATTGCAGTATTACCCAGAGCAGCTCAGGGCATCAGGTAGTGGACTTTACGTCAATGACTTGTGGAGTGTCAGAAGTCCGTCGGCTGTCCACAGCATCTTCTGTTACTAAACCACCCCATTTCATTCTGACCACTGAATGGATCTGGTTCTGGAGGAATGACAAGGGAGGTTGGACGGAGTATGGCAAAGGGGTCAGTGACACATTTGCAAAATAATACATCTCAAAAACAATTCTCAAACCTTTTATTGAAGAATAATACAGTGTAATATTGCAAAGATTTGTCAAAATATTATACAAACAACCTGGTTTAACTACATTTCACCGGAGTTATTGTTTTAATCGTACAGGAAGATTCTAAACTCGTGGCGTCAGTCACCTCAGAAGACCTCGAGAAACATTACCTGGCTGACAGTGAAAAGGAAATCTCATTCACTTCACTGAACCATCAGTACATCCTCAAATTTAAAGGTACTTACCAGTGTTGTTACTGTTAACTAAAACAATCATTTCTTTATTGAAATTAAGCTGAAAAAATATATAAATATTAGATGGAAAACTTAGCACTGAAAATATTGCTTTGGAAACTAACAGAAATAAAAATAAAGTTAAATAGAAATATGAAACAAAAAAAAGACAAACATATGATTACTAAACTTAAATTATAACAAAACTCAAAATATAAAAATGAAGCTAATACCAAATATGAATTAATGCTAAAATAGCATTGGTACTTAATTATGCAACATTGATATTGACTTTTTTTATGGGAGTAAACAGTTTGACATGATGTGTTGGCAAATCATTTTCAGAGATGAGCCAGCAAAATCTGAAGTACAAAACTGTAAGAGACGTTAGAAGGAGACCACGTTTTGTTTCCCCCGAAGATGTTAAGAGCAAGATCAAGGGGTATGATATACTGTACCATTTGTCCCTTTCCTTGCAAACACATTAAACGTGATTTATTTGTTGTTCAGTCCACTATATTGTATGGTGTTTTAATTAGAAGTGAGTCTCCAGACAGCTCAGCATCTTCTTCTGTGGAAGTTCCTCCTTACTGGGACAAAGGAGCTCTTCCTAGCTTCACCTACAAGGTATCATAGTCCAATCTCTTTGAGTACAGGGAGGTCAAGCAGTTATTAAACGTTATGGGAATCAATTCTATACTCTAGATGAAGATTAGTATTTCTGCTCTTACTACTCATTTAGCATTTTATCCAAAGCCATTTACAAATGTGGAACATCACATAGTTTTTGTTTGTCGAAAAACATCAGTTACCAACAAGTTACAAAGTTATTAAAGTCTTGTGATAATACTGAATTTCTGAAACTAAACAGTGTAATGTTTCCTCAGATTATTCCTCTGCAAAGCTCTTCCAAGGAGTATCAAAGGGTGGGCTCCATGTTTAGTAGAACAATGCCTAAAAGCATCATTCGCAGCATTGAGAGAGTGCAGAATCCTTCTCTCTGGAAGGTCTTTCAGTGGTACGTTTCTTCATACAGTCATGACATGCTTTAATGCGAATAAATATTAAATGTATATGTACTATCATACATATATATTACATTAACATATACATCATTTTATTTTAGTAAAGCATTAAAGTTACCATGAAATCAATGTACAAATCTTTTTTTATTTAAATGGAATATATTCCAGTATTTATTATAAATTTACACATCTTTAAGTTCATCTGCGTTTGTAATCTTGAGCAAAAAAATACTTTAGGTTTATTGAGCTAATTTACCCATTATACCATGCTTTTTTTTTCTAGGCAAAAAGAACAAATGAATTTAAAGAATGGAGGTAGTGGCGTGGACCAGCGTTACCTTTTCCATGGTACGGATGAGTCTTTCATAGATGCCATCTGTGAGCAGAACTTTGACTGGAGGATCTGTGGTAGTCATGGGACAAGTTATGGGAAAGGTATTTATGCATTTGCTTCATCTTTACAGCATATAACAGCTCTTCATCATATTATGCACAATGAAAGTTATTATTCAAAACTATTGTATGTTTCTGAATTGATTTTTTATTCATATTTTTTTATGATTTACAGGCAGCTATTTTGCCAGAGATGCCTTATACTCTGACAGATATGCAAAATCCAGGAACGGCAAGACCAAGAAGATGTTTGTGGCACTGGTGCTCGTCGGAGACTTCACAAGGGGTAACAGTAGTTTCCTCCGACCTCCACAGAAACCCAACAGTCAAAGCTTTTACAACAGCTGCGTTGACAATGAGATTAACCCGGCCATTTTTGTTGTGTTTGAGAAATTCCAGATCTATCCTGAGTACATCATTGAATACTCTTAATAGTATCAAAATAGGTTTAAATATAACTGAAACATTCGAACGTAAAGCAGGTCGGCTTGTATACTTATTTCTTGAAATAGTTCTTAAGTCCTGTTTCACAAACGATTTATGTTAACATCACTGAACTTAACCAAAATCTTAGGCATTTAAAGTATTTTCTTTACATATTGAGAAACTGTTTTATTATACTTAGTATAAAAAAAATATCTGTGGCAGACATAAAAGTGCAAGTAATTTTTACTTTGTTATTGTAGTTAAGTACATTTTTTCAAGTATCTGTACTTTATCTGAGTATTTTTATTTTGGGAAACTTTTACTACATTCCAAAGTATGTCATATAGCACATATCATAAAAACATGCCATTTCTCGTTATTTTAAACTGAAGAAATAGTTACATGACTAAAGAAATACTTTTACTGGAGCAATATTTTAATAGGTTATCTGTACTTTTACTCCAGTACTTGAATTTTGTACTTCATCCACCACTTGTACTTCACACACCACTTACATCCACACATAATTGTATTTCCTTATTGGCTTTGGCACTGAGGGAAAAAATAAAATTTGTATATGTATGCTGATCACTAACTATAATCGATCAATAATTCAATTTTAGTGCAATAGATTTTAATGCAAAATTTGAAAGGTAAATGATGTAGTTGACAATTGTAAGAATACAGCTCTTAAATTACTCAAGCATTACTAATAAATGTTCATTGTGTTTTATGTTCAATGAATTGGATGGAATTAAAGTACTGATACTGTTACAGACTCGTACTTTGTACTATTATTTTCACTATTATTAGTTATAAAAAATAAAAATAAATAAAATAAAAAAAATTCCTGGAAGAAGAAAAAACTCCTCCCTGAAAATTCGGTCATCAGAATCCGGTGTGGTTTGGAGTCGAGTCGTATGGACCACTTTTATGGTCAATTAAGACATTCACGTTTCGTATTTAAGCTAAGTAATTACAACATTTCATATTTTTCTGTGAAGTATCCCTTTAGTCTCTCAGATAGTATTTGACTTTGAACTTTTGCTTACTGTTTCCGCCCATCACATTCTTAGACCTCTGGGAAAATGCTGATAAGTATATATCTTCGGCTATAAACAATACAGTTTGACAAATAATTAAAGATTTGGAGCATTTAATACCCCGAACAAAATTGAAACTTAAATTTGTTAAACATCTAGAAATGCAAAATTACTATTAAAGCAACAAGATGTAATACAACTTTTACCAGGAAATCATTAGAAGACGAGCAGCAGGTCATGTCTGTGACAGACAAGATATTTTTGAGGAGTCACTGCGACCCCTGGTGGGAAGTCTTGGGACTACTAACTGAAGACTCTGGTCACTCTCAGTGAAACAGTCCTCGTTGTCAGTGAGGTGGTTTTATATATGAAACAAACTCACAGAATTCTAGCCTATTTAAAAGCTATGTGGTTTAAAGCTCCTAACTTTCACACACTCCTTTCATGTGTGGGTCTAAAATGCTTTATCAAATATTACAACGTGTAATTGTATATAAATGCATGTGTATGCCAACTGATAAACCATTTATTTAGTGATTTAAATCATATGTCATCAAATATGCTAAATAAGTTTACAGTTTACACCCTGAGTAAATAATCACATTCAACTACATGGGTAGCTAATGCCACAATGCTGCACTCTGTAGGCCTACAACTTTAAAGGGATAGTTCACCCAAAAATAAACATTTGATGTTAATCTGCTTACCCCCAGGGCATCCAAGATGTAGGTGTGTTTGTTTCTTCAGTAGAACATGAATGAAGATTTTTAACTCCACCCGGTGCTCGTATAATGCATGTCAATGGGGTATTTTTCTATGACAGTCATTATGCCATTACTTCCGTCAAGTAAGGTTAAAAACCAGGCGCGATTTTTTTTTTTTTACCTTTTTGTAGTAATGGCATTAGGGATACTAAATGAGATTCGTCTTATATGAGGTAAAAAAAAAACAACACAAATACTGATCGATTTCTCACAGAAACCGATAGTTTCGTGTCTTTAAGACATCAATGTGTCGCCACGAGCCACATAATTTAATATTAATTCGTATGTCTGTGTTTTTTACTTTGATAAACATCAAACTTTCATTTTTGGGTGAACTATCCCTTTAATAATCTCATTATTCTGTTACTGCACTACATATTTACTTAATACATAACTACATAAAATAACATTATAATCAAAATAAAATCAAATGCCACGTGGGCAATAAGGCAAGACATCTCATCCTAGTACCTTTTATCAAATATACCATACAGTATGTGACCTTTTTCAGCTCTTGCGTACATTTGTGGCTTCTTTGTAAATGAATCAGTTTTTATCAAACAATTAGTGCAGATCTATGTCAGAATAAGTAATATGTTTCTAAATAATTTGATTAGAATCAGACTGTGCAGCTGAGAACTGAAACCATATCAGGACTCGTCCTCAAAATCCTCCCTCTTGGTGATTTTGACAAAAATACCATTCTTGGGTCCGAGGGTGGTGTTAGACTTTAATTCCAGAGGAACCTGTGTGGCAAAAAAGAGAAAATGATTGCCTATATCTGTTTCAAATCGTCCTCTTGAATACTGAAGCTAAACTTCTCCAGTCAAATACTAACAAACCTCAGTGTCCTCGCAGGCCACGATGTCAAACCTCCTGAATATGTGAACCAGAGCCACTTTAATCTCTAGCTGGGCCAATCTCATGCCCACACAGCTACGTGGCCCCGCTCCAAACGGCAGATACACAAACGGGTGGCGGCTGGCCTTGGCTTCTGGAGTGAACCTGAGACAAATACAGAGTTCATTGTTAGCACGTCACACGGGAGGCGTGCAAACAAAATGTACAGCTTGTGGAAAAATATACACAGAGATGATTTGAATAACTACAAGATAAGGTTAGGCTAGTAAGTCAATTTATCAGGTGGTAACTGATTCCGTAAGCGAGGGGCAGCAACTGAAAAAGCTCTACCACCCTTGGATTTTAAACGTGAGCAAGGGACGTACAAAAGATACCTATCAGAAGATTTTAAATAACTGCTGGATGAATGTGAAATAAGATGATAAGAAGGATCCTTAAGAGCTTAAAAAAAAAACTTTAAACTGGATCCTAAAATGGACCAGGAGCCAATGGAGCGACGCTAAAATTGCATTTTGAACTTTCTGGAGGCGAGCAAGTGATGACTGAGGAAGACCAAAGCACAATGAGTTACAATTATTTAAATGCAATGTGCTAAAACATTTTCGTCTTTTAATTGTATTTGCTGTTTATTATTACTGTAATTGATAATAACTAATCTTAACGGCTGATTTTATTTGCTTGGTTAAGCAAAATTCTGAGTCCAGGATGACGCCAAGGTTCCTAACCTGGGAAGAAATTGAGAGGAAATGATTGAAGTTCATTAATGAGCCCATCATTTAATCTTGGGGAACTAAAAAAAATAAAAATAAAACTTTTTATTGTTTTCTATGTATATATAACATATAATGTATTCCTGTGAAACAAAGCTGAATTTTCAGCAGCCATTATTTCAGTCTTCAGTCACATGCTGATTGGCTGATTTGGTGCTCAAGACACATTTCTTATAGCCCGACAAGCCAGTCTGGAAACTCATGATTGACAGGGCTCAATCCGAGGGGCGGGATAAACGGATGTCTTTCAAACTCCTTCTGCACGCAATTTGATAGCGCTACAACCAACCAGAGCAATGTGAAGCGGAGCTAGTTGATAGATTAATCGTTCGCCGTATCTGGTCGGCAAAACTCCGAACACCTCTTCCCTTCTTAAGAATGACTTCAGTGCCATTCTTTGTTCTTCTTTTTTTTCAAAGAACAGCTTAATTCCAAGTCTTCCAGAGTCACGGCCAAAGCCGTTTCGAAAGACCGCCGTTTGCCAGCTTCTTTGTTTACAAGTAGCACGCGGAACCTCCGCAACCCTGCCATCATTATTTTAAGCCACACGATGTGACTGGCAAGATTCTTTGAATGGAAAGTTGATAAGAACAGCATGCTTTTGAAAAATAAATCCTTTGTAACATTCAAAAAGTCTGATCACTGTAATGTGTTCTTTCTGAATAAAAGTATTAATTTCTATAAAACTTTAACTGATTTTCACTGAATATTATTGTGTACCGTTTTCAACTAAAAACAAAACTTTTACATGTTTTGGTGGCCTAAAAATGCCTAAAAAAGTTTTTGAAAACAATAAGGTTATTGTCTCCATTTAATCTACAAAAGCGTGAAAAGGGACATCATGTACATGCTTATTATGTGTTCAGTCTTTAGGTGCATAGTGGTTTTTTTACAAAGTGACATTTCCAACTACTGGCCTGGCAGCATAATACACAGTTTTTTTGTCATATTTTGCAGATCTGTGTGAACTGGCATTGACAGCGTTGTCATCTGTACGCAAAAAAAAGGCAAAGAAAAAAAGTTTCTGTTTCTAGCATATCGTTGTCATGTAAATATACCCTAAAAGAATTTAAACAAAAAATGTGTATCACATTTGTATTAGTAATTCAAAAATTGACTAGCTCATGGAAAAAGGCTGCTGTGCAATGCTGGCAACTATATTACCATAGATACAAATGATCATCAGTTGTTCTGCTTAGAAAGAACTGACTGAAAGACAGTTCACCTCTCTGGGATGAATTTCTTAGGTTCGGTCCAGTGATCTGGGTCGTAGTGAAGGAAACCTGTAGGGATTTCCAGAGATGCTCCTTTAGGAAGAAGCTGGCCATTCACGACAGTGTCTTGCTCAACATCTCGAGCAAACCTATGATGAAATACACAAAAACAACATGTTATTTAAAGGCACACTATGTAAGTTTTTGCCACTAGAGGTTATTCATAACAAAGGCATAGCTTAATGATGCTGCGAATGAGCATGGGATCATGGGAGTTGTTTTTATTCAGCTCCATAGCTGATGAAAAGGAACTCAACGGATTCGGGCAGGAGTCATGTTCATGGATGAGCTAATGCATTAAACTATTATTAACAGGCGGTATAAAGCAGGACATGCTGAAACCCATGGGAGCAATTGCTAATGAAAGACACCGGCGTGCAACACCGGTCCCAAGACCAGTGGAGCTTTTACTATTCTTATGCTGCAGTCCGCTCTTTTCGTTGCGTATGTGGGGTATAGCAGTGCTGTCTTAAAACAATCATACTAAATAATTTTAAATGCGTTGACAGTTAATGTTAATGTTACTCTGTGCGTTCACTCGGTGGCTGTTATGAGAGACTTGTTGCACTTTGCAATATCTAGATCAATATTAGAATATTAGTATATTAATAAAAGCTGGATGACTTCTGTAGCTAAATGAGATGGAATTAATTTTAATATACAGGTGCTGGTCATATAATTAGAATATCCTCCAAAAATATATTTATTTTGCTAATTTGATTCAAAAAGTGAAACTTGTATATTATAGTTATTCATTACACACAGACTGATATTTTTCAAAGGTTTCTTTCTTTTAATTTGGAATATCTCAGAAAATTAGAATATTACTTCAGACCAATACAAAGAAAAGATTTTTAGAAATCTTGGCCAACTGAAAAGTATCAACATGAAAAGTATGATCATGTAACAGCACTCAATACTTAGTTGCGGCTCCTTTTGCCTGAATTACTGCAGCAATGCGGCGTGGCATGGAGTGGATCAGTCTGTGGCTCTGCTCAGGTGTTATGAGAGCCCAGGTTGCTCTGATAGTGGCCTTCAGCTCTTCTGCATTGCTGGGTCTGGCATATCGCATGCTCCTCTTCACAATGCCCCATACATTTTCTTTGGGGTTAAGGTCAGACGAGTTTGCTGGCCAATTAAAGTACAGAGATACCATCGTCCTTAAACCAGGTCCTGGTTGCTTTGGCACTGTGCGTAACTGCAAAGTCCTGTTGGAAAATGAAATCTGCATCTCCATAAAGTTGGCCAGCAGCAGGAAGCAGAAAAGTGCTCTAAACTTCCTGGTATACAGCTGCATTGCTCTTGGACCTCAGAAAACACAGTGGACCAACACTAGCAGATGACATGGCACCGCAAACCATCACTGACTGTGGAAAATTTACACTGGACCTCAAGCCATGTGGATTGTGTGCCTCTCCTCTCTTCCTCCACACTCTGAGACCCTGATTTCCAAAGGAAATGCAAAATTGACTTTCATCAGAGAACAAAACTTTGGACCACTCAGCAGTCCTTTTTGTCTTTAGACCAGGCGAGACCCGTTTGATGTTGTCTGTTGTTCAAGATTGTCTTGACACAAGGAATGCGACAGCTCAAACCCATGTATTGCATATGTCTGTGGATAGTGGTTCATAAAGCAATGACTCCAGCTGCAGTCCACTCTTTGTGAATCTCCCACACATTTTTAATGGGTTTTGTTTCACAATCCTCTCCAAGGTGAGGTTATCGCCATTGCTTGTACACTTTTTTCTACCACATCTTTTCCTTCCCTTCACCTCTCTTTTAACGTGCTTGGACACAGAGCCCTGTGAACAGCCAGCTTCTTTTGCAATTACCTTTTGTGTCTTGCCCTCCTTGTGCAAGGTGTCACTGGTCGTTTTTTGGACAACTGTCAAGTCAGCAGTCTTCCCCATGCTTGTGTAGCCTACAGAACCAGACGGAGAGACTATTCAAAGGCCTTTGCAGGTGTTTTGAGTTAGTTAGCTTATTAGAGTGTGGCAGCAGGTGTCTTCAATAGTGAACCTTTTCACACTATTCTAATTTTCTGAGATACTGAATTTGGGATTTTCCTCAGTTGTCAGTTATAATCATCAAAATTAAAAGAAATAAACATTTGAAGTATATCAGTCTGTGTGTAATGAATGAATGAATATACAAGTTTCACTTTTTGAATGGAATTAGTTATAAACTTTTTGATGATATTCTAATAATTATGACCAGCACCTATATATTGAATTATGGCAAAAGCTCTCTCTGATAATGGCCAAAGCTCTCTCTGATTAGGCTATGTTAGCCACTTGACAAAACAGTGTTGTCTCTGAGGCTAAAAACATACTCTTGGTAAATCACTTAAACAAGCGATTCAAACAATACGACTAACCATGTTGCGCTGTATAACAATGATCAGTTTTCTGTTGATAAATGTATCCCAACAGTTGCTCACCTGTTTTAATAATATATTAAAACCACAATATGATATTTTTCGCCGCTAGAGGTCGCTTATTCAAATCAAAGGCGTAGCTTGATGACTGAGAGATTTCACAGAGCTTTTGTTTTGCCGCAGACGAGCGCTTTCGGTTCTTCCTGCCACGTGTATGTGGAGTAACGCAGATCATAGATACACTGAGTGTGTTGAAAGTTATGTCTGTGTGTTCGCTCGGCAGCTTCTATGAGGCACTTGTTGAAATCAAGAAAACAAGGTTTAATCAATAGTGTTGAGATATATAACAATGATTTGTTTTCTGTGGATGAATGTATCCAAACAGTTGCTCACCTGTCTAATAAAAAACATGATATATTAAAGCTTCTTTGGTGTTTCCATGGTTTCTACAAAATGAAATTAAAAAATCATAAATCAAGGGTAAGGCGGGTATGATGTCATTGATAGGTGACCCACGGACACGGTCTGTGTCCTGGTTAAAATTGCTTATTTCTCTGGATTTATACATTCTTGAAAACATTTGGGATAGTGCAAGTACAGAAGTTAAGAAAATCTATAACACTGTTCTAGTCCAAAAATCTTACACATTGTGCCTTTGAAGTGCCTGGTGTTTCCTTTGTTTCTACGGAAGGTTAGTGCGGATATGATTTCATTGACAAGCAACACATTGACAGTGTCCTGTTTAAAATTGCCTTTTTTTTCTGGATTTAAACATTGCTGGAAACGTTTAGGATAATGTTAGTATACAAGTCAACAAAATGCATAACATTGTTCTGGTGGTTTTTGGATATTTTTATCTAAAAATCTTACATATTGTGCCTTTTAAGATTCACTCTGGGGGAAAAGAGCATGCAACTTCAATAACCAATGTGTTTTTAACCCATTAATATAATATAATATATAAAATAGTAGCTGTCATACCTGAATGCAGGTGGGTAGAGTCTGAGTGACTCACTTATGACCATGTCTAAATACTTCAGCTCCTGGACATTATTGTAATCTGCTGTCTCCTGAAAAAGAGAAATTAACAAATTGAGGATGACAACAACAATCCTGCACTCAAATATTTGTAGTTACCATGCATGACCAGTAGGTGGCAGCACAGCAGCAATAATCAGTCATCCATAAACAACATAAAAATGGCTTTTAAAATTAAATCTAAACAAATGTACTATATATTGTACTGTATTTGTTTCTTTGTGGTCAATATTTGTACTGTCTATTAACTGTACAGACAGCTGCTCAAGAGCTGCCTAGAGTTTCTTAAAAAAAGAATTTGTATTTGTTTGATTTAAAACTGAAGCAGACGCAGCCCAGCAGTCAGTGCTAATCAGTCTATATCTGCACGGCCCGGTGAAAATAGGGGTCAGGCATTGAGCACACACCCGTATAGTTCTGCCCACATCCTCGGCCTCTGAGGCCCCCAGTCATGCAACGTGGGTATTATAAATGACTAGCGGCTCTAAAGTCACTCTGTTCCACCAGTAAAAGCATCCGTTGTAGAGATGAGAGGATGCAGCGGGGCGAGAAGAGGGGCAAATTCTAGCACGCTGGATAAATTCTCCACATGCGCCCGCCCCCTATTGTCTGGCTACATTGTCAGTAGTCAGTTCTCGTTGGGTTCCAGTGCAGAGTGACATGGCAGTGATGAAACGCTGTGAGAGGGGCTTTGTCTCGCTGCTGCAGACGAGCTGGTTTATGTGGTGTAGTTGTGTTCTTCAAACAACAGACTTGAGTCTGGGGACTAAAAGGGTCGTTCAAGCACCACTAACTATGGTGACCATGGATAAATGTTGTACTGCTTATCTAACATATTGTATGTTAACTTAAAGGGTTCGTTTACCCAGAAATCATTAATTACTCACCCTCATGTCGTTCCAAACCCATAAAACCTTCATTCATCTTCAGAACACAAATTAAGTTATTTTTGATGAAATCCAAGAACTCTCTGAACCTTCCATAGACAGCAAATTTTCAGAATTTTTTACTGCTTATCTAACATAGTGTATGATAACTTAAGGGTTAGTCTACCCAGAAATCATTAATTACTCACCCTCATGTCGTTCCAAACCCATAAAACATTCATTCATCTTTGGAACACAATTTAAGTTATTTTTGATAAAATCCGAGAGTGCTCTGACCCCTCCATAGACAGCAATTTAATTACCACCTTCAAGGTCCAGATAGGCACAAAAGACATCTTTTTGTGCGCAAAAAACATAAAAATACTAGCCTGGATGCCAGCCGAACTCAGCCCCGCCCACAACATTTGTGCTCGGGCCGTTCAGTCTGGACTTAATCCATAGAGGAGTGATTATGCCCAAACAGAAACTGTTCGGACCAATGAAATTGTCAGTGCAGGCTTTAGACGATGACGGACGTAATCATCCACGTCATCAAGGGCGTTTGCCTTCGATTAAAATGTTCAAATCCTAAACGGAGAGCTTGTTTGCATATGCATTCACTATTTCTCTCTAAAATGATGATCATGTTGGTAAGTAACTGTGTATCCTTAAATTCTTTTTTTTTTTTTTACACCGGCAAAGATCGTTTATTCCAGCACGTGCAGACAGAGTTGCCAAGTTTTTAGAACAAAACCAGCTAACTTCTATCCCAAAACAATAGCTTCTCTGCTGTGTTCTCCGGAAAAAAATGGCATTTGGGGGGTAAAATGTGTGTTATTTTGGCAAGGCTGCCTGCTAAAATTTGCATTCCTGGGTCTATATATCACACAATAGAGATCGCTTCAACCCTGCGGACATGGAAAACAGCCTAAGGAAAAAAACGCAGACTTTGCAACACAGTGCAGTTGAGTTCTGTTGACATTTGACAACTAAATTTATGCGTCGCTTCGTTGCTCTGATTGGTTGTAGGTCTATCCAATTGAGGTCTTTCCTGGTTCGGCTGAAACGCCCCATAAGCCCAATGGAGCAGTATCAGACTCATATTCTGACTAGAGTATACTTGAGTATGACCACATCAGGCTATAAAAATACGACTTTATTCAGCAGTTTTTTCTCATCTGTGTCATTCTCTGACTCTGTTGACAGTGTCAACAGCGCAGCGCTTCTTAGTTCTGCTGCAGAACAGCGGCTCACCACTAGCTAGCTCCTGCGTCAGCATCACACGCATGCGTCATGGTGCTCACATGAGAAGCTTCAGCCAATGATGAGCAGCTGTTCAGACATTGAAGCCATGCATTGTATTTACAACTTGAACTCCGTAGGAGACTGACACAGATGAGAAGCAATTGTTATTTTTTATCAAAACTTATTTTTGTTTCTTTGTGTTCTTCAAGAAGAGACTCATAGGTGATAAGACTCACTTATTTTTATTTTTATTTTTGCGCACAAAAAGTATTGTTGTTGCATTAAAGTCGAACCACTGGAGTCACATGGACTATTTTAACGACATCTTTACTGCCTTTCTGAGCATTGAAAGTGTTAATTAAATTGCTGTCTATGGAGGGGTCAGGGAGCTCTCGGATTTCATCAAAAATAACTTAATTTGTGTTCCGAAGATGAACGAAGGTCTTATGACGGAATTAAACATTTTGGTGAACTTAACCCTTTAATCTCTGCCCAAACCTACAAAGCGATCAATATTTACCCCTGTGCCCCTCTTTGTGATTCTGTTGGCACGGCTCTGTATTATTTCAATCATTTCTTTGAGAGAATGTGAACTATTCACCGTATTGCTGCTGAAAGGACAGACTCTCTGTTTATTCTCTGACTCGCAGCCTCAAGTATGACTAAATTTATCTCCACTGAATGCACACTGATGCCTCTAAAATCACAAAGCAAGGTCAGACGACCCTGTAGATAGGCTAGCCAATTTTTTAAAGTCTCGGTTGATTCTCTTTTTCAAGCTTTCAACAAACAAACAACCAAACAAAAGCCCAGTGCAAAGATTGATGTCTATAATAGATTGTGCACAATGTTGCTATAACCTTTCCCGTATGGCTTGAATGCCACTTTATTAACAACTGATCAGAGACTGCAAACGATTTGGGCCTGAAGTGGCTAAAGAAGAGCAAACGAAAAACCCAATACAAATCAAATGCAAATGTTAGACAGGGTTTCTTAAGCTGTTTGTTTTAATTTTGGGGCAATATTTCTGGTTAAATAAGTGTGCTAAACCTTGTTTGTAGACTGACAAGCCACAGCTACAAAGGTCAACCATTACAAACTAGCCACTGGTGAAGAAACAAAAAATACATTGGGACTAAAATATGGCAAAGGCGATTTTAATCCTTGTCTAAATCTATTTACACACCCTTCGCCCTTAAACATGTTGATTATTGTCGTTCTTTAATAATAATAATAATAATAATAATAATAATAATAATAATAATAATAGATTTTATTTATAATGCACTTTTAATTCCGAAGAATCTCAAAGTGCAACAATGGAAAAGGGGGAGAAAAAAAAAGATTAACATGTAAAAATGTAGAATAATATAAACAATGAACCAACACATAACAGTTATAGCTTTTCTGAACAGAAAACAGAGCTGAGGATAGATCTTTAGAGATAACAATGTTTCTAAATTCACAACAGGCGCATTTCCTTGATCTTATACGGCGATAACGAACACATTCCACATTGCAAGTAACCTAATGCATTCTCATTAAGCATATAGAAGAGTCACTTAAAAAGTATAAGAACATATAATTAAAATCCAAGGGGCTGTACCATTGGAATTAATAAAACAAGAAATGCGGTCTCCTCGGTAATGATTTGACCTAAAAATACTCAAACGTTTCCTTCAAATTCATTTCGAGAGAGACAAAAAAAGCCTTGCCGCGTTCAAAGGAGCGCCCCGCTAAAACATCTCATTCCCCTGTATATTTCTGTGCCCTCTTGGTATTAATATCAACCTCTTTTCAGAAAATGAGATCCATTTCTCTTGCGTGAGAGTGTGTGAAGTGTTCGCAGGCCTTGGAGCGCAGGCAGCCTGCCTCTTCACGTCTGGCGTCTCCCTTATTTATGCTTCTGCCTTCATTCACGTCATGGAGGAGACAGGCTATCAATCAGTTCTTGAATTTTAGACATTTAACCTCCTGTTTACGGCTAGCTGCATGTGATATGCGTGTATGCGTATGTGATGAGGGAATTCTTTGCATAACTGGATGAGCATGTAGCCTACATTATATCAGTGGTCCTTAACTGGTTTTCACTTCAGGATGCAGAATTCTTTATTGGAGACACATGGTTAACACATCAAATGGCAACCCACCACAGCAATAACATTTAAAATGATCTTTATTCATATTGCCAAAATATTAAGCAGCAGAACTGTTTTTAACCTTGATAATAGCAAATGTTTATTGATCAAATTAGTATATTAGAATGATTTCTGAAGAATCATATGACACTGAAAATTTCAGTCTGCTGAGGCTGGTAAACCCAGCCTGATCTGCCGGCGATTTGATTTCACTTGGCAACCTGTACATTCATTTCTGCTGCTTTTGCGTGAACCAATCACAGACTGGCTTATCCACCTATTGGCGGGTTTAACATGATCACAGATAGAAATATGACGGGTCGTTGCCCATTGATCACGCTTCTTGTGGTCTGATTGGTTGAAGGACTATCCAATTGTGTACAGAGTCATTTGAATAATGCCAGTTGATCACGCCTCTCGTGCAGTAGAAAATACAGAGCAGACTCACCAGACCAGTGTTCAATCTTAAATTGAGCTTGGTCTGGTGATAGCCAGACAAGCTGACAGCAACTTTTACTAAGGAATAGAGAGAAGTCTTAAGTTGGCCTTAAGGGTGAAGTTGGCCTCGTTGCTATGGATGATGTCATCACGCTCACTAAAAATGCTCACAGTGATTGGCTGATAGGGGAGGAGTCTCTGTTGGTGATTTCATTTTAGAAGTATTTTGTTGAGGTTTCATGTTGCTATATTCAAATAAAATGTTTAAAATAAGAATGTTGCCAACTTGTCATGTTCAAATAAAGATTTTAAAATAAAAATGTTGCCATATTCAAAGAAAGATTTTAAAAATTAGACTAAGTGTCACTAATTAAACTAGTATACATTCAGCTGATAAATTCAGAGTCTTCATCTCAAGAGATTGCAGAATTCAAGGGAAAAATTATTTCTATAAACAAAATTTGTGAGGTGCACGTTCAAACTGTCTATTTACTCAGCTAAACTGTTTTTGAAGGTTCTTTGGGGCACCAAAATGTTTTCGTTTTTTCTATGAAACCTATATTTTTAAGAGAGTGTACTCCAAATAAAGTTTAATTATAATATTTATATCAGTAAGTCTCAAGCGATGTATGCTAATGGATTCCTAGTATACCAAGTATGAAATAAATGAATTGTAAATATATTTTGGTATAGGTTTTCTTCACTACATTTTCCCATTTTAGTAGTCCCCTTGCTTTTTTTTGTAAATATAGCCCTCCAGTTCTGTGGGAAAATGCAGGTTAAATGGTACCTACGAGTTAAGAACAGTAAATATGGCTCTTTAGTCTTTATCTCGCCCATCCCTTAAGGGTTTCCACAGAAAGAGTTATTTATTGTTATTGATAGTGATGGAGGCAAAGCATGTTCAGACAAGAGATGGCTCAAGGGTGCCATTACTGCATAAACACAATGAGTCTCATCTTGCATTGTCTTCTGATAGTGTGGAACAGGTGCAGATAGGCTGGAAAACCTATTGTGTTTTTAAAAACCACAGATATTTGTGCATCATATAAGTAAATCTTAAAGGAACACTTCAGATTAATATATATATATATATATATATATATATATATATATATATATATATATATATATATATATATATATATATATATATATTAGAGGTGAGCATAAATACAATAAATACAATTTTTAATCTAGATTAAAATGGCTCATCTGAATTCTGCCAAAGGCATTCAGGATATGTGTGCTACCCAAATAATAGGTGCGTTTTCATGGAGCATTATAATCAGTTTAAAAGTCCAATCCGAATGAAAATGCTCCATATAAACACCTCAATCGGAATAAAAATGCCCAAACCGAATTATTTTTTATTCGGTTTGAGATGGGTGGGATAAACCTTTTCATGAATCGATCAAAGGAAAAATTTCACCATGTAAACTACACGATTACTTTTGAGTGTGCGTTGATGTGATATACAGCGTGCACATTCACTACTGAAGAGTGTGCGCCGCGTTAACATCAGGCTATATGTTGACAAGACAGGAAAGTTAATTTTTCTGAGGGGTAAACTTATTTCGTGAGAAGTTAAGAAGATAATGTTGGAATAATGACACAGACATAGCCTGGCTACACTCTCTCATCTTGACAGCGTTTGTAAGGCACTTTTTACTTCAATTGCGCCGACAGAAGAATGTATTTTTCTGAGATGATTATTACACTTTACAACAAAAAATAGCTTTTATAAACCCGTATAAGTCCTGGTGGCTGTTATAGTTGCAATGGCATCCATGAACACATTCCAGCTGCTTGAGAGGACAGTGACGACATTTCTGTCACAAAATGATTCCGACTGAAAGTCAGCACACGTAAACACCAGATCGGTCTCACGTAAACAGTTCACTGAATCTTTCAATCGGAAAAAGTGCGTTCAGGCAGTACTCGAGACTGGAAGAACTCCTACAGCAAACAAAAAAATTCTGCATCGCACAAGGTGCAAACAACATTAGTCTTGTCGAGGTTTCCATTGGGAAGCTTCTTAAAAATAAATTTTCACTGAAGCAAACCCGGCGGCTTCATAGCTGCATCCATGCTAGCAAATCACGTTTGTAATTTCACAGTAAACAGGTTTGAAGATTCGTTATCACCCCCTACAGTGCAATTCGGCTAGGTATACATCTGCGCTAAAATATCAAAGTGAAAGTAATCATAGCTTGCCATAGTATAGACCCAGCTCACAACTTAAAGGGTTTGTTCACCCAAAAATTAAATTGATGTCATTAATGACTCAACCTATTGTCGTTCCACACCCGTAAGACCTTCGTTGATCTTCACGCTCACCGTTCACGCTCTCGGACTAAATATTAAATATCTTAAACTGTGTTCTGAAGATGAACGGAGGTCTTACGGGTGTGGAACGACATTAGGGTGAGTCATTAATGACATCAATTTCATTTTGGGTGAACTAACTCTTTAACTCCGAGAATAGATTAACGGCTATATTTTTTTTATCGCCAGATAAGAGTCTCACGTTATTGCAGCACGTTAACGCCGTTATATATTAATCTGAATGATAGAGAGGTTTTTGGCAGTTTCAAATTGTAAATTGTAAAACTCTTGAATCATCACCTCTGGTTTCCTTTAGGCTTGGAAATCAGCCCCCTGCAGTGACTATTTCCATGGCCAAATGGTTAATTAGGGAAGCTAATTGCAGGGAGTGTCACAGACATTGATTGTGCTCTTATCAACTAGAGACAGCCTATGTCAGAAGACTGTGGGCTGGCTGTATGAATGATACTGTTCTGGCCAATGCCTGAACTCCAGAATGAAGGACAAACAATAGGCAAACTAATTAAAAATGCCTAATTAAAATCACCTGAGCAGAAAATCAATACTTTGTCATGGTCTGAATAGTTGACGGAGGAGAATTTGTCCCAGATCCAGTCACAAGGCTTCACAGGCATAGAAAAGTCTGAAAATTAGACCATTTTGGTTGGCATATTGACGTATGTGAAGCTGAAGATTCAACAGGAACAAAAAAATTGATTTAGTCCTTTTGGACCTGAATGGATTGGGAATAGTGAGTGCATCGTATCAGAATGGTGCCAGACCTGAATGTGAGTTTTGTGTGGAGGACGACTATCTGAAAAACCACCAGAACCTAATTATGAGGAGACTATTTATCCTGGATCTGGAGACTAATGCTGCGCACCAGGCAACCTTCTACCCGTGAAAGTGCACTAGAACAGCAGTCAAACCCGTGACCTCCCACCTGTGGACACGTACTAGATCGATGTACTCCCAGTTACGCGCTCTGACGTCACACAGCCCGTCAAACAACAATGACAGCCCCTACGAATATACAAACAACGTAAAATAGCAGGTATAATAGCTTCTCTTGCCTTATGCCCCCCCCCCCTCCCCCCTCCCCCCCTTTCCCTCAGATAAGCAAGGAGTAAGCACATTTGGCCATAGAAATGATCGTAAATGAGCATAAGTCCCGTACGGTCCAACAATGCTTTGTTTACATCTAGCTACCACAAATCCTGGCGCTCAGGCAGTTTGGCGTGACTTTTCCTTTGCGTTTTTCACACACATATGACACCATTGTAATGCAACAATTATGCTGTTGCTCAAGTTCAACAACACTTAAATATGCAGAACTTTGAGAATAACTACAAGGTATTTTACCAAAAAATATGGGTCTGCATTATTGAATTTTATATATATATATATTTATATATATAGAGGTTCTTTTTTGGTGCAGTTGAGAGAAAAAAATATATTAGAGCTTCTAAAACCCAGTGGTGGGGAAAGCTAACAATAATAAAGCCACAGCAGACGGACCCAATTCTATGCTAAATCCAACCCCACATGAAACACATTTTTGCAATAAAACTGGCATTGTGGTCTGGGATTCTTGCAGCTGATTGGTCAGCTTCAAATAATTGCATTTTCATGTGCATTTCCTTTTATTAATTCAAAAGTTTATAAGGTTTGAACAGATCTAGCCCAACGTTTAGAGAAGCACCAGGAGATTTCAGACTGAACATAACCAATCGACAGAAGGGAATGCTGGGAGGGGCGTAGCCATCTTTTCAGAAGTGAGGGGGACAGAAATTATTTGTATTTTTTTGGACCAATATAATTTATCGCATCTCTTGCTTTTAATTGGGCAAGATATCAAATGCACTGCTGAACAATAACCACTAATTAATATTTATAATATTATTCTCCTATTTTTTTGTGCCAATTTTATGATTGGTTTATATACTAGCCATACAAACACTTGTGCATTAAGACTCCATATATTTTATGCAATGTAAAAAAATATATATTCTAATGTAAACCATGCTGTTCTCTATGTGAAGATATAGTAAAGTGTAATTTATTCCTGGGATCAAAGCTGAATTTATCATCATTACTCCAGTCTTCAGTGTCACATGATCCTTCACTAATCATTCTCATATGAGGATCTGATGATCAACACACATTTATGATTATTATCAGTTTTGCTGCTCATAGTGCTGCTTAATTTTTGTGGAAACCATCTAAACATTTGTGGTAAAATTAAAAAAGAGAGAAATTAATACTTTTGTTGATCAGACATGCATTAAATTGATCACAAGTGATATTTTTAATATTACAAAAGATAATAATTTATTTAATGAATGCAAATAAATGCTATCCATTTAACTTTCTATTCATTAAAGAATCCTGAAAAATAACATGTATTACATGGCTATCATGGTTTCCACAGCATTTTTAAGCAGCACAACTGTTTTCAACACAGATAATAATCATAAATGTTTCTTGATTATAAAATCATGTGAGAATGATTAGTGAAGGATCATGTGACACTGAAGACTGGAGTAATGATGATAAATTCAGCTTTGATCACGGGAATAAATTACTATATATTCACATAGGAAAAAAGCTGTTTTAATTTGTAATAATATTTCAAAATATTACTGTTTGAACTATTTTTGATTACATAAATGCAGCCTTGGTGAGCAGAATATACTTAACATTAAAAACTGAATTATTCATATGATGGCCTATACTTTATTGTCAATAAATAGCCTACATTGAGATGACTTGAAAAACACACACAAAGCATATATTGTCGCAATCGTCTGATTGTCGTCGTCACGTTTCATAACTCATAACGATTGTTTTCCTTCAGCTGCAGCTCCAGCGTGACTGGATATTACTTCTACGAATCCACGTTTGACATTCTGTGAGAGCGCCTCCTCATATTTAGATGCGAATAAAATGACAGGTCATGCATAGATTATTTTTTGTCTCTGAATTTAAATCTTGATGTATTCACATTGGTTTCTATGTAAATACACTTGCCCGTGACCTCAAGAAGCGCGCTATCAACCCAGATTAAAAAAAGCTGTTTTTAGCGTCCCTGTTAACTTGCCCGCCCCCGCGCAGGTAACGCCGGTTCGGATCCCGCTCGGAGCGGGTCGACTAGGATCGGTGAGACCCAGTAAAAGTGCGGGGGACGAAAATACATTTTATTAAAAGTGAGGGGGACACGTCCCCCGCGTCCCCCGCGTAATCTACGCCCATGGGTAGTGGTGCGTCTCAGTTTCATTCACAATGATTGGGTTTCATGAAGGCTGCCCGTTCGGCTAGGCCATGAACCCACCAGCGTTTCAACCATGTGCCTGATGCTCATTATGTTCTTCACATGGCCCTGCCGCGTGTGTCTGTGATAGAGCTATTAAGGACCACCGCGGCCTTCGGGATTTAACCCCCCACCACAGACCCGGACACCTTTTATTCAATTTGACTCAATGTGCAGGAAAATACAGCCGTAATGGACAATCAAATGACAGGTCATGAAGCTCCCTGCCGCAGAAGCAATTATGAAAGGGTTTTTTCATCATGATTCTGCCAGAGAGTGCGGCTAAAAATGCTCATTACGGTGGATGCAAATCCACATGATTTCGGTCACCTTTGCCTTTGCCAGACAGGAACCGCTTACCTTCACTTATTATGCAAGCAATGCAGACTAGCAAATTATTCCACGTTTCTCTGAGAGTACAGATTGTAAATACATGTTCATTGAAGATGCTGTTAGGGACGGGTCGCGATTGTTGACTTGTCATACAGAAACGACTAAATGATTAAGGTTGACTAGTTAATCTATATTTATATATGTAAATGGATGGATAGACAGATGTAATCCAGTCACTAGCATTTGTATATATTTTTATAAAGGTTTATTTTTAGATTTCTAATTAAAAAGGTATATATAGAAAGATGAATAGATGGATGGATAGATTTTTTATATTTATATTTTTTATTTAAAATCTGATTTAAGTTTTTATTTATTTATATACATATCCATATATATATGTATTTGTTTATATTTTAAAATAGATGTTATTATTATTTTTTTTTTTAATGAAAAATATATAGAAAGATGGATATATTAACTAGTCACTAGGACCTTTGATATTTAAATGTTATACATGTAAAAATCAATTTTTAATATAGTTTTATTTTTAACTTTGTGTATTTTGCCAAAAGTTTTGGGAAGATTGCCTTTAACATGCACTTGAACTTTAAATGACACCCGTTCTTAATCTGTAGGTATTAATATGGAGTTGGCCGACCCTTTGCAGCTATAACAGCTTCAGCTCTTCTGAGAAGGCTCCATAAGAGAAGAGCCTTATGGAAGAAGGCTTTCCATAAGGTTTAGGGGTGTGTTTATAGGACTTTTTGACCATTCTTCTAGAAGTGCATTTCTTCTAGAAGCGCACACCATAATCCCCCTCCACTAAACATTACACTTATGCAGTGTAATGCACAATGCAGGCGCAAGTACCATTCCCCTGGCAATCACCAAACCCAGACTTGTCCATCGGATTGTCAGACAGTGAAGTGTGATTCAATTGGACTTACTGCACAGGTGGCAGCCAATCCCAGTACCACGCTTGAATTCACTGAGTTTCTGACAGCGACCCATTCTTTCACAAATCTTTGCAGAAGTGGCTGCATGCCTAGGTGCTTAATTTTATACACCTGTGGCCATGGAAGTGATTGGAACACCTGAATTCAATGATTGGGTGTCCCAATACTTTTGGCAGTACAGTGTGTGTATGTGTGCCTGTGTGTATAAAGATTTACAATGAGATGGCCTCTCTCTCAGTCTCCGCACTAATTCATCCTAAAGGTGTTCTATCAGGTTGAGGTCAGGACTCTGTGCAGGCCAGTCAAGCTCATCCATACCAGACTTGCTCATCCATGTCTTTATGAACCTTTGTGCACTGGTGCCCAGTCATGTTGGAACAGGAGGGGGCCATCCCTAAACGGTTCTCACAAAGTTGGGAGCATGAAATTGTCCAAAATGTCTTGGTATGCTAAAGCATTAAGAGTTCCTTTCACTGGAACTAAAGGTCCAAGCCCAACCCCTGACAAACAACCCCACACCATGACCCCCCTCCACTAAACTTTACACGTGGCACAATGCAGTCGCAAGTACCATTCCCCTGGCAATCACCAAACCCAGACTTGTCCATCGGATTGTCAGACAGTGAAGCGTGATTCAAATGGACTTACTGCACAGGTGGCAGCCAATCACAGTACCACGCTTGAATTCACTGAGCTCCTGACAGCGACCCATTCTTTCACAAATCTTTGCAGAAGCAGCTGCATGCCTAGGTGCTTCATTTTATACACCTGTGGCCATGGAAGTGATTGGAACACCTGAATTCAATGATTGGGTGTCCCAATACTTTTGGCAGTACAGTGTGTGTATGTGTGCCTGTGTGTATAAAGATTTACAATAAAAGTAAAATAAATCTAAATTTGTAAAGAAATGTGTCCACCTGGGGTCAGGTAAATTCAAGCCAGCCTCGTAATACAAAATATCCTTAAGATTGATAATTTGACTAGTTGATTTTGAAACTGTGTATTTTAGCACGTCCCATGCCATACAGATATCATGTATAATACATGCACGCTGTATTTGCATAAGCCTAATGATGGCAGGTAAATAATAAAACACATTTTCATTGCCACAGTGTATGCGTCATTTGCATATCCCCAGGAGTCCCAGCGAAGGGGGTTCTCAAACAATGGCAAGCATCTATTAGCTGTTGACATTCGACACACGTGTCAGGTTGAGGTGCAGCTGACTGGTGGAGGATTTGTTATGGTTGCTTAAATCAGACACATTACAAGTCTCCTTCCTTCCTGTCTCAAGGGGCCTTACATATTTTCCGGCCCTTCTACAGTGGCAGCAGTGGTTTGATGACTCCATCTGCTCTGTTCCATTACACATGCGGTGGAGATCGAAACGGCCGGCACAAAGACCAAATAACAAACAAGGGAGTCATATCGCTCCTTCTGCAGTATCAACATCATAACAACACAATGGAGGCATCTGTTCAGTGGAAACTTAGCGAAAGTGCCTCTTTATTCGATGCAATGGTGGTTGGTATGAAAACCCAGTTAGGTAACATTGCAAGGGGGCTGATGCAGTGGACCATGACTGTTTGTGCATGAATGCACATGCCTTATGTGTGTTTGTGTATGTGTGTCTGCTTGAGAAGTCATTTGGGACATGTAGAGCACTTGAAAAAGTACTGATGACCTGCTGGTGGGACTGAAATATCTCGGTTTGAGGACTCAGTATGACGTATGCAGCCTCACGTACTTTAGCTCAATCTTGCTCCGCTTATACTGCCCTGGGGAGAGAAGGGAGCGGAAAGAGAAAGAACGAAAGGAGGAAAGTAAAACAGAGAGAAATCTTCATGCTTTCACCTTGCCCTTCCCTTTCTACATCCAGAGGGGGTGTTTCTCTTTTATTCCTCTGCTGTCTTTAACCCGAAGCACAATAGTAGCATAAAGCATTACCTTAAGCAGTGAATAAAGCAGCTTCATGCATATACACGCAAATACATACTTAAATTAATGACTGATCTCTACATTTTCTCAGTGCATTAGCAGTTCTACAAACTTTAAAGCTGACGTCTGTAACATTTCAATGCTTTTGATACTTTCTGCTATCCCAGTTTAATGTGCAGATAATATTAAACTAGGTTTTAATTACGAGTAGATGTCCTTTAGAAGACTATGTTGTAATGTCTAAAATGTACCTTTAGTTACACTTACACTATCCCAAACAGGTTTTGGGGTCGGTAAGATTGTGTTAATGTTTTTGAAAGAACTCTCCTTTGCTCACCAAGGCTGCAATTACACTGTAAAAAAAATTCAGGTCTCCAATTGAAAATTTTCAAGGGACTGATCACATTGACATTTTTCAGTTGGCCGAATTGAATTTCCGTCAATTAAATAGCATCAATTCACAGAATTGAATTCGGCAAACAGAAAAATGTAGATGTGATCAGTCACAAGAAAATGTTCAGTTGGAGACTTTTTGTTGTTATTATTATTTACAGTGTATTTGATCAAAAATACAGTTAAAAACAGCAATATTGTGAAATATTACTACTATGTAAAATAACTCTTTTCTATTTTATATTTTGAAATGTAATTTATTTCTGTGTTTGCAAAGCTGAATTTTCACCATCATTACTCCAGTCACACAATCCTTCAGAAATCATTCTAATATGCTTATTATTATACATATATAAAAAATTATTATTATTATTATTGAAAACAGTTTTGCCGATTAATTTATACAAACGTATTTATTTTTATGCAAAAGAACAGCATTTATTTGAAATAGAAGTCCTTTAACATGAAACATTTCGGTAACACTATTTTTAAAGTTACACGTTACATGTAGTCACTATATTAATAACAGTAAATTATGCATAATTATAAGTAATTAACCCTAAACCTTAACCACTCTATAATAAGTACATGTACTTAATTAATATTACTCGTACTTATTTGAGTAAGGACAATGTATCTATATCACCTTAAAATAGTGTAACCAAAATTTCTCTACTGTCACTTTTGATTTATTTAATGAATACTTGCAGAATAAAAGCATACATTTTTTTGAAAAAGAAAAGAAAAGGAAAATCTTACTGATCCCAACATTTTTAGGGAGGACAAAATCTGGCATTTACCAGTGACCAGCAATAATCTAAAAAAAAAAAAACATTTAGTCAGAATGAGTAGAAGATAATAAAGTATCTAATTAATGTATGTTTACAACATAATCAATATTCAGTGAAGTATTTAATATGACTATCAAATTCACACACTAGATGGCAGAGTACATAGTTTAGTGTCAGCATCTTGCCAAATGAACACTTTGGAGATATAATACGCATAAAAATACACAGCACATGGGTACAATAGTGCCTTTTTAAATGGTCTAAAAGCTTTTTAGTAATGATTTTTTTAAAACTATTATTTCTCTAGCTTTGGCATCTTTTTTTCTGAGCTTTTCACAATACATTATCTTCTCCACAGACCACACATGTGAAGCTGTCTTTGAATTTGGCCAAAATAAGATATCACAACAAGTGCACCTACAGTATGATGCCTTAAAATGCATTCTAGGCAGCTCACTGGGTTTTTGTAGCAGTAAACACCTTGAAGCCTTTTTTAGTCTCTCTCCCCCTCTCTCCCTTTTGTTCTCTTCATGGATCTGCTCACTAAACTAAAAGATAAAAGATGGCACGAACAGAATAAACTGCGCTAGAAACACAAGCACGCTATTTACGTTCATTCGGGTAAGCAGTGTATACATAATTTCCTAAGTTCCAATCCGAGAGGCAAGGCTGTTGCATTAGGAATGAGAGAGCCAAAAGCCACATCAATGGGAACCGACAGATACAGCGCGGTGGTTCCGGAAGGATCAAAGGGTGTGTTATTGAATTTAGCGGGGGTGAATCAAGCGCTTTATTCAGGTTGGAGCGCTATCAGGGAGGGGAGAGAAGCACCATCACTGCTCTGAATGAGGGAAAGAGCCGCCTGGAGGCCGAGCCTCAGAGGAACGTCACCAATGAATTATTCACAGATAGGAAAGGCTAGCTACCGGCTGCTCTCGCCCGCTCTCCGTTTCTCTATTTCATCCTTTTGCCATCTTTCATTGCTATTTTCACCCTATCCTTTGTGTTTTCACAGCATACAATGTCCTCTTTTACTCATTATCTCAATGTTCTCCACAGGTGCTGAATTATGTGTATCATGACTCACCAACACGCTCTCTGGATTTTCATTCTCTCTTCCTCCCAAAAATTCTTCTCAAGTAGTAATGCTTGAGATTGATAGATTTGTATTTCAAGCGTATAAACATTGGCTATCATATGACTTCTGAAGACTTGGAATGAAGTACATCAGTTATATAGAACATATTTATTTTCTTATACAGGTTTGGAATGACATGAGGGTGCGTGAATGATGATTATGACCTATTATCTATATTTTACAAGGCCGTAACCATGTTTTGAACATTGGGAGGACAAAAGTGTTTTTTATGGGTTTTTTTGTGGGGTGGGAAGTAATATACACATTTACTCTTGTGAGTATGTATAAGACTGTAAAAACGTTTCTTGACTCATCACATTCAGTTATGAATGACATCCTTTAAACGATTTCATATTTTCAATTCAAAATTCAAAACACTATTTTAGGTTTTAGTTCTCGCTAATAACATGTTGCTCATTAGCATTCATGTTATACTAGGATATTGTCTGTTTATTAGTGCTTATAAAGCACATATGAACGCCTTATTATGACTTTATCCTAACCAATACCTTAAATTAATGCTACAAAAACTACTTAACTAAAGTCCTGTAAACATGGGGACAATTATCAGGCGTGCTTATTGCCAGTGTTTTTCAGCGCGTGTGTGTTCAGTGTGTGTAGACTGTAAAAAAATATGGACATATAGTGTCTATGGGTCCATCACCCATAGGAATCTGAAGAGCAGTTCTGAAGCATAAAGTAGAGACGACCTGGCCATTGCCATCTTGACAGCACGTCATCGCCCGGATAACCGAAAATGGGCAAAGAGGCAGGGTGTGGGCGGAGCTGAGGTGACGCAATGACTAAACAAAGTAACCACGCCCTTAATTTTGCAGAACTTTAAGGCTTTATATAATGTAAACGAATGAGTTATAAAAAAAAATCACCCCCCTCACAGCTGTCATGAAGGGCAAAATTAGCCATATAGACCAAAACCACAATTTGTACCAGCCTTTAAATATGTTTTTTTCTGCTGTAAATTTGGGAATTTTAACATGGGGCTCAATGAGATTCTGTTTCCTTCTGGAGCCTCTCCCTTGTGGCCAGTCAATGAATTGCAGTTTAAGTAACTTCCGTATTGGCTTCAACAGAAACTGCGGGAGGTTGCCGCTTGGTTCACACCCAGGCGATTTTTACTGGCGATGTGCAGAGTGAACGTGCAAATTCAGTAGATGGCGCTCCCGACACACAAGATGGTGCTGCGCCACTTTACGCTTCTGACGCTCGCTTGTCACGCTTGTCACAGAAGAAGAAGAGAGACGGTATTTACGTGCTTGCCAAAACCATTCACATACTTTTTGCTAACTGGCGAGCAGCATTAGCAGTTGATCCTTTTCTTTGTCTACTTGCTTCCTCTTTGACGTATATCAATGTGTGCCCACCAAGACCGTTTTGTGCTTGAGCGCCACCAATTCGCGTTACTGTTGTAACAACAACGACTCATGAGTTTAATGTCTCGGGGAATAATTAACTCAAAAGGGATTTAATATTTAATATTCATGAATTTATGAATATGATTTGCCAGTTGTTCATTACGTATTAAAATTTTCCGATAGGGAAAATTGTTTAATTAAATACAAGTAACCCTTTATGGAATTGCTTGAAATTATCCTACTAAGTTTGTCCTGCAAATTAGTTAGACTTTTCAAATCAATTCTCAATAATGGATTACTGCTTTACGAGCGCATAAGAAACATTAACTTTACTGATCAGGATAAGTTCAATATTTCAAATGGTCATACAGTTTACTTTACTAACATAGTAGCATAAGCAGTTAGGTAACGTTTAGATCGCAAATTTCATTGACTTTGTGTATGTGGCAGAATAACAGATTCAACTCATTAAATGTCTTTTGAAGGTTTAATAAACACAGACTAAAAATAACATTACAATTCACACAGAAAGTACATACTAAATATGCATCAAGAGAGTAGAAGTATAGATATTAACGAAAGAATACATAAAAGAGAATAATGAATAGACTGAAGTGAGAGAGAGATAAAAGAGAGAGAGAGAGACAAAGAGAGGGAGAGAGAGAGAGACAAAGAGAGTGGGGGAGGGTAAGCAACAACTTTCCTTCAGTTCAACCAAATACGACCTTCACGGAGTTAATTTATCCCAACGGGAAAATAACACACCCTCTTTACAGCAGTAAGAAATAGAATACTTGCATTCTTTTTGGTTTCGTTTTGGCTTCTCGCTTGTGTGCATGTGTGTCTGCGTGTCCGGCGGTCCGGCGGTCCTTTCCGAGGTTGGGAGGGAAGCGGCTGTTTGCTTTAGCGATGCTTCGTGTTCTTGAAGATCGGATTGTAGAAGAGAAGATTTTTGGAAGAGATGAGGCCTGCTTGGAGGGCCTGCATTGGTGGCATGGCTTAAGTGCCAGCCCCCCCCCCGTGGGTGTTGGCTCCCACAGGAGAGAGTTGAAGAAGTGAACAGAGCGGAGTAAGAGAACAAGAAGGGGGAAGAGGCTGTCTTCACTGGTCTTTTAAGGTCTGGAAATAGTCCCACCCTCCAGGGTTAGACTTAACCAATGAGAGTGTTGGGATTTCCCGGCGGGAAATTCCTCAGCAGACTTTATTGCTCTTTGTTTGAAGGTTCGACTCAGTGGGTCTCTGAGTCTTCATACTATAATTAATGCAACAAACACACACTGCATTTTCTGAATAAGTGATATACATGGAAGTGTAAGTCGTGAAGTGAGCATTAATTTGATAGGAGACATGACATATATGAGGTTATCTGAACTAGTACTTTGTTAAGACACAGACAAAAAGATGCAAAATACCATACAGAAGAAACATTTTACAAAACAATTATGTGTTTACATATAATGTCCTGGGGTGCATGTTCATCTATAGATGGTTTGTCTATAATTTGAGGCAAAAGCTCTGTGTCTTAAGCTCTTTGTGTATAAGACTTTCTCCACATTCTTTCCGGTCGTAAAACACCTTATCAGATGGTTTCCAGGGTGACTGAAGAATCCTTCTCTGTTGTGTTGGGGGAAGGTCTGTCCATCAGCACACTTTCAAAACATATTTGTTAGATGTAACTGGCGATTGTGTGTTTGATTCGCCTGAGTCGCTACATAATCCCCCCTTTCGCTAGTTGTTGTCCCTCCTATGGACAACAACGAGCGATATCAAAGATTCAGGAAGATCAGACACACCATAGCCATGTTAGGCTCCAGTTGTTTGTGTCTCCTGAAGTGATGGTCGTTCCACGGCAGATAAGGCAGACAGTAGCCCAGTTCAGGTCTCTGTGCTTGTGCAGCAGGTGTCGAGGCAGCAGGTGCCCTGACGGTGCGTCACCTGTCATCCAGAAGTCCGTTTGTGTGGTGCAGGTGTGCTGTGGGCTTTCTGCAGCCCTGGGTGGAACCATGTTCCTCGCAATGGCAAGTCAGTCCTTTAGGTCTCCTGCCTAGGAAGATGGACTGTGCATCTTGACACTTTTATGTCCTATGCTGACTAGGAACTTTTCAGAGGGTGCCTCGCATTGTGGCCAGGCTGGGTGCCTTCTGATGATCCACTTTGGTTTCTCTGTTTCAAAGTTCAAAGTCATTGGGGTTTTGAGAATCCCTTCAGAGGCGGCCTTGTGTTCGTTAAAGGCCTTCTTTCTCAAATCACATGCATGACATAGTGTGGGGCTTGGCAGTATTGCCTACAAGGTGACTACCTGGTGTTGGAGGAGAAGGTTCTTGAAGCTGGTATAAGGTTAGGCAGAGGGCTTGGGCTCCTCCCCCCTTTTGCGTTTGTGTGCAGGGCTGGAGGAGCTTGCGCTGCTGATGTGAAGTTCAGGAGAGTACGTCTTTCTTTTAAGGATTCATTTGCAGTTGGTGATCAGCAGTCCAGGTTGCTCTCTCAGTGCGATGCCCGAGGTTGGACCCGGTGTGATGATGTCTGGTGGTGGCTGGCCTCTGATTGTCTGGAGGCACAGGAGCATGATCACGGCCGCGTTTCTTAGGCATTTCCAGATCTGTTGCATGGCCTCAGTAGTGAAGTGGATGCCTCTGTCTGAGTTGATTCTCAGTGGCAATCTTGACAGGAAAAAGATGTGATTCATCAGGTGGTATGCCGTGGTCTGGGCGGTGTCGTTGGGTGCTGGTTGACACTCCACCCACTTGGTAAACTGGCACACCACTGTGAGAAAGTACTTTTTGCCTTTTGTGGACCTGGGCAGGGGTTCTACCCGGTCGATTTGTAGGTTTGACCATGGGAACGTGGTCCCTCTGTGTTGCAGTGGGGCTCTGTGGTTCGGGTTTGCTGGTTGGAACCGGCAGCGAACTAGCCCTTCTCTAACATACTCTGCTGCATCTTGATGCATCCCAGGCCCATATGCCACCTGTTTCAGTGTGTCATACGTGGCTCTGGTGCCGTGGTGTCCAGCACATGGTGTGTTGTGGGCGTACATTAGCATCACCCCCCTTTGCGACCGTGGCACTACAAGCTGTGGCGCTGTGTTGCCATCGGGTGCACACCAGAGAATGTTGTCCATAATACGCATCATGTGTCTGGAGTTATGTAGATGCTTGTGGCTAGAGTCATCAATGAGCTCAGAGTCAGTGATAGGGTGGTTGGAGGGGTCTGAGAGGTGGTCAAGGATTGTCTTTATTGCAGTGTCAGAGGTTTGCATATCCGCAATATCGTTGTTGGAAATTTGCGGAGTTAGCGATAGCAGCTGCAAGGCCGGCATTGTAGCCGGTGTCGATCTCTTGCTGTGGGTTAGCACTGCAACAATGGGGCTGGATGTGGGGTGCGGGGGTGCCCACATGTCGCCGTGTGGTGTGTTTTTACTGATTGTATTGCACAGTGGTAGACTTTTTGTTGAGTTGTCTGCCCACAGTGCAGGGATACTGTTCGTTGTGACAATGTCATTCAGCTGTAGGTCATTCATGACCTGGGGGCAGAAGGCATCAGAGTCTTTGGATAGCTGAACTGTGCAAAGTAGCGGACTTGAACTTGGTTTTGGGGCTGAGGCTGTGTTGTCACAGTGTGCTGCAGGGGGTCCCGTGGCCTTTGTGACCTGGCAGTCTGGCTCTGTGGGAGTTCCCGTGACTTCTGTGACTTGACAGTCTTGTTCAGACGATGTGTGTGTCTGAAGGGGCAGAGGGTCACGCACTTGAGCCCAGACTTTCAGCTGTTTGAAGTCCAGTACGGGTTCGAAGCGGTCCAGCAGGTCTTTTCCGATGAGAAACGGATAAGTGTTCAAAGGGGAGATATAGACTGGGTGTATCAGCCTCATAGGTCCAATTGTCAGGTGGATGGAAGCTACGTGCTTGAGCTGGATGTCGTTTTGGCTATACGACTGCACATTTAGCTTACAAGTGTGAAGGCTAAGGGTGCGATTTTGCCTCTGTGCTTCAAATCTGAGTCTTTCAAACAGTTGGGCGGAAATAAGCGTGAGGTCGGAGCCAGTGTCAACTAGGGCTTCGAGCTTAAATGCCCTTTCCATAGTGATAGTCAGATAGAGTTTTCGAGGCATCCCCTTCTCGATTAGGTTTCCCAGGAGTCTTGGTGTGGGGACCTGTGTGTTGCTTGATAAGCCGTCTGGATATGTGTCAAGTGTCTCATTATGCGTGCAAACAATCAAAACAGCGCTTTTTGGTACGCTGGGCTGCGCCATGATACTGTCTTGATTAGAGGCTGTTGCTGTCAGCTGTTGTGTGGGTGTGCTGCTGACGTGTGGGGGTGCAACAGTTAGTACACTAGTCCGTGGTTGGAGGACATTGTTCAGGGTGGATGATTCAGTTGCAGGAAGGGCGGGAAGGTTGATTTCAGGTATCATGTCTAGTCGTGCTGTACCTGGTCCGTCCTTCTTGTCTTCCTTGTGAGGTTTCTGTCGGAGGAGCTCTTTCAGGATCTTTATGAGCTCTGTAACTTCAGAAGCAGCTACACTTTCTTTGCCAGACGTGGGTTCAGGTCTGGGCCTACCATTGTGCCGTCGAGAGTGGCCTCTTCGCTGGCTTTCTGGGCGAGGCGGGTCCCAGGATCCTTCAGAGCGATCGCTCTGGTACCGTGGACGGTCGCCATTATGACCGCGCTGCCCTCTGCTGGCTTGGAGTGGTTTGGACTCTCTGTTGACGGGTCGGTAACTGTGGTTCTGTTTGGCGCCCTCTAGGGTTAGCTCTGGGTGGTGCACAGAGACAGGGCAGATGGTGGGCTGTTTTACAGTCTTTTCAGAAATAGTTTTCTGTTTGACGTAAGCTTTGTGAGCCAAGTCTCTTAACTGTTGCGTGCCCATGCTGCGCGGGCACGCCAGCACCCCCAGGTGGTAACTGATGGTAGGGTGCAGGTTTCGGAGGAAAAGAGTTTTGAAGTTGATGTCCTCCTCCATGCCTGGGTCGTTACGTGCCCCGAAGTAGGCACGTCGCAGTCTGTTATAAAAGTTCTGTGAGGTCTCACGTCGGGCTTGCTTGAGGTCCATGGCAGTGATGAACCCCTGGTCTGACTCGGGATCGGAGTACTCACGAATTAGAGCTTGTCGTAGATGCCAGTAGTCCGCTTTGATGGCTTCTGGTTGTCGATCCAGAAAGCACCGTACGTCACGATTAGACGTTGCCCTGAGCAGGTACAGTCTGTCCCAGTTGTTCGCGTGAGCGACAGTTTGCAAGTAAAAGTCTATGTCTTTTAAGTATGCGTGGACGTCGTGTCCTCCTGCCGGGTCTGGGCTGAAGGTAGGAATATTTCTGGCCAGCTTGTCAAGGTTCTTTGAAGCTTCGTGGCTGTTGACCTTGACTTCCTGGAAGGGCGTCCTTTCCTTTGCTGCTGACGGGGATTCGTGGAGACTGGCGGATGCTCTTTTAAACAGGGGGCTGTCATTCCCCTTCGTAGCTCTTGCTTTGTGGCTAAAATGTGCGGAGTAACTGGTCAGGGGAAACTCTGTGTTGTGTGTTTCCCCCTTCCGGTAACGTTGCACTATATATGACTGTCTCAGTTCTTTTTGCACCATGTCAAGTTCATCTTTGAGCTCGTGTCTTTGCTGGATGAGCTCGTCGATCTCGGCTTGTGCCGACTGCAAATGTTTTGCATAGACTTTAGCTTTAATGTCTCTGTTTTTAAGTTCATCAGTGGCTCTCTCCAGGAGGGATTCGCCACGCCGAAGCTTTTCGTCGAGGTGTTTCCTGGCGTCTTTCTCTGACTGTACTCGTCGGTCGGTGTCACGACGGAGCTCCTTCAGGGTCTTTTGAAGTCTTTCTATTTCTTTTCTTTGTTCTTTGTCTGTTTCGTCGTCTTTCTCTGTGTCTAGAAGCTGATCTAGACGAAGCTGGGTGAGGGCTTGGTCTCTCCGGGCCTCCTTGGCTTGAAGCTTTAGCGTTGCTGCCTCCTGTTCCAGGTTGGCGTAGCTCCCTTCGCTTAGCCGTGCCTGTGCGATGAGGACGTGGGCGAGGCTTCCGAGGATCTTGGCCACTTCCTTGTTGGAGTAGCTCTGCGTGGGGTCGTGTGTCATCAGCTGGTCTAGCTCTGTGTCCAGTTGTCCCTGGTTCAGCTGCCCCAGACTTCCTTGACTGGTGGCCGTTAGCGCTTCCAGCCATGTCGTTAGGCGGTCCCACGGGACGGCAGGGCTGGGGGCACGGGACATTACTGCGAACGAGAGAAACACAGCACACACACACACACAGAGAGAGAGAGCCAATGCAAGCTTGTTCTAAGCTAACGGGCTATCGTATGGATAGCTGGGAATTTTGGCTAACTGATGTAGACAGTTAGATAATTAGACAATTCAGACAATTAGGTGGGCGGTAGCCCTGGTTGTCACTTGGTGAACTGCTGCTCGGTCGTCCCGGGACTATTTAATTCTCCTTGGGGTCTCTTGGTGAACTGAAAGAAACACAAACGTGATAGTCCAACAGTGAGGATAGGAAAGAGCACAGTGGAGACAAACACAAGATGAATTGGTCTGTAATGAAAGGAATGTCAGCGTGCGCGCCGGGAGTGTTAGGGAAATTAATTGGCTAAATGCTCAAGATATACTAAAATTCGGCTTGTACTATGGGTTATCCCATTTAGCTCATCCGGGGTGAATTGAGGTCGCTTAAGTGGAAGATTAAATATCAAGAGCGATTTAGAAAAAGGCAAAAGTTTCTGTCAAGTAGTGATAAAACAAAAAGCACTTTTGATACCGTTTGTAATTACCAGACTGAGCGTTATTCCCAATGGGAGGGGAAAAGAAAAACTTTTGCAGAGAGAAAAAAAAATTAATAATAATAAAAAAATAAAAAAATAAAAAAAATTAATAATAACAATTTTTAATTAAAAAAATTAATTAAAATTAAAAATTAAAATTAAAATTAAAAATTAAAAATTAAAAATTAAAATAAAATTATAAATTAAATAAAATAAAATAAAAATAAAAATTAGAAGCTCAACTTAATTCAAATTAAATTCAAAGCAAGTTTAAATGAAATTTAAATAAGCCTGTAAGGAAAATCAAATAAAAGAAAGCCAATCAAAAATCTTATCCTATAATGATTAATCTCTAAGTGGGAGTTATCCAAATAAAAGAATTAATCAGAAAGGGAGTAGGGATTTAGTGTTGCGCTGACTTAACAGGGTATAGCCACACGGTGGCGTCCTTCCTTCCAATTGGACTGTCTGTGACTTAAACCTAATTTCACTTTGAGTTAGAGGAAGTTATGTTTCTTTTTAAACTTCAAATTCGAATAAGGGTGTTTAATCAGCGAGAAAGGAGACTTGGTTG
This sequence comes from Pseudorasbora parva, assembly GCF_024679245.1. NCBI lineage: Eukaryota > Metazoa > Chordata > Actinopteri > Cypriniformes > Gobionidae > Pseudorasbora > Pseudorasbora parva. The sequence continues at coordinate 30,191,281 of NC_090187.1, read as the reverse complement.
TTGCTAGAAAAATTGTATAAATGAAACTGTGTACAACAGTAAGCAATAAACAATTTATAGGCTCAAACTTATTTTGTTAAGGCCGAATCAAATAACGGAGAGTGAAACTATCCGAATTTATCCACACGATGGCGCTGTTGCGCCCGCCCTCGACTAGAGTTAGTTAGGCGGAAATGCTCACCAGATGGCTTTGTCTGGTTCTAGAGTCGCCCTCTGGCGGGTTGCAAGCGGCGTTGCAATTCTTGAGTCGCCCTCTGGCGGTTTGCAAGCGGCGTTGCAATTCTTGAGTCGCCCTCTGGCGGTTTGCAAGCGGCGTTGCAATCCTTGAGTCGCCCTCTGGCGGTTTGCAAGCGGCGTTGCAATTTCTGGGTCGCCCTGGCGTTCTTCGCTTTACTGGCTCTTGCAAATCATTTACAAATGACTGGTGCTCTAGATGCACGTAACAAGACGGGTGAATGCAGGAATTTTCCGTCTGCCTATTCACGCATTTTACATGGACTCCAATAGACATTTATCAATATGGCTGACGGTTTTCAGCATCTCTGATTCAAATGTTTTAGGTCTCAAGTCTTTGGTTAGCTAAGCCAGACTTAAACCAGGAGTTATCGTTTATCTTAACGATATAATAATTATTCTGAGGCCCCTTATATTGTACAGGAGAGTCTCGCCCTGTCCCAATCTTCCGCAATGATAGAAACTTTCCGTAGTTCAGATCAAGCGGGATAACGCAACGTACGTGTCTACAGACATCATCAAAATCTCATTATTTTGATGGAACACATAATATATTGCTCGAGTCAAATGTATGGGTTTCCTACAATACATTTGTTTGGAAATCACACGGATAAAACCTATTGCGCCTACGGCCTGCAGAGTTTTTCGGAGATCACGCGGATTTTCGTACCGTTCATATTTTTATTAATATAATCCGGCTACTTCAACATTTCTCAGCATCTGTTTATGCTTGGGTTCGCCTTGCGCGTACCGTTCAATTCACAAAACAACACCAAAACAAAACGAAACAAAAACGCGCGTGCAGGTTATTAATACTCCAAAAATACACAATGAATAGAATATGAATATCACTCACACATACACAAACGTTTGAAACTTGCCCGCATTCTCCACCATAAAATGTAACAACAACGACTCATGAGTTTAATGTCTCGGGGAATAATTAACTCAAAAGGGATTTAATATTTAATATTCATGAATTTATGAATATGATTTGCCAGTTGTTCATTACGTATTAAAATTTTCCGATAGGGAAAATTGTTTAATTAAATACAAGTAACCCTTTATGGAATTGCTTGAAATTATCCTACTAAGTTTGTCCTGCAAATTAGTTAGACTTTTCAAATCAATTCTCAATAATGGATTACTGCTTTACGAGCGCATAAGAAACATTAACTTTACTGATCAGGATAAGTTCAATATTTCAAATGGTCATACAGTTTACTTTACTAACATAGTAGCATAAGCAGTTAGGTAACGTTTAGATCGCAAATTTCATTGACTTTGTGTATGTGGCAGAATAACAGATTCAACTCATTAAATGTCTTTTGAAGGTTTAATAAACACAGACTAAAAATAACATTACAATTCACACAGAAAGTACATACTAAATATGCATCAAGAGAGTAGAAGTATAGATATTAACGAAAGAATACATAAAAGAGAATAATGAATAGACTGAAGTGAGAGAGAGATAAAAGAGAGAGAGAGAGACAAAGAGAGGGAGAGAGAGAGAGACAAAGAGAGTGGGGGAGGGTAAGCAACAACTTTCCTTCAGTTCAACCAAATACGACCTTCACGGAGTTAATTTATCCCAACGGGAAAATAACACACCCTCTTTACAGCAGTAAGAAATAGAATACTTGCATTCTTTTTGGTTTCGTTTTGGCTTCTCGCTTGTGTGCATGTGTGTCTGCGTGTCCGGCGGTCCGGCGGTCCTTTCCGAGGTTGGGAGGGAAGCGGCTGTTTGCTTTAGCGATGCTTCGTGTTCTTGAAGATCGGATTGTAGAAGAGAAGATTTTTGGAAGAGATGAGGCCTGCTTGGAGGGCCTGCATTGGTGGCATGGCTTAAGTGCCAGCCCCCCCCCCGTGGGTGTTGGCTCCCACAGGAGAGAGTTGAAGAAGTGAACAGAGCGGAGTAAGAGAACAAGAAGGGGGAAGAGGCTGTCTTCACTGGTCTTTTAAGGTCTGGAAATAGTCCCACCCTCCAGGGTTAGACTTAACCAATGAGAGTGTTGGGATTTCCCGGCGGGAAATTCCTCAGCAGACTTTATTGCTCTTTGTTTGAAGGTTCGACTCAGTGGGTCTCTGAGTCTTCATACTATAATTAATGCAACAAACACACACTGCATTTTCTGAATAAGTGATATACATGGAAGTGTAAGTCGTGAAGTGAGCATTAATTTGATAGGAGACATGACATATATGAGGTTATCTGAACTAGTACTTTGTTAAGACACAGACAAAAAGATGCAAAATACCATACAGAAGAAACATTTTACAAAACAATTATGTGTTTACATATAATGTCCTGGGGTGCATGTTCATCTATAGATGGTTTGTCTATAATTTGAGGCAAAAGCTCTGTGTCTTAAGCTCTTTGTGTATAAGACTTTCTCCACATTCTTTCCGGTCGTAAAACACCTTATCAGATGGTTTCCAGGGTGACTGAAGAATCCTTCTCTGTTGTGTTGGGGGAAGGTCTGTCCATCAGCACACTTTCAAAACATATTTGTTAGATGTAACTGGCGATTGTGTGTTTGATTCGCCTGAGTCGCTACACTGTAACTTCAGCAGCTCCAGGCTCGTAAAAAAAAAAAAAAGCGCAGATCCCCTCAATTCCTATGGTGGTTACGGCCGTGATATTTTATGCAACTTTTGCATCTGCATCTTTTATTCTCTCACATACTGTATTGCAGTTCAACACTTTTTTGATGACAAGATGTCTGTCTCTGGAGGAAATTCCTGTCAGTGCAAATAGTTGCAATGTATGGTTCCGCTGACGCAGGTGTACGTTAGAAGTTCCTTTTGGTTTGAGAATGTCAAACTCATCTGAGCAGACTGCACTAATCAACGGCTCTTTCACATCAGCATTTATACACAATAGCATTTTTTTTAGCAGAATCCTTAAAGAAAGCTAATCTGTATTGTCAGATTTTTTTATTACAGTTTTGGGAGATAAAAGGGGCTTGAATGCCATAAAATGTCACGGTATCACAAAAACTGTAAATAAACACTACCGTTTAAAATTTTGGGGCCAGGATGTATTCTTTTTTTCAATACTTTTATTCAACAAGGATGCATTAAATGTATCAAAACAGTAAATAATGTTATATTACATTGATAATGTTACACCAACCCTAACTTTTTTTTTTTTTTTTTTTTTTACCATGGTTTCCACAAAAATATGGAATAAATAACTGCTTTCAACATTGATAATAATGAGAAATGTTTCTTGAGGAGTAAATCAGCATATTAGAATGATTTCTGAAGGATCATGCAACACTAAAGTAATGATGGTGAAAAAGTATCAAAAAAATAAAAACAGAAATTTATTTACATTTATTTATAAAATTTAAAATGTAATAAATGTATAAATCTATCCAGAAAGAAAATGGTTATTTTAAACTGTAATATTTCACAATATTGTATCACAATACAGTTTTTTTTTATTTTTTAATAAATGCAGCCTTTGTGAAGCCTGTTGACTTCTGTCAAAAACTTAGCAAAAATCGTACCCAACTTACTGACTTTTGAACGGTAGTGTCTTTTTTATATAGGAGTAAAATATGACCCAAACATTTTTCCACCCAATTGTATCTCTTCTCCTGAAAAGAAAGTGAGAAAAAAACATGTATTTGTCGTCTTTCTTCCGTCCTTCATCTCTCATTATCTTTGATATAACATAACTCTCTCTCTCTCTCTCTCTCTCTCTCTCTCTCTCTCTCTCTCTCTCTCTCTCTCTCTCTCTCTCTCTCTCTCTCTCTCTCTCTCTCTCTCTCTCTCTGTGGGAGAGGTCTTAGCTGGAAACATGTAATTTTGCTCAGTTTCTGGCCCCTTTGCCCTCATCTCCCACCTCTGGATGACTCATTAGGTAGCGCTCTGCTTCAGCTCCCTGTTATTTATGCAGATAAAAAAGGCAAATTAATGACAGGCACCCGGGGAGGCACCACGCAGACCGAGAAGGGAAAATGAAAGGCTGGACTGGCAGATACAATGTGTGCAGCCGGTGAAGCAGTCGAGCGAGGCATTTACATGTTTGCCACTTAAACTGTCCCACTGGTAAAAATCTAACTGGCAAATCGATGACAGTAATTCCAGAATTCACCCTTGACCTATAGTTTGTTAAGGTCATGGGTGTGTAAGCAAGAACTGGTAATTTATCACAATCTCCTCCACAGATTCTTAAAGGGATAGTTTAACCGGAAAAAAGGAAAAAAAAATTCTCTCTCATTATTCACTCACCCTTATGTCGACTATTTTAATGTAAGACTATTTTTAAGTAGAACCCAAAATAAGGAACTTTACTGAATGTCTAAGCTGCTCTTTTTCAGTGACCAGATGCTGTAACCATTTAAAACAGGGTAATTATCGTTAACTAAAACTATTATAAAATATATTTCAAGAAATATAATATATTAATTTTAACTGAAAAACCTTAACTTTATTTTTCATTGTCCTTGTTACAGAATACATGTAATTACAATAATAACTATAAATTAAGCATAATTACATACAACCAACACTAAACCAAACCACAATAATACCCTAACCCTATAGTAAAGTACATGTAGTTAATTACCATAATGTTACTCAGTATATTAATATAAAGTATATAAATACACTGCAATAAAAGACACTTTAAAACAAGGTTTTACCAAAAACTTAAACTATAAATGAACATTAGTAATGTTGCCTTGGCAATAAACAGAAAAAAGTCGAAGCACTAAAATTATTAACTGTTATTTAGGTTTAATTTATTTTTATTTTAGTTATGTATTCATCCAATAAATAAATAAATCAAAAACTATAAAATTACAACAAAATTACTACACTATTGAACTAAAATAAACATGAAAACTAAATTCCAAATAGCTAATGCTACCGTAATTCAAAATATTGATAAAACTAACAAGCTACAATAAAATGTAAGATATAATAACACTGATACAGGACAAAAACACCATTAACAATAGTCAATACAATATTTCCAGGTCTTCACAAGCGAAAGATTTTTCTTATTCATTTAAAATATTCAGTTCATATGCACTTACACAGCCAAACTCGCCGCATGATGATTGTTTGCAAGATATTAAACATGGTGTAACTGGACTTGATGCATCATATTTGACTCAAATGATATTTGGTAGCTACGGCACATATACTTTTTTTTTGTTTTTTCCTGTGGGAAGGAAACAGTCACGGATTTAGAATGTTTAAGGTGAGTAAAGGATCATTTTGGGCTGAATTATCCCTTTAAAGATCTTAAATTACTTTTAAATCATTAAATATTATTTCTTACCAGATACAGGTTAACACCCTCGGTTACACTCTAATGCGTTTTAGTATGAAACGCTTTCAGCGCCCTCACGCAGGGTGTGAGAGGAGAGTGACATTTGAGAAGCTTTTTAGAGCCCAAACCGAGAGACGCACACGGTGAGGGGCATTTAGAGAATAAAACCCAAGACACTTTCTCTCTGAGCTAAACACGAGAGCTCTGATAGGCATTATAGCAGCGGGTTAGATGAGACTGACCTTCAGTATACACCAGGCCAGATGTCTTTGTGGATGGATCCCCAGCTGCTTGATATAAAGAGAGTATTAAGTTATCGCCTGCTATACAGTCGACTTAGGACACGAGGCGTCATGAGACAAGGCCAAGGCTGAGCTTGAGTTTTATTGTGCTCCTTGTAATGCTTACTGCTTTTATAACTTCTGCCATAAGCTCTTTTATTTGAAAACTTCACGGCAAGTGGGTTTATAAAAAAATCTCTCTGGTTTATTTTCCATCCCTTGGATCCTGTCAGCTAACCTCAAAATGTAAAGTACTCAAGTAAGGGTGATGTGCACATTGCCAGATATGTTCCATAATAAAACCATCCAATAAATGTTGCATTATCATGAGAAATACCTCAGACTACAACAGGTCTGAGTATACATTAACCAAAAAGAAAAACACCTATTTTTTCTTCTGTTTTCCAAGAATGCATTTGACTCTAACATAATACGCTGATATGCATGATCTCTACAAAACCTACAGTACTAAAGATAAACGATCCCCCTAAAAGATCAGCAGAACATTCATCCACACTAAAAAAGACCCCGACTTCCAGAGAAGAGAAATTAGAAGTGGAAAGAGAGTGCTTAAATTGAAAGCGAAACAGAGGGGGGAGACCGAAGAAGAATGAGCGTATGAGATGAAAGAGTAGACAGAAGGACGCAGAGCTGAACTAATGCCGTGTTTGATCCCCTTCTCCGGTGGGCGGCTGCCAGGCCTCAGCTGCAGGTATCATAATTCAAGAGATGCAGGTTCATGAAGCCTCTGTTTAAGTGTACACCATTAGAGAGAAAGCAAAGACGAGAGTTCTGAAAATATATCATGAAATGAAAAGAAACTGTGGCCGGCGGATACACTCTTAGAAGAAGAGGTGGACCTACTTTATATTAGGTGGCCTTAACTACTATGTACTAACATTTTAATTAATCATGTGATACAATGCACTTATTGTGTACATACATGTTTTAACATTGTACTTACATTTTTAAAAATACCCATGTAATTACATCTGTAAATAATTTTTGTAGTTACATTTGTAATTACACTTTTGATACTTCCCCTACCCATAACCCTTTCCCAAAAGCCCAACCTGTCCCTAACTCTACCCCTTTCCCATCTAAATATCAGCAAAAGTGTTTTGCAATACAATATGTACACAATAACATTGTACTTATTTTTTAATGTAAGTACATAGTAGTTAAGACCACCTAATATAAAGTGGGGCCGAAAAGGTTCTATATAGAACCTTAAAAGGTTCTATCGGCGCTACGTATTTGGAACCCCTAAAAGGTTGAGGGCGATCTCACGAAAATGCTTATTTGTAGTACGAGTGTGCAATCTCGTGGAATGTATACGCCAAAATGAATTTTGTTGTGCATATGGTACGCGGTTTTTCGCGTGCATATGATACGCACTTTATGCTGTATTATACGTACGAACGTATATTCATGTTCATGTTCATCAATAAGGTGAGAACCAGGCCCGTTATAAACCTAAATATACTTGATTTAATTGAAAAGTGTATCCAAGTAGTAACAGTTTGGTGTTTGCTGTCATAATGATGAGAGTACCGTACAAATGTTCCATGACTTGGCACGGTTATTGCTTACACTGCATGCGAACCGTACTCAAGCCCAACCGAACTGCACTCTGGCCTACCTCTTCCAAGCGGGCCAGGGCCGACCAACAAACCGTGCAAGGGCACGGACACTTGTCAAACGAGTGCATTTGTGGTCAGATGCACTCGGTGGAATTTGATGGAATTTTCTGTAATTTATGAGAAAATGCTTCCCAAACCATTGATGGAATTTTCCAGCTTTCTGTGTTCACTGTTATACGGAAGGGGGCGCTATTCACATCTCCTGATCAAACAAATATGAGGAAGATGAAACAATATCATATTTAATCATATGCATATGTAAAATAACGTGATCACCCTTCACTAAACAGCATATAAATTAAAGCTGCCTAATGTTACTGAATAAAATGTGTGAGCTAGGTGAGCTATAAATGGACAAATGGACTGCATTTATATAGCGCTTTTATCCAAAGCGCTTTACATTTTTGCCTCACATTCACCCATTCACACACCGACGGCGATGTCAGCCATGTAAGGCGCCATCCAGCTCGTCGGGAGCAGCTGGGGTTAGGTGTCTTGCTCATGGACACTTCGACACTTGGTCAGGTGGAACCGGGGATTGAACCACCAACCTTCTGGTTTGTAGACAACCTACATGAACCACTGAGCCACTGCTATAGGACTGAGCAAGCTTAGATTGATGGACTCGATCTACTCCATCTATGTTTTAATCATCATTCTGAAGCTGATATGGATGGGGGGTTTTTTGGACAAAAATAAGATTTTGCCAGCTTTTTGCTCAAAATGTTGCTTTTTTGTATATAAAATGTACTCACATTCAAATATTGAAAAAAAAGAATGCATGAAATTAAAATAAAACGTTTTTTGCTTAAATGCAGAGGGTCTGTTTTTTGTTTTGTTTTTTTGGGGGGTATATTGCATGTTCAGATATTCATATAACAAAATATTCTGGGGGCCATGACATTTTTGTGAAAATGATTGTGGCAATCAGGACAAGGCTGAGGGACCGTGAGAGAATGGCGCGAGGACGGTGGGGTGCTTGATGAGCGGCAGTTGCGCGCCACAGCAGTCTCATATCTCAAGGACGAGTGACGGCAGTGAAGGACGACAGAGGACCAGGCTTGTGTTTTGTTTATGTTTTAATATGTGTGTGCGGCAGCCATCCGTGAGGGGCTGCATGCTTTCCTTTCATTTTGTGTTTATTAATATATATAAAAGTGTTGAACGTTGGCTGGTTCCCACCTTCTTCCCATAACAACGAACTTTGTTACAATGCTTAAAAATGCTGGTGGTGGCTGGGAGTTTAAAAAAAAATGCTGGTGGGGAAAGAGTTAAAATATATTTGGGGGGTCATAAACGTTGGGGGGAAAATGGTGTAAAAATGAATACTACACTGTAGAAAATGATTTAAAAAAAGAAGTTACCTGGTTGCCTTAAAATTTGGCTAACTGCATCGGTTTTTAATCCTTTCAGGACACGTAAATTAGCTCCCTACAACTCAGAAAAGCTGCTCTGATATTTAGGTTTTTTTGGGCTAATTCTTTCTTTTTGTCTTTTTTTATCAGTCATCTGTCTTTTTCCGTTTACCCGTCTTTATTTTATGAGCAGGTGCCACTCAAGGAATTGGCAGTTTGGATTGTTTGTCCGCCATAAGCTGTGGCACACCGGTAATCTTGAATTTGAACGCCTGACTGTACTCTGTGCATGAAAGTGCACGAGAGGTATGATCAGCGCGCACGAGCTTGATTGACACTGCTAAGACACTCCTCCTGGCTCTGATTGGTTGTTTCTTACCGGGAGCGGTGTATTTCTTCAAATGGCAATACTGTAGGACTACTGGGATGAGCCAGAGGAGCTTGATTTTTGCACAGATTATCTGTCTCATATTCTACTGTGACATGTAAAAAATAAATGTTTACAAAAGTTACCTACTGCAGCTTTAAGTTAAACAAACAAAAAAATGTTTACAGTGTAGCTAGCGAGTTGTGGAAGATTACTATATCATCTCTGATAGCGTTTTAACGCATTGCTATGAGGTTGCAAGGGTATTCTTGTTGGTTCTCCTCTGTGGGCACATTTACACAACGATGTACAAAAAAACTTTGTGTACAGACGACAACAGTCAAAACGATCCCCATTAACACGGATCCACAAAAACAACAAAAAACGCAGGTCAGTAGTTGCCGAAAAAAAAAAAAAAAAAACGGCTGTAAAAAGTGCACAACGGAGGAGATGATAACAAAAGTCTTTAACGGCGGGCGTACACTGTGCGAATTCGGACACTCGGGATGTCGTGAGATATTGCAGACTGCACAGAGAGCCGGCGGCGATCACACAAACGCTGCGTTAAACATAAAGACTGGAGCTTTCAATGTTGGTGATAGCTTCAGATATATATATATATATATATAAAAAAAAAAGATATGTGTGCAAATGATTTGTTGAAAAGCAGCAAGCAGTATCCATTCCTTTCAACTGAAACAACCAGAGGGAGAGAGACAACGACATCACAGGCCTGGAAGTCTTGCACCAAACTGCTGGCTCACGGGATTGAGGCGGCGACCGACGGGGACTCGGATGCACGGAACAACGCTGTGGCGTGCGAGACTAATGGGGAGGTTAGAGGAAGGTAGGAGCACGCTGACGCCATAGGGGTTTAGGGTGATGGCACGGCTCGAACATAATCATTTTGTCATTTTGACAACTACACTTCTATAGACTGAACACATAATACGCATGCACATGACATCACTGTTTTCACAAATTTATGTTTTTGTAGTTTACATGGACACGATTAGACTTGGAAAACCCAGACAACTTCTGGCAAATTTAGATTTGCTCTGCAAATAGTCTGGCAAAGACCCCATTCAAACCCATTTCTTTTATGGCCAAACACATTTAAAAAAATGTTTTTAATGTAAAACAGTACCATACTGGGGATAGGGAAGTGAGGGGATTGTTAAGTTGACAAAAAGCTTACAATCTCCCGCAAAATAAATAAATAAACAATTTTAAAATTATAAACAATCAAAAAAAGAACGCACGCACGCACGCACGCACGCACGCACACACACAATATTTAGAAATGTTTAGTTTACAACATTAAAGAACCATGAACATGCAAATGTGTAGTTTAAATTTTACATTAAAATCTCAGGGGTTACTTCAAGTGTATATTTTAGGTGAGAGGGGTTCAGGGGAAATTTTTTAACTGGTAACTAGAGATGGCTTGAGGATTTGCAAAAATGTAATATCAATTAAAAAAATGAATAGCACACCATACCTAGCCTGACAAGCCAGACCCACATCAAGATGTTTGGTCTGGAAACTCACCATTGACAGGGCTCAATTCGAGGGGCGGGATAAACGGTTGTCTTTCAAACTCCCTCTGCACGTGATAGGATAGCGCTACAACCAACCAGAGCAATGTGAAGCGGAGCTAGTTGATAGATTAAACATTCGCTGTATCCGTACGGCAAAACTCCAAACACATCTTCCCTTTTTAAGAATGACTTCAGTGCCGTTCTTTGTTCTTTTCTCAGAGAAAATCTTAACTCAAAGTCTTCCAGAGTCGCAGTCAAAGCTGATTCGAAAGACCGCCGTTCACCAGCTTCTGTGTTTACTTGTAGCACGCAAGCGCCACTCGGCTGTCATTATGTTAAGCCCCACCCACCGACTCTATACACGATGTGATTGGCCTGACCAGAGTTTGGTTTTTACAGCTCAGAAGTGTATTGAGAGTTGCTAGACGATACTCGCGGCAGATCAGATTTGCTGCCGCTAGGGTACGTCTAGATTTCTAGGCTACACCACACCACAACAAGTCACATAATTTGAGGTATTGTACATGTTTGCAGCAAAAATGTTTTTTTGCAACAACAAAAAAAAAGACTAGTTACGTGCTGAAGTTTACTAAAGGTAACGGTGAGTTTAAATCCCTAAAACCCCTTAAAGTATGAGCAATAATTCTTAGCGAACAACACTACATTTTAATTATTTTCTCTGCCTTTCATAATTCTCCTGTCTAGCAGTTCACACACATTTAATATACTCTTTATTTTCATGGATTTCATTAAAACTATATTAAGCACAATCTTGTGACATGTTGTGTTTATTTGAGGTAGTAGAAGCTTAGACTGTAGGGAAGTGTGATCCCTTGAGATAAACATGGAAACGCAATGTGAGAGAGCCAGAATCGTCCCCCCAATAATGTAAGCTGATTTAGAGGCTCTTCTTTCCACATCTGACCCTCCTCCTCATCACCATCAACCCTCTCCAGCGCTTTGCGGCACAGATGACAAGGTTTCAGAGAATCAATCAAGAATCCGTCTCCATGTCTCTCATGAGTATGCACATTATGCACAAACATAAGACATCAAATCAGCAGAACCGTCATCATTACTGCAAACTGGTGCTATATTTATAGAGGAGAGTAAATGATCTAAGCAGATTTACAGCAAACTGAGCACTTGTACAAGCCTCCTATAACTGTCACAATACTGCAGCTTTTCTGAATTGTTTAAATGTAACCCGTCTGGTTGTCTCTCTCTTTATAAGTGGTGTTTGCTTGTCTGGCTATCACCAGACCAAGCTCAATTTAAGATTGAACACTGCACAAGAGGCGTGAAAAGCAAGCATTATTCAAATGACTTTGTACGCAATTGGATAGTCCTTCAACCAATCAGACCTCAAGAGTTGTGATCAACATCAGGAATCAGTCCATCCTTCTCTATACTCCATCATGTTAAACCCACCAATAGCGCATCAGGTGGATAAGCCAGTTTGTGGTTGTTTCCCGCAAAAATGTAACAGAAGCAGTATAATCTAATGTACAGGTTTGCAGACAGAGTTGCAGGGCGAAATCAAATCACTGCAGAACAGGCTGGGTTTATCCAGTCTTGGTGTTTGCTAAATCAAGTACCACTATACTTTTAAACAACTCACTTGATGGCTTGTTGAGGACAGCTGTGTTCTATATAATATATATTAAGCAAACCGTAAACAATTATTGCACATGCAACCGTGGAACAGTCCTTAAGACACTAAGGGCCAGATTTACTAACAGCTTGCAAACCCTCTTTTGGAGTTAAAAAACGACTTGTCAGGATTTCCCTTTCAGATGCAAAAATTATGGGAGGAGAGTATTTAAATTAACCATACAAGGTGATTTACTAAGGTTTACGCTAGTCAATTTCCTTGTAATTGCACCATTGTTTAACACCCCCACAAAAAACATGTCTCTAACAGGATGCTGATTTGCACTGCTCTTGGTAGATTGCGTTGATCATTATAGAAATGATCCGGCTGCATCTCTGTTCTTTAACTTTCCACTCCCACCTTGCATTCTCACTCTAATTTGCCCTCTTTAGTAAATCTGGCCCTAACAGTTAACAGGCAGTAGACAATTAAAATCACCGTTCCAATAACTTTCGTCTGACCAGTGGTGAGACTACAAAAGATCCAGGGTGGTACTGGCCCACTCAGAATGACCATTGTCCACCCAATCACTTGAAAAAAATGTTTTGTGTAGAAAAGGAGAAAATAATAATAATTATAATGATATATATATATATATATATATATATATATATATATATATATATATATATATATATATATATATATATATATATATATATATATATATATATATATATATATATATATATATGCGTGACAATAATAATCGATCTCACAAAGTTCGGTTATAATCAATGAAGCTGCCTACACTGCACAATGACTCTTATTTACATAATGTATACACTATTAAAATGAGAGGATTTGTGAGCATGCAGAACTAAGCACTGTACAAAAATGGATGACTGGCTACATTGCTCAATGAGGTAAAAACATGTAAATAGAAACCTTTGACAATACGTACAGGAGAGTTTGTCAAATTGCTAATATGCTATTATTGCAAAGCTCCACCTATGATTATTTATCTTTGTTAATTTTTCTTAAATGTATTAAATGTATTTTATTATGTTGATAATTTATAATTGTAATGTTGTTGTTTTCATACAGGTTCATACATCTAACAGTACTCCGAATGGTAGGTAGAATAGTATTAATTGAATATTATTGTAATATAATATAAATATAATATAATATATTATATTACATATTTACATTTCTATTAATCTGATACTACTTATATTTTAATTTCCCCCTCATATTCACCATTAAGGGTACTTACCTGAAAAAACAACACAATTACAACTATGAATATTAATAAAATAAAATAATTGTCAGATTTGATCATTTGAACTTTTTTCATTTTATTTTTTCCCCTCAGCACCTTCTTGTGAACCCCTGCTCTATGGTGTAGTCTACTCTCTAGGCCCAGCTGAGATGTGGCCCACACATAAAACATTAGTTCTGGGCCCTTTAAATTTAATCAACAGTCCTGACAGTAAATAGGTTTCTGAGAAACGTGCCAGCTCATGCAGACCTTCAAAACCGATGAGAAGAAACACTCCAACCCTCTAAAGGGCAGAGAATGCATCACAAAGAGATGGAGGACAAAGACAAAAGAAGACAAAAAACATTTTCTGACTCATAATGGCATTTCTGGGCAACCACGGCAGAACTAATAAGACAAAAGACTTCTGAAAGCATTTAAGAGAATGCCAGTTATTCCACAAATGATTTGTGCAGAAATTGAAATAAAGAGGTATTCTCAATAAGAGAATCAAATAAATAATGGTTTCCAAGTACAACAGGCATTTTAATCTCAACTCACGTGTCTGCTGAAGAATTCATCCACTTCTTCTTGGAGTTTTTCCCGGCACTCTGGATGGAGCGCTAACAGGTAGCACGTGAAAGCTAGCGTGTTGCTGCTCGTCTCATAGCCGGCCAACAGGAAGATGAAGGCCTGACCGACAATCTCATCCTCTGTCATCATTCTCTTTTGCTGGACGCGCTTGGTGGACCCGTACCCAGGAACATCATCTTGTGCATTGTCCATACCTTGTTCGGTGGAAGCCTTCTCATCGGCGTCGTTGACCACATCAAAGTGCTCCAAAGACAAATACTTGCTGCTGGTCCTGACGTCCAGCATCATCTGCAGGAAGTCTCGCCGTCGCTGTTCACAACAAACAAACCACAAGCTTGTTTATGCGGTTAAATACTAAGGATATCTCATTAATTTGTTTGTTCATGGCCATACCTGTTCTGGGTGAAGATCATCCCTCTGCTTAATCATCTTTTGGATACATTGGATAAAAAAGGAGTTCATCTCATCCCTTGATTTATTGGGAATTAGTGCAGCAAGAGGCTGAAGGAGAAATGGAAATGCCACTACAGCAAAACCAGGAAAAAAAGAACACAGTCAGAGAAAATTCAACTTTTTCCTCTTCGGATAATAAATATTCTAATGACAATATCAGCATAATGAAAAGTTTCATATAATTTGTTGGAAGCACTTTCCAAACGGTCCTGTCACTGTGCTCTAGATGTGGTGGTTGAACGTACACATGAATATCATGATGGGTCTGAAGAAGGTAAAAGCGAAGAATTTGGAGGCGTGGTGCACAAAGGGGTCGTCTGGATTGTTCTGAGAGTCCACCTGCGTACCAAACGCAACACTGGCAATTACGTCCATTGTGAAGCAGCCGAAGCACCTGCAAAACAGACACGTATTACATTATTAAAAGATAATGTGCTCACACTTATACACTGTATAAGAAACTCATACTTGTGGATGTTGAAGCTGTTACCGGACTCAGCGTGGATCTTCAGGTTTCTCAGTAATGTTTCTGTGGCTGTGTTGATGAGGGGAACCATCTGCAAAGCGTGTATTGTGCCCACGCAGATATCAGCATCAGTAAGCACCACAAATCAGTACAAAGGATTTAGATTATAACAAATTACTGCCGGGCCGATAACAATCTAAATGTAGCCCTTCTATACAAACGGGAAAAAAAACACAGAATAAATTTAGAGGCGATGAGGCGAGTCCATTAAGAGCTTTTGATTCCAGAGAGCATGACCAATGGGAAAAGGGCTCCATTTTATGATCTTAAGAAACAACTGATTCATTAATTGATCTATTCATTAAGAACCACAAAACAGTTTTAAAACACCACTATTTGGATTCAATAAATTAATTACTGTTGTGTACTTGTGACAGTACCATTGTATAGTGATATTTTGATCTTTCTAGGAATTGTCTATGATGCTTTTTGTCATTTTTGAGTTACTAAATGGTCAGCTCACAAATGTTTGTAAATGAGATTTAGACAAAGCAATAGTCCAGCATTCACCACCAGAGAGAAGTCTGTTTTTAATTTAAAAAAAAAGACTTTGAATCATTCACAACAAGATGAATTTACAAAATATGCCGACTTTGTCTCTGATTGAAGATTTCATTTCAACACAATTCACATCAACAGAATTTTAGCTTGTCTGATATATGCTATGATGCTGAACAAATACCATATTAATATACTGTACCAATGTATTTACATAGTAAAGAACATCAAAGAATACCACAGTGAAAATTGTGTATCACCTGTGCATTTAACTAACAAACCTATACATCGCAGTACAGCATCTGGAATACCATTTTACATAAACAGTACACCTCCTGAAACATTTTCTTTCCCTTTCAAACTGTGTTTCTTTTATAAAAGGCAGAAAGAAACAGACTACACAGCCTGGCCTGTTTTGGTCTATTCGTTCATGAGCAGATGACCAGAAATGACACAGGGCTCGAGACAGATTAAGCTACTCTAGATGCACTATTCTTGAAACTGCACTTCTTCACACCTGCAATCTCTTCCTCTGTATCTTGGCGAGATGAGAGGTTGTCCACTCTCAGTGTTCAAGGCTATGGCTTTCCTCCCTGACACCCATGACTGCAGCCGTGATAAGCCAGCAGCTCATATACGAGACCTATTGATCCTGTCTACTCAGGAGGAGAAAGCGAGAGAAAGAGATACAGGACTAATCTGTATAAGAGGAAAGAGGAGGGAAAGAAAGATACAGGAAGGAACAGAAGCATAAGAACGAAAAATGCTATACAGGGTGTTCTGTTTTCTGTCCAGATCTCCGGGACATTATACTTCACAATGAAGCTGCGATAGCGATTCAGCATTCAATTACTCAGCCAAACCTGATTATCGTGCTGATTTCTCATCAATCTTGTCTTCTATTTACCCTGTTAATGGACTACTTGGACTGACTACACCAGCATGAATATCCATGCTAGTATAGCCTGGCGAGTTAGGGCAGGTCGAACAGGTGAATTAGTTGAATATACAGTAGCTAGTAAAGCTGATCTAACTTAGCTATTTTTTGTGTGAAACTAACTATTAGAACAGTGTAGTTTTGTTGGTAAAGTGGGTATTAGAGCGTCTTATGCTAGCAGCAATAAAAACAATAAATTTCAATAGAGTTTGATGTTAGCCTATTGCTAAGCTAACATGATAAGCATAAAAATAAATAACATACACAAATATTGGGCAAAAAGCAATTTTTTAAATCCCTGCTAGCTGGGAAAAAAACACGCTAAACCATTTTACGGTTTCAATTATTTTTTCAACATGGTAGTACAACCCCAAATCAGAAAAAGTTGGGACAGTTTGGAAAACGCAAATAAAAAAAGAAAGTAGTGATTTCTAAATTTACTTTGACTTATATTTCATTGCAGACAATATGAACAAAATATTTCATGTTTTGTCTGGTCAACTTCATGTCATTTGTAAATATGCATCCTTTCCTGTCATTCAGACCTGCAACACATTTCAAAAAAAGTTGGGACAGGAGCAATTTAGGGCTAGTAATGAGGTAAAAGGGTTAAATAATGATGTGTTTTGAAACAGGTGATGTCAACAGGTGATTGAAATTATGATTTGGTACAAAAGCAGCATCCAAGAAAGATCTAATCCTTTAGGAGCAAAGATGGGCCGAGGATCGCCAGTTTGCCAACGAATACGTGAGAAAATTATTAAAATGTTTAAAAACAATGTTCCTCAAAGAAAGATAGGAAGAGATTTGGATATTTCACATTCAACAGTGCATAACATAATTACAAGATTCAAGGAATCTGGAGGAATTTCAGTGCGTAAAGGACAAGGCCGCAAGCCTAAGCTGAACAACCGTGATCTCCGATCCCTCAGGCGGCACTGCATCAAGAATCGTCATTCATCTATATGCGATATCACCACATCGGCTCAGGACTACTTTGGCAAACCTTTGTCAAGTACCACAATACGTAGTTACATCCACAAATGCCAGTTAAAACTGTACTGTGCCAAAAGGAAGCCTTATGTTAACAGTGTCCAGAAGCGCCGTCGACTTATCTCGGCTCGGAGGCATCTGGGATGGACCATCACACAGTGGAAATGTGTACTGTGGTCAGATGATTTAGTATTTCAGGTATTTTTTGGGAGGAATGGACGCCGTGTGCTCCGGACAAAAGAAGAAAAGGATCATCCAGACTGTTACCAGCAACAAGTCCAAAAGGCAGGGTCTGTCATGGTATGGGGTTGTGTCAGTGCCCTTGGCAAAGGTAACTTGCACTTCTGTGAAGGCACCATTAATGCTGAAAAGTATGCAGAGATTTTGGAGCATAATATGCTGCCTTCAAGAAGATATTTTTTCCAGGGACGTCCATGCATATTTCAACAAGACAATGCAAAACCACATTCTGCACACATTACAAAGTCCTGGCTGCGGAGGAAGAGGGTACGGGTACTTGACTGGCCTGCCTGCAGTCCCGACCTGTCTCCAATAGAGAATGTGTGGCGCATTTTGAAGCACAAAATGCGACAACGAGGACCCTGTATGTTGCCCACCTTGTTAAGACTTTAAGACTTGTTTGCAGGAAGAATGGGACAAAATTACACCTGAAACACTTGGTGTCTTCAGTCCCTAAACGTCTTTTAAGTGTTGTGAAAAGGAATGGCAACATTACAAAGTGGTAAATGCTTTACTGTCCCAACTTTTTTTGAAATGTGTTGCAGGTCTGAATGACAGGAAAGGATGCATATTTACAAATGACATGAAGTTGACCAGACAAAACATGAAATATTTTGTGTTCATATTGTCTGCAATGAAATACAAGTCAAAGTAATTTTAGAAATCACTTATTTTTTATTTTATTTGCACATTCCATACTGTCCCAACTTTTTCTGATTTGGGGTTGTACATAAGTTAGGTGGTTTACTAAGGTAATAGATAAGAGCACGCAAACCTTACTCCCCTGGCCTCAAGCTAGTGTCCTTGTTAGTATGCACACTTTCCACAATGGAAACCCAGGTTTGAATCAGAGCTGGTAGAGTAGTACCAATTACACTAGCCAGCATGACTATCAACTATATTTTTGAAAGAACATAAATATTTTTTATTTATTTTTTGGAACATTTATATTCCGCAAGGATGCATTAAATTCATCATAAGCATTGTTTGGGGATGACGCATTACATGTAACTTACTTTTTAACATTAACAAGTAACACATTAATTATGACTTTTTCACATTTATTGACTGACAGCTCTCTTGTTCCAATGTTGGGGGAAAAAACGTTAGTGCATAGACATTGTATGTTAACATAATTCTAGACTAAATGCGATCATTTAATAATCTCACTTGCACAAAAAAGTTCAGTATTCCTCAAAATGAATAAAATCAGCCAAATGCAAAATCAGAATACTATGCAAACCTCCAATTATTAAATATTGTTAAATAAAAAAAATATTTTTATGCATTTAATCTCACTACACTTTATTGACCAATGTATTGCTACTGATCTTCGATGATTTATCTAAACCATAAGCAAAAATTACTTTTGTTTTTATTGGGGAAGTGTTAAACTTTTTCTCTTACATTCTATTATTCTGTTATCTAGAATGGCACCACAACTGACAGGTTTGTTTGAGCTGTACCCTCTACACTACAGCCGTGAATTGGCATTTCCTTCAGCCTGAGGCTTATTATTTCAATTTTGGTGTGAAAAGGTCTTTACATTTGCCCCCTCCAAAAAAAAAAAAAAAAAACAGCCCAGGTGAGAAAAAGTAACACAAAAGTAATGTAACATTACTTTTCTTAAAAAGTAACTAAGTAACAAAATACTTTTTAAGGGAGTAACACAATATTGTAAAGCATTACTTTTCAAAATAACCTCCCCAACACTGATCATAAGCGGCAGTAGACTTCTGCATTGTTACAAATAAATATTAGGCTGCAACTATTTTTAACATTGATAATAATGAGAAATGTTTCTTGAGCAGCAAATCAGCATATTAGAATGATTTCTGAAGGATCATGCAACACTGATGATGAAAATTCAGCTTTGCATTACAGGTACATGTGTATATTAATTATATAACATTAATATTATTAATAATATATATACTTTAAAAAAATGTAATAGTATTTAATAGTATTTAAGAATATAATATTATATTCGACCAAATATTATATTATATTCGCTTGTATATTTGACCAAATCAACTTGTTGAGTTGAGTTGACTTGTTGAGCATAACTTATAATTGTTATGGTTTAGAATAACTGTTAAGAAGAGTTATTCTAAAATGTAATATTTACACAATTACTATTTTACTGCTTTTGATCAAATAAATGCAGACTTGAGGCTTATTTCAAAAACTTTTAAATGATTATGTACATAATGCCGTCTAAAGAATTTGAACTTTTTGGAACAGTCTTCACTTTAAGACCATACTAAAATACTGTATGGGCAGCTCACTATTTAGCCTCGAAAAAGATCTTAAATGACTTCTGGTTTTGATGGATTTCCAGCATTTTAGATGTATTTTATATAGACTACAAAGCATTCAGTTTCTTGAAGTCCCACAAATGTAATTAACTTGTGTCTATATAGTCTAAGCAAAAGATTTGTCATTCAACACATTTTGTATTCACCAGTGGTCAAGTTATCTGTTTTACTGGAACAAATTACATCTCTGTGAAGCCTTTCTTGGTGGTAAATAAGATGAATAGGTGTGTGTGCGTGCGTGCGTGCATGCATGTGTGTGTTTGTTGATGCATATTGACTCCGTGCAGGCAGGAAGATGAAGACGACTGGAAAGGCTGATGGAGAACGACAGGAGCGGTGTCTACTGTCTCTTTCTACCGCTACACCACAGCTAATGAAAATCAATACAGGCAGCAAGTGCATGCTTATCCTTTTGCACACACACAGAGTCACAACTTGGAGCTCGGTTATACATTAAACATTCAGGAAACCTGCATTTTGGTCCCAATTTTATTTCACATAAAATCTTCCGCCAGATGCAGCTAATATTTAACAGTCTCGATACTGTGGGTTTTAAAATGCAAACATTATGGCTTTGTTTACTGTAATCAAGTTAATGGACAGCTTTAAGACGGAGCGCTGAGACTTGGATTAGAGCAGACTGTAAAGACGTTTACGAGCTCATTAGAAGTTTGTGTCTTTGCCACTGTGCAGTATTTCTCTCTCACACTGGGATAGAGAGGATAGAGAGTGATGTGTGCAGATTTCTCCTGAATGATATCACATCATGCCAAATTTAGCTTGGGTGAATGTCACTCCACTGTTAGGGGTATCTGTGTGTATGAGAGCCAGCGAGACATGGAGAACAATCACAGTTTCTCCTCTCACACAGCAGTACACACCTCTGACATTCCTGACGGACATGTTTACCATTTCAGCTGGAGGAGGGAAATGACATCACTAATGGATACAGCTTCATAGATATACATACATACAGTTGTGGCTAAATATATCAACAGCACCTTGGCCTCTTTTTCAAACAATGCAATATGTCTGCAATATTCAATTTTCAGGAAAGATTGTTAATACAATTATTTTGGTACCCAATATACAACTAGTCAAACTTCACAGATACTCTTGAAAATCTGTTGGTCAAAGGCAAATGTTTCAATTTAAAACTTTTAAACAGAGTATTTTAGTAATAATTGATATTTATGAGACCTCATGGATTTAGGTGAGAGAAGCACAGAGTGTGCAGAGCTGCGATCTAGACAAAGGACTACATTTGTTTTGGTAATTTTGTGGTCACTAAATTATTCCCGTCCCAGGTACGTCCCTAAGATGCCTTCTAAGAAAACACACTGAAAAACATCTGTTGTGTACAAATATCTGATAAACGTCTTAGTAAAAGCAGTTTTAAATACATTCTAAACATACACACCTTAATTCCCCCCCCCCCCCGAAAATCTATTTGAAAGGAAACATCTTGGAGACGTATTGCAGATGAGCAAACGGTAAAGTCATGAAAACTATAACAAATAGAAGTATCGCTGAATGCACATAAACATCACAGAGGCGTCTGTTGTTTGCATGTACATCTGTAAAATGTATTTTTTTTTGTGTTTGCTCCTCTGCAATATGTCTCCAAGATGTTGAATACAGACGGTGGTCTACCGGAACTTCCAGTAGCTAGATATTTAACTTAATAAAGTTTTAAATATGGATATTTTTTTCATAGAAATCAACCTATAGTATGGCAGTGAATGGCAGGCCAAAATTTGAAGACCAAAAAAGTGCATCCATCCATTATAAAGTAATCCAGATGGGTTAATAAAGGCCTTGTAAAATGAATCAATGGGTTTGTGTAAGAAAAATATCCATATTTAAAACTTTATAAAGTAAATTATCTAGCTACTGGAAGTTCGGCAGAATGCCTTCCTTATTAAACATCTGGAGACATATTGCAGATAAGCAAACACTAAAAAAATACATTTTACAGATGTACATGCAAACAATAGATGTCTCTGTGATGTTTGTGTGCATTCAGGGATACTTCCATTTGTTATAGTTTTCATGACTTTACTATTAGGTTAATAAATTATGTGTAAAATAGTCAAGAAAAATAAGTGTATCCAAACAAGTGTATTCTGATTCATTAGCAAACTACTGTTTTGAGACATTCAAGTTAGATGTTTTATGCATTACTTAAATAAATGCAGTTTTTTTCTTTTCTTTTACTCATCAAAGAATACAGAAAAAAAAGTTCCCACAAAAATTAAAGCACACTTTTTTTTTAAACATTGATTTTTATAAGAAATGTCACCAAAAACACAGGCGTACATTTTAAAGTATATTAAAATAGAAAAGGTATTTTAAATTGAAGTTTTTTTAGGTGAAGCTTTGTGAGTATAAGCGACTTCTTTTCAAAAACAGAAATTCTTACTGACCCCGAACTTTTGAAAGGTAGTGTGACACGTATTATGTCTTTGCATGTGTGTACTACGTGTGTGTAATTCTTTAAGAAAACTCTTGTGGATACCAAAAGAAACACGGTTGCATTACATTGCTGAACAAATGTATTTTTGGCCATATCTTTACACATATCCCAAAAGGTAATTCATTCTTTATTAGGGGATGAAATCATCTAAAATTCTTGGCAGGGCTAAAGGAAGACAAAAAACCTACAGAGTCAGTTTCCAAGACACAGATTACACCCCAGACTACAAGATGTTTTCAGTGGAGAAATCAACATTGACAACATAATTTAAACCAGGACTCATTTAATCCGTGACTTATTAATCCTATTCAATCATTCCGCTCGTAAATGAATAAGCAGTCACATGAGACACAGGGAACGATCGAGAATCGATCCTGTTCTATGATGTAAGATGTGATGACTGGCACTTCAAAACATGTTAGCAAGAGGACGAGCAGCAATTAACTGCTGTCATCCAAGACCTCTCGATCACAACACAACTATCATATGTCTTAGCCAATCATACATTTTCAGCAGACGTTTTCTTGATCTCAGTGATGTCATGTGAACTGAATCAACTGTGCCTTGCTAAATTCATTTTTCAGGATTTGAGACCTCATCTTTCTCTCATCTGTCTGTTCCTCTTGACTACCGCACCTTTTTTCTTCCTATTCACTTTCTTCTGTATTCCTCTGTTTTATTTCGTCAGAAAGAGTGCATGTAAAGTGCAGGGCTGTTGAAGAGGAAACAAGCTGCTTTGTTCTCTCAAATGTGACGTGAGATATAAAAAAGATGAATGTCAGGCTCTCGGTTCTTATCTCTCACTGTGGGAAAACTGATAGTCTAGTGGTATCATGTCCAATGTTTGTGGCTGCTCCACCAAAATGCTTAAAAAGGTAATGACAACACATTGTGCAAATAGGCTCCAACAAAATTACACATTGTGAAAGCAGCCTGATACGGTCTCCATTAACAACAAATCTCCAGTGACATAGGACAGGAAGAGAGACAGAGAAAACACACAGGCTTGTTAAAGGGATAGTTCCCCCAAAACTGAAAATTATCCCATAGTTGACTTGCCCTCAAGCCATCCTAGGTGTATTTGGCATTCTTATTTCAGACAAATACAGTTGGAGTTATATAAAAAAAAATGTCCTGGTTAATCCATATATACACACACAGATAAATACTTAGCTTAGCGATCGATTGCCATCAGGATGTAAAGAGACTTTCAACCAGCATAATAAAAATGTTTCTGGAACAAATCACCAACTCTACTCAGATGAGGATTTTATAGGTTTACTGTAATTTTCAACATGTGATTGTAAGTGTAGGGAGAGAGCTTTATATCATTCAATTGTCATCTAATTAGGGCATGTCGATACTACAGACATATTCCTGTGCTCACTCCCGATGTCATGCAAACTTCAAACTACTTACGAACACACTTTTATGTTTATGTCTGATTTTGTGAACTTATCTGCACATCTTAATGACAATAATTTAAATCTTATGCAACTTTTCAAAACTATTTTAATAGCTGTTATGGAAATATGAGATCCACTACAGGTCCAAGATTTTGTTCCAGCCTGCTCCAACAGAGCTGCACTTGATTTATCAACTCAAAGTCATAAAGTGTGATTGCATAATAAGAACAATTGCTTTTTCGAACGGCTTTAATGTTTGTTTAGGTTCACTCTAAAAAATGATGTGCTGGCTCAACAACAAAACAAAAACAATTAGTTTGCAGTTGAGAGTTAAAGGAACTTAACAATTTGTAGCATACATACACATTTTTAAGTTGCTTAAAAAATTCCCAGAGTTGTATCTATTTCAGTTCAAATCAACAGCTATCACAGCACATGCTAACATAACTTATACATGTATATTTTTTAATGCAAGATATTACTTGTCACTAGCATTATAGCACAGTCATTGCTTGTCAATGTAGTGTAGACCTTCATGTACACTGTAAAAAAATAATCAGGTCTCAAATTGAAAGTTTTCAAGTGACTGGCCACATACATTTTTTTCAGTAGGCCAAACTGAATTTCTGTGATTTAAATTGTATCAATTCACAGAAATTTAATTTGGCCTACTGAAAAATTTGTGATGTGATCAAGATGTGACCAGTCACTAGAACATTTTCAGTTGGAGAGGCCTTTCATTTTTTACAGCGTATTTTCTCTACAGCACAATGCTAACCACAAAAACTTCAACATTATACACTGTCAGAAAAAAGGTTTGCTGTTACTGTTGCGCTACCCTAAGATACAAAACTGAAAATGTACTAATATGTACATTTAAGGTATTAATATGTACCTTTAAGGTACTAATACACACTTAAAAATACTGATATGCTATACAAAAATATACCATTTAGGGGTGAGTAAGGTACAATTATGTACCTTTTCACTTTTGTACCTTAGGGTACCGCCCCAATGACAGCGCTGTACCTTATTTCTGAGAGTGTAGAAACAAATTTAAATGTCATACATAACAGCATTCAACACTAGAACTTCACTAAAAACAAATAAGTTAACATTTAATTTTAACATTTATCCCTATGCAAAGCATGCTGGGAACTACAAATCCACTGTCTAATTTCCAAAGTTATCAAGATTATTTCATTAAGCTAATACAACCTAAAATAAAATTTTAAAAAACAATTAACGCAGAATTTTTAGTTGATGTAATGATCAGCATTATTATGTGAACAGAACTCTACAAAATAACGTTTGCAACTTAAAAATTTAAATTAAAACAATAAATTCGAGTTTTTAACTTGCACCCATTCATTTATTTAAGTAACTCATCTTCAGGTCCCCTGAATTACTTTTTAGAGTGTAAGAGAGCAAAGCTCACCTCTTTCATCTTGGCAGCACTGAAGGTCGGTGTGAGGATGCTGCGTACTCGTTTCCATTGTTCGTCCTTCAGCATGATCAGACTGTCGCTCATGGGCTTGGTGATGCCCCTGGTCGTCTGTTTCGAGAACACAGCTGATGTTTGTACACTTCAAATGTCTCAAAAGAATATGTTTATATAAGGACTGCATTAGGGTTAAGCCTAAAACATTCCAACATTAACTGCAGACATTTACCTATAAATGCATCCAGTATTGTGTAGTAGGCTATAATAACTATAAAACCAGTACCAATAGAAATGATCATGCCCAAAACACCTGTGTGCAAAGAATAAGTTACACAAGAACTCAAAACTGTGCAATCTTGATTTCACTCATAAAGGTTTTGAAACGTGTCAGAATGCAATTCATAATGCAACACAAGTATATTGCATTCTCAGCTTTGCCACAAAAGGTGCTACAGCAGGCCTTAGCATTCTTTTTCAGGTGCAGTCGCATTTAAGAAGCTATATCCAGCTGCACAACTGCAGTGCCAGCCGCCACAGGACGGAAGAGAGGGGTGGAGCTTATACAGTATGAATAAAGTTGTGCAGCCTGTAGGCTACATGTAATTTTCTTTTATTAAATATTGTAATGCAAAGCATCAGATGCAGTGGTGTAAAGCATGATGCCGCTGGACTCAGAGCAGTGGAGAGGTGTTCTCTGGAGTGACGAATCACGCTTCTTGAAGATAAATTAAGTACCAAGGTTTATTTCTGCCATAGCAATGCAAGAATGTACCTTAGATATACACTACTACAGAAAGGGACATGATTCTGCAATACCTTAGCTAAGTTTTCGCATCTATATTTCCATATAGAGGACATTTCAGGCTAAATAGACAGACCACAGCAAAGTGTAAAGGCCATTTTAAATTGGATGACTAGTAACTTCCTGCAACTTAATTATTTTTTAATATTGAAAAAAAAAGTAGCAACCTAGAATCTGTCTAACACTTGATGGCTGCTCTGTCAAGTCCTCGTCGTCAGTTAGGAACCTGGGTGCGCTCTTTGATACCAATCTTTCATTTAAAAGCAACGTTTCTAGCATCTGTAAAATTGCATTCTACCATCTTAAAAATATATCTAAATTACGGTACATGCTTCCAATGCAAAATTTTGAACAGTTAGTTCATGAGCTCAAGGCTAGATTATTGTAATGCTCTACTGGGTGGTTGCCCTGCTCGCTTAATAAACAAACTCCAACTGGTCCAAAACGCTGCAGCTCGAGTTCTTACTAGAACCAGGAAGCGTGATCACATTAGCCCAGTTCTGTCAACACTGCACTGGCTCCCTATTAAACCTTGTATACATTTTAAAATCTTGCTAATTACTTACAAATCACTAAATATACATAATCATAATAATACACTGTTTGTTCATTGGCACCCCGACTAAGCCTGGTTTCTCCCAAGGTTTTTTTCTCCATTCTGGCCCTTAAGGAGTTTTGGTTCCTTGCCACTGTCATCTTTGGCTTTTAGCTTGCTCAGTTGGGTACACTACATTTTATTACTGATTTGCCCACATTGACACTATATGATAATTGAACTGAGCTGGATAACATCGCGTTTTCTCCAGACAGCTGTACAGCTGAATTCAAATTATTTATTTTTTTGAATGTTTAACACTGAAGCTGCTTTGAAACAATCTGATTGTAAAAAAAGCGCTATATAAATAAAAGGGACTTGATTTGACTTTCTCTAAAGTGTAAAAAAAAGTGTTTATAAAAGGCTCTACATGGCTTCATCTTGGGAATGCTACATAAATCTCGGATTCATTAAAACTACTGTTGTCCACCCAGTTGGCTTTATGTATAGGATGTTAGCCTGAAAGTTAGTTCTGTAACTAAGGCCAGGTGGCAGAGCTTTGTACTGGGCCGACCTTGAGTGTGTGTGTTCATGTGTGTGTTTGGAGGCTGCCAACACATATTTATTTGTTTTTTGGTGCCATAGCAATCTACTTTATGAGTTTTCTCCCACTGTTGGATGTAGATGTGCTGTACGTACATACACATTCATGCAAACAAACAGGCCAAGAGGTAGTTGATAAACCCCAGTGGTGCACACGGCCTCAGTATTGATCTGGCCCTGCTATAATCGTTTACCCAGCAAGCTCAGCTCCAGCAGCAAGGCCATTTTATGACCTTTGACTCTGCTTTGATACATAAGTCATGTGATCATTAGTTTCTGACCTCCCTGGACTGACTGAGTTCAAAGCTTTGAAGCCTTTTTGGCAATACCTTAAAAGTTCAACATTGATTCATACACATAAAATTCACACTTACATAAAGTAAATCCCATCGACTACAGGAAAAAAGTGCAAGTAATACATCAAACTGACCCTGTTATTGACTTGATTTTATAATTTATGGGAGATGCTATGTGAATCTGTGATTATAAATGATCATGTTGTGGACAAACAATCGCTCGGTTGTGATGATATCCCTCAGGAATTGATAGTGCCATTGCCACTAATGTGACCTTAAAGTGGAAATATTGTACAATAATGATAAAGTGAAGTTTAGAAAAAGTAGAAAACTTGACTTCTAAACAATACATGATGGTTAGGGTTAAGAATGATGTGAAACTTGTTGGCAAACAAGTCCATTGTAAATAGTAATGGATGATTTTGTGAAGTTATTTAAATTTTCCAAGCTAGTCACTATGCATGAATTAGCTTATACAAATGAAAATGTAATCGCTCATCTTTTAAAGTATTTTATGCTAAATAACTGTTAGATACGATGCATACATAAGTGTAGAAATGAAAATCAAATAAACTAATTTAATAATACTTTTTTTTATTTAATGTGACAATTTTGTTGTGTTACGAAATGCCCAATTTGTATGAATTATTTGTTTTTTTTATATGTATGTAATATGTCTTATTTACCCATTAAAATATCCTTGAAATGTATAGAAGCAATAACATATTAAGACAATACAAATCTATCTATCTATCTATCTATCTATCTATCTATCTATCTATCTATCTATCTATCTATCTATCTATCTATCTATCTATCTATCTATCTATCTATCTATCTATCTATCTATCCATCCATCCATCCATCCATCCATCCATCCATCCATCCATCCATCCATCCATCCATCCATCCATCCATCCATCTGTAATTTTAGTACATCGACTTCTTTCAGGTGCCAAGGCAACATTTCAAATTTTTATTTGGTTAAGTTATGTACAGTATAGGCTTTATTTCTATGAAAATGATTTTTAATAGTTTTAGGTTAAGTTAACAATAACAACAGTCTATGAAAACGAGTCTTAATATCGTATGCAATGTTGCTTCTGAAGTACATGTGCGTTTAAGGATTTTGAAATATTTTTTACTGAAAAGAAAGCTAAAAGATACCAATTAAAAACTCATTAAGTGCTCATTTTTGTAGTGTAGATACAGGCCTAATTATACAACTTGAGATGATTTGCTGAGTGCGTGTGTTTGTGAGAAATTAGAGTGTAAATGTAATGCCTCTCACCATTCTGTTGGGGAACTTATTGAATTCCTTCACCATCACCTGTCTCAGCATATCCGGGTCTGCTATGATCACTATAGGCCGCCGGGCTATATAATAACTAACAAACACATACAACAAACAAACAAGATGAAATGAATAAATAACGGCACACCCCAGTCAAATTTCAGGGGAATGGCAGGAGACAAAAGAACAAAGGATGACTGCACACACTCATACACAGATAAAGTAGCACATCTGTGGCTGTAGACCCCGCAGACATCTTCCCTGTCATATCCCTGACGGAGCACAGACACACATCGTGTGTGTGTGTGTGTGTGTGTGTGTGTGTGTGTGTGTGTCAAGGTCAGCTTAGTAAAGAGAAATTTGATGAGGCTGCTGGGTAGTTCCTTTTTTTTGTAGACACGCATGGCAGCTTTCACTGCTGAGATGTGGGGAGGTTGTACCATCAACACTGTGAAATGGAGGATTGCGAGCATGTGTGTGCCCTTACGCGTGCCAGCATGAGATACCACGTTCCTCCAAAATGCCTTAAAACTACCTGTCATTTTCTTTTTTCCTGAGAATTAATTTCACAGGAAATAGCAGAAACTATAGTACATAATTAAACATACTAATAATTGAATATGAAAGCTTTTAGGCAAATATCTGAAGTCATTAATCTAGTTCATAGAAGCTTTTGGAAGCTTCCTTTTTTCCAGCAGGAGGACACGGTTAGGTTTATTATATGTCCAGTGGCTGCAAAGCATGTTTAAGCTCAGCTGGGACTCCACTGGAGGCAAACGCAGCAGACAGATCACTCTTATCATTTACTGTACTCTCCTTTTATGTGCGGTGTCAGTTTGGTGCGTAAAACTCCGAGCAGAGCGCATAGGCTCTTCATATCATCTTCAGCTAATGAAGCTGACATTGGCAGTCCGCATGGCTCTAGGAGCAGGATGAGTTTAATTAAGCTTGCAGCTAAGTGACCTATAAAACACTGATCTCATTAGTATGTTTTGGTTTATCTATGCATCTGCGCCGGCGGTCTGTTCGCAAGCCGAAGAGCTGTGTGAAAAAGTCTCTCACGTGCAACACAGACTAATATATGCAAGATAGACTGAAATGTTACATGAAAAAGATCACCGATAACACTTTACAATAGGATGTAATGAATGAGCTGATTTCTCCAGAGCTGCTTTATAGATTAACTGAACTCATTCCATACGCGATGAACTTTACACAGTTATTGAACCAAACTGGATCAACACTGAACTGATTTCACCTGAACAATAACCATTAACTTTAGTCTTTTTTAGAGCTGCAATCCAGCTGAATTGAATTATGTTTGCATCACCGAATCGTTATTTTCCTGTTTACCGCTACATTGAAACAATCTGTATGTATCATATAAAGCGCTATACTAAATAGGTGACTTGATGTATTAATCTTTTTATTATTATTTATAAAAAAAATTACAGAATACATTTTAACATTATAGTGAGCGCCGTTTATATACACAATTAACACTGAATAACATTTACAAATTAGCATTATTTATGCTAGACAATGTATGCATAAAATCTAATGATTTAAAGGGTTAGTTCCTCCAAAAATGAAAATTATGTCATTAAGGACTCGTTCCACACCCGTAAGACCTCCATTCATCTTTGGAACACAGTTTAGATATTTTATATTTAGTCTGAGAGCTTTCTGTCCCTCCATTGAAAATGTATGTATGGTATACTGTCCCTTTCCAGAGAGGGAATAAAAACATCATCAAAGTAGTCCATATGGGACATCAGTGGGTTAGTTAGAATTTTTTGAAGCATCGAAAATACATTTTGGTTAAAAAATATCAAAAACTACGACTTTATTCAGCATTATCTTTTCTTCCAGGTTTGTTTTCAATCCGTGTTTGCTTCAAAAAATTCTAACTAACCAACTGATGTCCCATATGGACTACTTTGATGATGTTTGTATGACCTTTCTGGAAAGGGACAGTATACTGTACATACATTTTCAATGGAGGGACAGAAAGCTCTCGGACTAAATATAAAATATCTTAAACTGTGTTCCGAAGATGAACGGAGGTCTTACGGGTGTGGAACGACATTAGTGTGAGTCAGTAAGGACATCAATTTCATTTTTGGGTGAACTAACTCTTTAACTAATGTGAACTATTTGAACCTTATTTTGATATAAATACATACTGACAAACTTTCTTGTAATGACTTCACATCATGTAGTAATAAAAATGTATCGTAATGATGACTTGGTGGTTAAGACTTTCATATAGCAAGAAAGTTTCAAATTTGTATGATAAATAGTTATGTGAACATTTTTATAATTTTAATAAATTGTATAATTATTATGAGGTAAGTCAAAGTTTCTCTTTACAAGATGTTAAAATATTTAGGGAAAAGAACTCATTATGCTAAAGTTAATCATTATTATGAAAAAAATATATATAATCATAATTATGGGCTAATGTTGTCATAGTAAACTTTATCAATATTATATGATATAGTTAGTCAGTATTGGAAATTCTAATGAGATATCACTTACAATTATTAGAAAGTTTCTAATTTTTCCACTCAAAAAAGAAAAAAGTATGATCCCTGCCAAACTGTGACAGAAAGAGGCTTCCATAATAATATAGTGTGGTGTAGACTATTTTTAATAAAGTATCTTGACAGTTATTTGTAGACTCAAGGATATGCAGTTTTACTCAAAGTCTTTTGAGTCTCAAAGATGCTTAATTAACAACTAAAAACGTCTGAACGTCAGTGCATTACACTGTCAAACAATCAGAAAGCCCATATCTATCCCAAATAGTTTCTTTCACTATTTGAGATCTCACTCATGGATTCTGGTTAGAAGCCATTTCAAGATGTCCTCAAACCATATCTGAAAGATATTTTTGGGTATTTTGAGCAAAAAAATAACCCTCCCCAGATTTTAAACCGAGCACTCCTGCAATGCGCCGAAACATCTGAACTTCGATGACTGATGTCTTGTACTTCGGGAACCGACAAGGGTTTTAAGGAGCATGCGGAGCACTGATATATATTTCAAAGCCCTTTGATTTTGGTGAGAAGCTCAGCCTCTTGGATTACTCTAACTGAAAGATGCCGTAATGTCTCCTGACATATATCCACACGACTCCGAATCAGATCCCCTTTTCCGGTCCCAACACCCAATCCAGAACTCCCAGATCCCAATGAACACACACACACACACACACACACACACACACACACACACACACACACACACACACACACACACACACACACACACACACACACACACACACACACACACACACACACACACACACACACACACACACACACACACACACACACACACACACACACACACACACACACACACACTGATTCTCTTCCCCTCCATTCTGCTCATATTAAACACAGGAAGCCCAGTGGCACTCGCTGCTTTGATCTCCCCGAGGAGAAGTCGGCCTCTCAGAAGCAGGCATATTAAAACACAATGTCTGGCTAGCAATGGACTAAATTAGAGGACACTGGGCGCTCTGTGAGTGGCTCATGCTGTCTGAATATGAATGACAGGACTGTGAACAGGGGCTTCATGTGTGATGGGTGTTATGCAGGCGCTTTTGTGTTAAAGTAATTCTATAAATGTGGAAATGACTAGAGCAATCATGTAGGGCACTTTTCATCAGAAATATAATCAGAAAATCATTTCTATTACACAGTGGGTAATGAGAAGTCATTCATGTTTCACTAGGCAAAACAAATAGGTTTCGCATATTTGTGTTTATTAATGCCCTCGACAAAAGCTTTCCCAGATTAAAAAAAGCGGTTTCTCTCAGACATCAGGAAACAACATCAGTTTTCATTTATATTTATTCATTTGCTAGACGCCTTAATAAGAGTAGGAGTGAAATCCAGAGACTTACCCACAAATCCGTCCATACTTGTTTATGAGGTCAGTTTGTGCCTTAAAGAAACCCTGAGAAAGAGCAGAAAACCTACATATCAGTATGAAAACATATTAGAGAATATATGAATATTTAAGTCAGCCTTGTGGTTTGATTTTATTTTAGACTGTCAAAGATGATATAACATCATATACAACCATCAAAATTAACAATTGCCACACAATTCAAATACAGTCGCAAAGATCATGGTTGGAAATTCTCCACATTTCTTTTATGTCTATGTATGATGGGTGATAACTGTGACAGGTTATTTTTCACTGTAGCCATTTTATTTTTATAATTTCCATTTTCTAAAATCCATTTTTTTAATTCCTTTTTTTTTGGGGTTTAGAAAAAAATGTTTTTCTGCAACAAATAATTTTTGCAGTAAGAGTGAGAGAAAGAGAGATGGGAAGTCTGAGAAATATCTGTTTTTTTCACAAACAGTTGTACAAATTTGCCATCATCCAGAGTTCATGAAATCTAATAATAATCATGCTTTAAATAATAACAATATACGTCATAAAATATTACTGGTATTTTACTGTATTTTCTATTGTATATTGCTATATTAAATTATTTTTGTTACCATTACAGGTACTCTTTTTTCTTGTCAGCTTTATTGGTGCTTTGCAAATATTGTGCAATAACATATGCTAATAAAGTAAGAGACTTTTTGTTCTCAGTAGGTGGGCTTTTTCTCCAAATTAGCATATTCACAAGCATTTGCACAGCTTTGTCATCATGTAGTTTAAAGTGATTCTTTTTTCAGCACTGTCTTTTCTTGGATACCACTGTCTGTCTAAAGGTAACTTTTTTGAGCAACGCTACAGAGCGATGTTGCTTGGGCACTTTCCCATTGAGAATGGGCAACAAATGTTTAAATATTATCTAAATATTTTAGCCGTGGGCCCTCTGTCTCACCTGGTTGGCCATTGATATCAACATAGCTCAAATAACTCCATGTATCAACACCTAAAGACGCGCTGTGTCTGAAACTGCATACTCTTTTGCGCAGGTACTGATTTTGAATAAGTAATACTTAACGACTGCTAAAAAGTCTGTTCTATTTAGTATGAATGTGTGCAGTATGAATGTAATCTGGACATACATTCGCCACGCTGTCATTATCACGTAACCTTCCAGCATTAATTATCTCACTTCACCCCCATTGAAAAATCCTCTCCCATGGGCTTAGTACAGTGTCCGTCGTTTGCACACTACAGAGGATCTCACCGGAAGTAGGTCATCCGGATCCTTTTTGCCTAGTACCGTGAATTCAGACAATCTTTTGTCACATGCTGTTTTTCGCCTACTAGGAAGTATGCGATTGCAGATGCAGACTTCCCTGTACAATAGATATCCGTCACTGTGGCTCTTAATCATGTTATTCTGTAGGTTAGAGGTGTTTAATCCTGCTCCTGAAGTGATACTGTCCTGTAGAGTTTAGCTCCAACTTTAACCAACTTCCAACTCACTAATCATGGTCTTATACTAAACTCCCAGGCAGATGCGTTGAGGCAAGCTAAACTCTGCAGGACAGTGGCGCTCCAGGAGCAGGTTTGGACACCCCTGCTGTAGGTGATAACTGTATGAAGACAGTGACCACTGAGCGACTGCACTTATCTACCAGTAGGGTTCAGTACAGAGCAGACCTTGACTGCGCTTGGCTCTCCTCAGCTTTATGGGCTCTCTGAAGGTTTATTGAGGTCTACTGCGAATATTATCCTGAAATATCCATAACCTTAACACAATTACATGAATATTATTATATCCCATTTCAGAATGGAAGAACATATTAAACTTTGCACACGAGGCTGCTGTGGGATATGGTTAAGAAGTTACACAACAAAGCAAACAATGAACATTAAGTACTGAATACACACACACACACACACACAGAGAGAGAGAGAGAGCAATAGTTTGGTATGCATGGCAGCCGGTGGCTCTGCTGTCTCTACTAATGAAGGAGTCGACAGTGCTGGCACCAAACCGCCTGCCCTCTCTTCTTCATCCCACCATTCCTGCAGTTTCCCTGGTGGGCATGAGGCAGAGACGCATGTGTGTGCGTGTGTTCCTCAGTGAGCATTAAGCAATGGGGTGTGCCCTTCCGTCCTGATGTCCTCTCCTTCAGCCTTTTATTACTGTTCTGTCACACGGAAGAGGCTGCGCGTGCATCTGGCAGTGCCGTAGTGAAGTTAAACAGGAGACCGGAGGCTCAATTCAAACAAATTAGCCACCCTTGCCTTTGGCTTCATTGGGGATTCATCTCGGATGGACACGATCAATATCGTCTGGCCTGACTGAAGAGGACAGTCAGCAGTCCTATTGGAATTCTCTTAAAAAGATTAGCCACTTTCAGCTGTTTTCTAGCACACATATGACCTTGACCCCTGTGCAGGTCTGAACTGCGCTGCGCTGCTTCTCTTTGTCTCAGACGGTAATAATCTCTCATGTCACTCAGAGTCATGCAGGGAGGTGTTCAGTATGTGCTCGAAAGAATGTGCAGGAAGGTGTGGGATATGCCCTTTTAAGGATAGACCCATGGAAGAAAGGCAATTAAAATGTCCTATTCTATTCTATTCTATTCTATTCTATTCTATTCTATTCTATTCTATTCTATTCTATTCTATTCTATTCTATTCTATTCTATTCTATTCTATTCTATTCTATTCTATTCTATTCTATTCTATTCTATTCTATTCTATGCAAAAAATGTAAGGTATAGGTCACCCAAAAATAAATTCATCATTTACTCATCCTCATGTTGTTCCAACCCTTTATGCCAAGCTTTGATTTTTTCCGTAGAAATGTTTTAGCCATTTATCAAAAGTCAATAGATTAGACAATAGCAACTAACTTTCATAATATCGTCTTTTAT
This sequence comes from Pseudorasbora parva, assembly GCF_024679245.1. NCBI lineage: Eukaryota > Metazoa > Chordata > Actinopteri > Cypriniformes > Gobionidae > Pseudorasbora > Pseudorasbora parva. The sequence continues at coordinate 30,155,473 of NC_090187.1, read as the reverse complement.
GTGTCGTGTTCCACATTTGCAATCAAGTACATCTGAAATAGATGATTCCAACAGATAACGGAGCAATACTGAAAAAAAAACTGTAGTCTCTACAAATGAGATTAGATCAGTTTATGTAGGCTTTGAACATTTGTCTGTCCACAAGTAAAAGTCATTTATTTAAAGATATTACTCAAAAAACAAAGCATACTCTAAAATTCTGGCTAAACATCTACTTACTATGTGCCTCAAACAAAACTCTACATGTCTTTCAATGATTCAATGCCATGAACCTGGCAAACTTGTCAAATCCGGTAATTATTTCTTCCCCAGAAGCACTAAATGTAGCAAATCAGTTCCAAGATCTAAGAAATCTTTTCACGCAGACTCTTGCTTATAAATTATGCAATCTGACCAGTTTTCATATAAGGCCAGATTTACTAAACAGGGCAAATTAGCACGAGAGCGCAATTCCAAAAAAGAGCAGATGGGAGTGGAAAGTTCTGCATGTGATCTACTGATGGCGCGCACATTAAAGAACATAGACGTGGACCATTTCCATAATGACCAACGCAGTCTACCAGTTTTACGTCTGGTTTAAGACATGCTTTTTTGGGCGGTAAATAAATGGCGCAGACACCAGTAAACTGACGAGCGCAAACCTTCGTACATCGACTTGCATGATTCATTTAAATACTGCTCCTCCCATAAATAAAACTCTTACAAATACTTATGCAATAAGGTCTGCCGCAAAAATAACTCTGTCCACGACTTTTCAGTGCTAAGTTTTCACTGCGTGTCTTTCTTTAGTAAATCCTCACAGTAGTTTTTTAATGCCAAAAGAGGGTTTGTGCTGGCGGAAGCTGTTAGTAAAGCTGTCTGTAAAGCCCTTAGTTTTTAGTAAGCATTTCCCCCCTCTCTTAACCTCTTAAACTCCGAGGACCCTGTACAGGGACGGGAATGACATTGTCATGTATATACTTTTCATTTTAAATGTCTGTGGAGGAGCTAGATGTCATATGTGGTACCATTTGAAAGCTTAGAGTCTCTACTTTCTGGAAATATGCATCACTTTGGCATTTGCTTTACACAAAGTAATGTATTTACACTAAATTACTGTATTTACACTAAATTTCCGCCTGGATTTGGCCTACCCAAATTGAAAAGCTTCCCATACACACATACAGTGGTCTAGGTTCAAAATGTTGGTGTATTTTTTTTACAGGAAACCCTTTAAAGTTACATAAAACACTGCTAAAAGTGATAAACATGTAAGTATATGTTGTCTAAGCTGTTATAACCCCCCCAAAAAATAGGTGCTTTTTGATTTTTATATATAAATTCATTTTTGAAAGTGTGTAACTGAGGCCCTGTGTGCTCAAGGACCCTGCAGACAGTTTGGGCTGCTTCCAGCATGTATAATTAATTTAATGACACTAGGATATTGCCTTTATATCACTGTATATGGTGGTGGGATTACAGCTTAGACAACATTTACTTACATGTTTATGCCTTTTAGCAGTTTAGCAGTTTGTGGAACTTCAAAGGGTTTCCTGTAAAATGACACCAATTTTTTGAAACTAGACCACTGTATGTGTGTATGGTAAGCTTTTCAATTTGAGTAGGCCAAATCCAGGCGGAAATCCCCAAAAATGGCAAGGAGTGTAAGAGGTTAACACTAACCGGGTTTCCATTACTCTTCAAATTGCACAAACTGAAATTGCGAATTTAAAATGTGCCCAATGGAAACATTTTGCAAAAACTCCTATATATCACAACAAAGTTTTTACGCATGAGGTGGTTTTTCAGGCAATTTTTCGAAAAAGGAATGCAAAATTGCTATGGAAACATGGAACAATGAAAACGTATTTACAGGTCACCTGGCATACGTCAAAGTTGATCATGTATGACGTGGTATGTTTGGACAGAAGATGAGACTGAGTTCTTCATTAAACTCAAGAATTGATCTATTTGAAGACAAAAGAATTACGGGAATACTGGACTCTAAACAACAAAGAAATGCCACAAACAAGACCTTGAAGCAGATAGGAGGGAGAATATATGGACGGTCTTCTGTTAATACGCTTACAACCTTCAACAATTACCTGTTTTTGTATCTTAGCTTCAGTAAAACTTGACACTAGGGAGGCAGCTTAAGTAAATCTATGTCTACACAGTATAATACAGTTCTTTTATTTCAAAATAGCAAGACAAATCCTGTTTTCAAAATAGGTCCCCTATGGATAAAGAGAAAGCTAGTAAGTGCGTGTGTGTGTGTGTGAGAGAGAGAGAGAGAGAGAGAGAGAGAGAGAGAGAGAGAGAGAGAGAGAGAGAGAGAGAGAGAGACTCCATCTAGGTTGTTTAGGATCTTAAATGGACCAAATCTCATGTCTGTGAGTGTTGTATTTGGTAATGGAGTGTGTCATGATAATGTGCTGCTGTGGGTTGCGAGAGACTCTGTCGTCTAGTCTCTAAATGGGTCTCAATCTGCCCTTGTATCCCAGACATTGCTCATTGCTGTACATCACTTCCTGTTACCCATGATCCTCCCCCACACCCTTGCTTCTCTCTTTCTTTTATCCTTCAAATCATTCCAAATATATCATTATCATTTCATCTTTTTACTTTCTGCCTCTCATCTCCTTCTCTCAAGAACGTAGCTTCTCTTATGTGCCACTATACAGTACTGTTGAAAAGTTTGACGTCTGTCGGCGTTTTGTTTTTTAATGAAAAAAAAATGTTTTATTTAGTAAGGACACATTAAATTGATGAAACTGACGTCAAAGACATGTATACTTTCTTTAATGTAATGCTGTGTAACGGATTTATATTACAAATAAATGCTGTTCTTTTAAACCTTGTATTCATTAGAGAACTGGAAAAAAAATCCTCAAAAATATTTAACATTAATAGCAATGGGCTAGTAAGTGTATACTGAGCCTAAATCGGCATATTAGAATGATTTCTTAAGTATCATATGACACTGAAGACTGGAGTATTGATGCTGAAAATTCAGAAATAAATAACATTAAAGGGTTAGTTCACCCAAAAATGAAAATTATTTCATTAATTACTCACCCTTGGACACCCGTTGGACACCCGTAGAAACTTTGTTAATCTTCTGAACACAAATGAAGATATTTTTGTTGAAAGCTGATGGCTGAGAAAGGCTTCAGAAAGGCCTCCATTGGCATTCAGTACATTCCCACTGACAAGACCCATAAGAGGCACTAAAGACGTCCCTACAAAGTCCATCTCACTACAGTGGCTGTACAATAATTTTACAATGCGACAAAAATAGTTATTGTGCGCACAAAAATCCAAATAATGACTTTATCCACTAAGTTATTGGCGTGAACTTGACGCAGCTCCACTATTCGAATACATGACCTGGAAGAGGAGGAGCGGTTCCAGGTGAGTTCACGTCCGAGACCTACACGGAAGACAATAACTTGGCAGATAAAGTCATTATTTAGATTTTTATTTTGCGCACAAAAACTATTCTCATTGCTTCGTAATGGAGGCTTATTCTTGTGAAGGCCTTTCTGAAGCCTTTCTAAGCCATCAGATTTCAACACAAATATCTTCATTTGTGTTCCAAAAATGAACGAAGGTGTTACAGGTGTCCAACGACATGAGAGTGAGTAATTAATGAAATAATTTTCATTTTTGGGTAAACTTATCGTTTAAAATAGAAACCAGTTATTTTAAATTGTAATAATATTTCACAATATTACTGTATCACATGAATGCAATCATAATGCATACAAGTACTAGAAACTAAAGCGAACAAAACTGTAATCAGACTATTTTCAAAAATGGACTGCCTACTGGCTGTAAAGTTAAAATGTTTTTTTTTTCCATCTAGAAACTAAGTCATCAATCCCAAATACTGACTAAGCTAGGCTATGCCTTTATTTCCTTCTCCTTTCTTACTTTCAACATCTCCCTTTTCCTCTTTTGCTGAATTTCTAACTTGAAATGCAGTCACCTGCCTCTTGAGAGGGGATTGCATCTGTGTCTCTAGTGCCAGTAACACAGAATGTGCATCTAGTTGCACACACAGACCTACAGGATTTAGCTGAGAGGTTGGCCTGTAGAAGTGGGTCAGAGGATTCTGCTGGAGCAATGCTCCGGAGACCACTGTTTGTGAGACTCAGTCTGCTGACGTGAGCACGTATCTACACACACACTAATACGCACAGACAAAGGGTGCACAACAGCATACAAAACCCACACACATAACTTTAGTTCACCTGGGGAGCTTCATCTAGACACGCAGTAATTATGCACGCATGCATATTCATTTTCGTCTTTCTCACTTTCATCTAATAACATTTAATCACAACGAGGAAGACGTGAATTGAGATGAAATGGATGGATGAAGGGAAACAGACAGGCAGACGGAGGGGTAGAGAAGAAGAGGGAGCCCTGTCATATGCGAGTGATAGAAAGACAGAATGAAATGAGTGTTGTGAACGACATGCTGTCCAGTCAACCATCACTGTCTGACAGTAACATATTGATCTGAAAATCTCTTCAGCAACCGAACAGCATAAGAGTTTGAATCAAAGCTTTATTTATAACATGCCAGTGTGCTGGTAGGTGAGTATCATTAAAACAGGTCATGTTTTTACCCCCCCCCCCCAATTGATTGATTGATTGATTGATTGATTGATTGATTGATTGATTGATTGATTGATTGATTGATTGATTGATTGATACAAAACTACATATACAGAACCATTCAAAAGTTTGAAAACATTACTATTTTTGATGTTTTTGAAAGAAGACTCTTATAAAATAATGGTTTCTATTTTAATATACTTAATATTATTTATTTATTTCTGTGATGCAAAGCTTAATTTTATCAGTCTTTACTCCAGTCTTCAGTGTCACAAGCATGATCCTTCAGAAATCATTCTAATTTGCTAATTTATTAATAATGTTTTATAACCTTTTTCAGGATTCTTTGATAAAAAGTTTTTAAAAAAGAACAGCATTCATTTAAAATAGAAATCTTTTGTAACAATACTGTTCAAAAAAATAATTCTTATTTATTTATTCAATATTCAGTATTATTTTTTCATTGCCTGAGGCTTATGACATTTGTGAGGTTTTTACAATAAAAGAAAATCATAATGAATAATTAATAGGCTATTTTCTACACTGGTTTTGAACCTCTCTCATTGAATGCTACATTTTTATGGGCGTGGCACACTGAAGACTTGGAAGTAAATGCCCACGGCTGGGATTTGAATAAGATTTGCATATTTAATGAGCTTCGGCTTCCCTGTGAGTACATGTTTTGAAAGCGTGTGGGAAAACGGCAACCAGAAAAATTTGCCCACAGGGCTCGCAAAATGTCTTTATCAAACAAACATAATGATTTATATCTCATCCACCTGTAATTAATTGGAATGTTATTTTTTATTACTTGGCCCGCCCGATCGGTAGATATAACCGTGAACCATGCATCGCTAACATACACACGCAAGCCTCACTGCAGAGTCAGGCAAATCAGATCAAATCAGAATAGTCACATAAGTGTTGCTTAATTCATTCATGTAATCTCATCCTGTCTGTAAATCCAGTCTCTCATTTACAAATGAATCCATGATGAAATGAAGGAACAAACATGCAATGTCTGACCTACGTGAGCTGGATCTTCATTAAAAATAAGGTTCATCCATGCATTCATAATACTGGAATCCGAATGAAACTTGGAAGTTTGATCCGGTTTAGCTCCCCATAAGCCTATGCTATTTAACTATAACATGCCACACACAAATCAGTGGGCGGGGCTACAGAATCAGGTTTTCTTTTTCTTCGGTTAAGGCGATGTTTCACCACACTCTGACGTCACAGCATGGCACATTCTGAGCATTTGATGGGCCTGGTGTCAATAGAAGCTTTTCTTTGACCAACAAGAAAGTTTTCAACTCCGTAACTTAAAGGATACTCTTATAGCATGATGAACTTTTATATATCAAAAGCTGAATAAAAAGTCGATTTCTCAATTCATGACCCCTTTAGCTTTTTATTCATTAATGAATCCTGAAAAACTATCACAGGTTCCAAAAAAATAAAAAAAAATAAAAAAAGCAGCACAGCTGTTTCCAACATTGATGATAATAGACTATTAAACCAGCATAATAGATTGATTCCTAAAGATCATGTGACACTGGAGTAATGGCCAATGAAAATTCAGCTTTGCATCAGAGAAATAAATTATATTTTTAAAGTATATTAAAATAGAAGTCCATTATTTTAAATTGTAATAATATTTCACAATATTACTGTTTTTTCTTTATTTCTGATCAAGTTCTTTCAAGAACATTAAAAATAGTAATGTTTCCAACCAATTCTCATTTAGGTCATTATTGTTCTTTGCTGTTTAAAGTACAAAAAATATAGTATACTATCAGAAAGGGTTTTTATTTAAAAATTACAAACTTAAAAATTAGATTCTGTTGAATAGAAAAACAAACATGTATTTCAGAATGTGGTCTTCATCTTTGGTATGTCCCCGTCATCATATAATGGTCCAAAAATAAGCCAAATTTTCTCTTGTTCTTGTTATTTAGGTTGAAATAAGTGCTGGATATAGCCTAGAAATCTAGACGCACCCTAGCGGCAGCAAATTTAATCTGCCCGCAAGTGTCGTCTAGCAACTCTCAATACCCTTCTGAGCTGTATTCCCCTAACTTTTGCCAGGCCAATCACATCGTGTATAGAGTCAATGGGCGGGGCCATGATGACGACGGCCGAGTTGCGTTTGCGTGCTTCTAGTAAACACAGAAACTGGCGAACGACGGTCTTTCGAATCAGCTCTGACCGCGACTCTGGAAGACTTGGAGTTGAGCTTTTCTCTGAGAAAAGGACAAAGAACGGCACTGAAGTCATTCTTAAGAAGGGAAGATGTGTTCTGAGTTTTGCCGACCTGGTACGGTGAATGTTTAATGAGTCAACAAGCTCTGTTTCACCTTCATTGCTCTGGTTGGTTGTAGTGCTATCCTATCGCGTGCAGAGGGAGTTTGAAAGACAACCGTTTATCCCGCCCCTCGGATTGAGCCCTGTCTATGGTGAGTTTCCAGACCAAACATCTTGATGTGGGTCTGGCTTGTCAGGCTATGCTGGATATGTTCTTTTTATGAAATTCATTCTTATTGGTTGTTGGATGAATCCAGCCAGTTCATATTCACAAATAAATCTCGCTTTAAACCTCTCAGTGGAATCGAACAGCCCTACAGCATCGAAATGTTGGCCTTTATGTCCTATAATACACGTCAAATCATTATCATTAAACTACAGACAGACAGAAATTAGTATCCTCAAGGTAGCTGTTGGTTTGCTACATTTCAGCCTGGGACTGAGATTAAACTTACAGGAGGAATTAAAAGTATTAATTTTTCAATATTAAACCCACCCACTCTCCCCGTCTTTTATATTATCGTCATAAAAGTACATCATTCAGCAGAGAGGGTAATCTGTTTGGAAATCACATGGCATTAGATGTCATTAGCGGTGAGTCATCTTTAATGAACATATCTAATGAAGTGAGGCTCACTGAGAGAAATATCATTTTTCCAGCTTTGGGAGGGTGGTACAAGGTGTGTGTGCACTAGTGTGAAAATGTGTGGATGAGTTTTGTGATTCATATAAACAAAAGGCCTTACGTTTCGAAACATCATGAGGTTCCCAAAAAATGGCAAGGGCTTTGGGTGCTTGATGCCAGACCGTTCCAAGGTGGAGAAAGGGGAGATGGAATACCTATTAAAAGAAAAAGATATTCAGTGTAAGCTGTCGTACAGATTGGGGCCATTCTGCATGATTTTGCTTTATTAGAAAGCCACATAGAGAGAATGTAAATGCAATAAGAGGATAAATGAATACAAAAAAAAAATCATTAGAAGGAAAAAGGAAATGATGCTGCAAAATTGCAAACATATGGGTAAGTGATGTCCATGGATGCTTTTAATCGTCAAGATTTAAAGTTAACATTTTACATTATTGTGCCTGGTGATTAGGTGCAGTTTATAATATTGACAATTAGAGGTTGAAATGTATACTGCAGTCCAAATTCTAAATATTGGAGAGAGTTTCAAGTTCCCCATGCTCACGTGGGTTGCCAGATTGAGGGCACAGCATGAACAAGTGTAAATGACAATGAAAGGCAACAAGCCTGACTATTAAGTTGATTAGTTGATGTATTCATGTTTTAATATGCCTTTGGTCATAGAGTTTTTCAAATGGATGCCAAGGCTTTTTAGGTTGGGTGGAATCTGTGATCTCTGACCCAGTTTGTTTGTTGGCTTCCATGGCTGCAATACGCTGTGCGTTCCGCAAACTGGCAACCTGAGGTGTCGAAAAAACCATTAGGTAATTTGGAAGTGGGCGGGATCAAACAGACCAAATCAAAAACAGGCATTCCGACACAGAAACAAACATGCAAATTTCAAAGATGAATAATTGGTTGTAGAATTGTTTTTTTGAGAAACAATGTGAACTAAGCATGATTCCTAAAAATCTGCAAACATAAGGTATTTTTATGCTTTACTGCATTCAAAAAAATTACACACATAACCTTTAAATAGTATTGCAGTGTGATACATGACTCATTTAATAACAATAATGATGCAATTTATATATAATAATTTTAAATGTTAAATGTTAAATTTAAAATGTTATAATTTTATATACAATATTTACTGTGAAATCTCTCAAAAATTACTACAAAATTCATTAAACCTGCAAGAATAATAAATGAACTAACTAGACAACTTTGTTAATAACAGGAGCATTCCAGGTTTAAATTTTTGGGACTTTGGTCCTGGGACAAAAGTTTTATGTACATGTATTCTCTTTATCTCGGCCCAGTGAGCAAGGCAACACCTTAGTGGGCTTTCTTTGTAATATGACCCAGAACCATTGACGACAACCCTGTGCTTCTTGTAGACAGGGTGTAAGTGTTGGTTTGTGCAAAAGCATGATGACACAAGCTGTATCGGAGAACACTGGCAAGTGCTGCATTTCCTCAGAGTATGGAAAAGGAGACCTGCATTATGCATGAGGATTGCATCTGCTGACACACCAGCACTTGGACCACTTTTAACTTTGAAGTGAGCCATGGGAGATGACGAGATGTTACTTTGAAATAGTGCATTTTTGTCCCCTAGAAGTTACAAAAAAAATGTCTTAATAATCCACTATTAGAAAGACAACAGTGCTTTATTCAAATGCACTATGTGCAAATAATCATTAACGCTGGTGCACCTAAAACCATTTGCAAGTAAAGAAAGATATTTTCTTCAACTACAGTCACTTTAATTTCCCAGGAGATGATTTCTATTTAAACTAACAAAGTTCAATTTCTTGTTATATGAAGGTCATATTAAATGGTTTCCCATGACTTTATTTTGGGTATTAATCAAATGTATTTTATGTACTTTATTGGTTCAACATTTGTCTTTGTCCCAGAGCCAGATTTGAAACCATGAAAATCCATTATAAAAATATTAATTATAAAATACTTTGACCTTTAATATTTATTCTATGAAAAGGATGTATATTTGTATTGTATTTGTATACAATTCTGACTGTTGTTCATTGCTGGAATTAATTCCATCACAACTAGCTACTTTTGGCACAATAACTTTTTTAAAGTTGGTTACCAATGCAAGAGAAAAATATTATTTAATATTAATAAATAAATATATTTTATATATATGAATTGGAACGACAGGAAGACGAATTCATAGAAATTCAATGAATTATGCATAGATAGATAGATGTAGCGATACACCGATCAGGCATAACATTATGACCACTGACAGGTGAAATAAATAACACTGATTATCTCTTCATCACGGCACTTGTTAGTGGGTGGGATATATTAGGCAGCAAGTGACCGTTTTGTCCAGATGACAAAAACTTGGGTCAAAGCATCTCCAAAACTGCAGCTCTTGAGGGGTGTTCCCGATCTGCAGTGGTCAATATCTATCAAAAGTGGTCCAAGGAAGGAACAGTGGTGAACTGGAGACAGGGTCATTGACAGCCAAGGCTCATTGATACATGTGGGGAGCGAAGGCTGGCCCCTGTGGTCCGAATAGACAAGTACTGTAGCTCAAATTGCTCAAGAAGTTAATGCTGACTCTGATAGAAAGGTGTCAGAATACACAGTACATCACAGTCTGTTGCGTAATGGGCTGCATAGCCACAGACCAGTCAGGATGCCCATGCTGACCCGTCCATCGCCGAAAGCAGCAACAGTAAGCACCTGAGTATCAGAACTGGACCACAGAGCAATGGGAGATTACCTTACCTGGGGAACACATGGCACCAGGATGCACCATGGGAAGAAGGCAAGATGGTGGAGGCAGTGTGATGCTTTGGGCAATGTTCTGCTGGGAAACCTTGGGTCCTGCCATCCATGCGGATGTTACTTTGACATGTACCACCTAACTAAGCATGGATGTAATGCGCCCTGCCACAAAGCAAAAATGGTTCAGGAATGGTTTGAGGAGCACAACAACGAGTTTGGGGTGTTGAATTGGCCTCCAAATTCCCCAGATCTCAATCCAATTGAGCATCTGTGGGATGTGCTGAACAAGTCTGATCCGTAGAGGCCCCACCTAGCACATGGACATTGGGGTTCATGCCTTGACTGTTCAGGGCTGTTTTGGCAGCAAAAGAGGAACCAACACATCATAATGTTATGCCTGATCGGTATATATATATATATATAGTCTAAAAGACCCAGTGCAAACTGTGTTTATTGTTGAAAAAACATTCTTGTGTGTTTTTTTCTAATTATGTTCGGCTTGAAATATCCGACTCTTCGTCACCGTGGCTGAACTGCCATCATCTTCCTCAAAAAAAAAAAAAAAAGTACTGTAACCAAAAGATTCTGACATCCATCTCTTCCATAATCTCCAGCTCGGCAGGAGTTCATTACCATATTAATTGTCAGATTAGAGAGTGGGTCTTAACATGTGCTGTAAAAAAAAAGCTGGAATGATAACTCATTTTATGACACGCTTTTAATTACACAGAAGCACGTTGCATCCTAACACGCTTGTCCGGTGCTGAAAGACGATGAATCCCCAGCCCAATCTGTCCTTGTCCAGATTCAAAATCATTTCTCACTTCAGCACAAATGTATTCACCACCAGTTCCCAGACAAACATTCCCCAATCTTTCAACACATTATTGGTTAAGTGAACACAGAACTAATGAGAAAGATATCCACTGTGCTCAACAGGGTGAGATCAGGTTTATCTCGGATAGTTGTGGGAAAGTCTTCTAGCAAAACAGGACCAAAGTTGATTTGTCCTTTAAAACATGCAGTCTGGAACATTGTCAACGGTTTGTTCCAGTTTTGCTGAAGTCCATTAAAAAATCTCTTTAGGGAACATAAGAATTAATGTGTTACTCCATAGAGAAGGTGTTTACTGAAGTGTGTCAAAACCCATATAAAAGCAGAATGTAGCATATTTCCATATTGTGAAGGCAGATAAGTTCAAAGACAGCATCTAAACCAAAACTGATCATAAAATGAACTAAAAAGCTCAAACATTATCAGCAGGACATTCACACACAAAAGAAAGCAACATTCAGAAGATTCTGAAAAGAGTTTTGCATTCGCATGTTGCTAGGCTAACACAATACTCTAATAAGAACAAAAACACATAGTACACAAAACTAATATAATTGTGAATTAAAAAAGTTAGTTAAATTAAGAAAAAAAAAGGCATATTTCTTGATTAATTCACTATCCTGGATATGCTTGTCAATGTTGCATTATGGGACTTTCTTATATATGCAATGCATTCAAAACAAGATATCTTAGAAGACATGCTTTATATTGTGTCGAAGCATTGCCTACATCATAGAGGCTCTTATTTAAAACATGTAACCATTACATTCCAGAGAAAGAAAGAACAGTAATTTATGCCTCACAAGGAATGAATTTGGTTACTTTTCTGAAATGAGCAAAGCTTGTGATGTATGACCTCTGGAGGGCTCAACCTTCAAAATGAGACACAGCTATATAATGTTGCCTTCATATTGGGAGCACATTTATGATGCCTTAAATTCCATCTAGGTAGGAAGTTAACTAGGTTTTTTATAATTATACCATTCTGACACTTTTGTGATTTTTTTTTCTTTCACTCAAGTCTGCTTATAATTGTTAGTAAATGTTTATTGCCCTAAAAACTACGTTGTTTTATATTACCAGTTCATCACAGCCTAACTGGCAGTTTGTGCATTTAAAACGATAGTTCACCCAAATCATGAAAATCTCACGATTTATCATAATCATTACAAACCTGTACGTAGGGCTCGCTGCATCCTGCAATGGACATCCAACCCCCGCCCAAGTCCAAGTGTGACATCAGAAGCCATGCCCGTGTCCAATATGTCCCCAATTCCTGTTCCACCCCGGGAACCTGATTTATTTCGGATTTCGGATAGAAAGGGTTTGGTGCAAGGGTAGGTTTTTAATGGGTTTCAGACATAAGGGTAGGTTTTTGGTGGGTTTTAGTATGTAGGTTCCAGACTAAAAGTTTTTTTTTAGGAGTAAGGGTTTTGACTGAGTGGGTTTCAGTGTGGTCTGTCATAACAGAAATATAAGAAGTACATGAAAAAGAATTCAATGTTAAGGTTAAAGCCACAATATGTAATTTTTTGCCGCTAGAGGTCAAAACGAACGGCGTTGCTTGATGACGCCTAGATTTCACAGAGCTTTTATTATGCCGCAGACCAGCGCTTCCGGTTCTTCCGCTCATTAGTGTGTTATAATGCTCTGTTTGTTCACTCAGCGGCTACTATGAGACATTTGTTGCACACTGCAGTAAGCTAGATCGATATCAGGCATGGTAAAACATGGTACTCGCTATCATGAAAAATAAGATTTAAACAATAAGACTAATTGTGTTGAGCTGTATAACAATGATTAGCTTTTTGTCGATGAATGTATCCAGTTTCTCACTTGTCTAATAAAACACATAATATATTGAAGCATCTTTGGTGTTTCTATGGTTTCTACAAAACAGGAAATAAAAACAGGAATAAAATGGAAATCGAGGGTAAAGCGGGTATAATGTCATTGATAGGCGACACACAGACACGGTCTGCGTCCTGGTTAAAATGTCTCTGGATTTAAACAATCTTAGAAATATTTGGGATAATGGAAGTACACAAGTGAACAAAATATATAATATTGTTCTAGTGGTTTTTTGGCTATTTTAAATCTAAAAATCTTACATATTGTGCCTTTACGTCTTCTTGATGATTCTTCAAATTTCAAAGTTAATGAGAATGTGATTTATTTGGACATGGGTGTGTGTGGCTTCTGACATAACACTTGGATGGGTGCTGGATTGGATGTCCACCTACAGCAAGACACTTCTCAACCTGTATGATTTTTTGGAACATAAAAGATATTATAAACTGGGGAAAAAAACAAAGACAGGTTTGATATGACATGAGGGTGAGAATTAAAGATAAATTACCATTTTCATTTATAGGTCAATTATCATTTTAAAGGTGTCCTATTATCCATTTTTACATTTTCAGTTTTCTTGTGTAATGTTACATTAAAAAAGTTACAAAGTCCAAAGTCCAGCACAAAGGGAATTATTCTATATATCACTGTTTAAAATGCCTTGATTACAGTCTTGAGTTTTCTTTTGGGAATGTAAAGGCCACAATGTTCCCCATTTAAATGATTTCCACTCAAGGTATACGCAAAAAAGGGGCGATGTCTTGAGTAATGTTAGTAGTGTGTTAAATCTCATGGTTACGGTAAGGGGCGTGACATTTCCAAAACACGCTCTAATCGTTTGCCCAATCACAATAACTGGTCAAGCCGACCAATCAGAGCACACTGTGGTTTTCGGGAAGGAGGGGCTTCATAGAGACCAGGAGTGTTACAGACAGACTAGAAAGAGTGCAATAATGTGAAATATGTAGGAAAATAATGTGGTTTTTAAACATTCAAGCATGAACATCTATTCTAAAAGACCTCAAAAACTAAATCAAGACTTAGAGGGCATAATAGGTCCCTTCTAAGTGGTTCTCTTACACTATATGAAAATGAGTATTACGACTGAATAACCTCTGTTTACTGGCATACTGTAGCTCACATTTCCTTTATCATGGCTGGTCATGCTGCTGAACCTTGAATAGATGTTGATGTGCAAATGTGCAAAGTCAAATTAATGTGCTCGTGTTTCTGATGCCAATACGATGGTGCTATCTCAAAAACCTTTTTTTGCAGCTCAATTTTGAATATGTCTGTTTAGTAGGCTACAAAACAGTATATGTCCATTTAAATATTTGACTACAGACCTACACAATAATTAAGTTTACACAAGACAGCACACCACTGCATGATGATCAATTGTTGTTCAATGCGAGCCTGAGCTGACTGACAAATCCAGCGAGGCATCTCCTCTATGTGTCTCTCCAGGCTAGATAAACAGATGTTGATGTAGCTTATCAGTGAATACGACTGGCCGTTTCTGAGCCCTGTGCCAGGGGCTGAGAGAGAGGGAGAGAAATGTGCCACAGGCTAAATATACTGGGAAAAGGCCAGGGTGGAAGACAGTCCTTAAAATACCACTCAAAAATCACACCCAGCCTCCTTGTTAAATATTTACCTCGTCCTTACTCTGTCCTTCCCAAATTTGAATTTTAAAGGTCCTACAAGGTAAGGAAGGTTCACTGTTGGCCACCGACAAACATATCAAACATGTTTCAACTTAAAAAATGTATGTGCACACAAGCAGAGCCGAATGCTTTCTCAAACACAACTGTCTCCAAGGCCGATATTATAGTTTGCTGAGCTTCGGTTTAAACTTGCACATCATGAAGTCATTAAAATGTATGTGTTTAGGGTGACCTGTAACTTTGGGGTGTACGAACAGTCCTTGGAATGGAAGAAGAGATTGAAACAACTATAGATGACTGACAGCAAGGGACTCACTGTGTTGTTTTCAGAGTGCTTTTGGAAGGAACAGGCCAGCCAATGTTCTCATTAAGGCCAAAAGTGTCATAAAGGAGGAGAGATGCATTGTGAGGTGAAAGACGGGTGAGAAACTGAAAAGTTGCTGTCCAGATTCTGTGGGGGGAAAAGGGCATTATTTTTTTCTGATAGATTCAAGATGCTCAAATTACGGCTTTGTTCTAAAAGCTATTTAGCTGCCTATGTAGGTAGCATTTTTATGTTTTCCAACCTTAATTACACAACTCCATAAGCTTAAAGGGTTAGTTCACCCAAAAATGAAAATTTCATTAATTACTCACCCTCATGGACACCTGTAAGACCTTCGTTTATTTTTGGAACACAAATGAAGATATTTTTGTTAAAAGCTAATGGCTGAGAAAGGCTTCAGAAAGGCCTCCATTGGCATTCAGTACATTCCCACTGACCCACTCACAAGACCCATAAAAGGCACTAAAGACGTCGCTACAAAGTCCATCTCACTACAGTGGCTGTACAATAATTTTACAATGCGACGAAAATAAAAAATAATAACGTCTTTATCCGCCAAGTTATTGACGTGAACTCGACGCATGCACGAGAATATGACGCAGCTCCACTATTCGAATACATGACCTGGAAGAGGAGGAGCGGTTCCAGGTGAGTTCACGTCAGAAACCTACACGGAAGACAATAACTTGGCGGATAAAGTCATTATTTTTATTTTTTTGCGCACAAAAACTATTCTTGTCACTTCATAAAATTATTGTACAGCCACTGTAGTGAGATAGACTTTGTAGCGACATCTTTAGTGCCTCTTATGGGTCTTGTCAGTGGGAATGTACTGAATGCCAATGGAGGCCTTTCTGAAGCCTCTCTCAGCCATCAGCTTTCAACAAAAATATATTCATTTGTGTTCAGAAGATGGACGAAGGCGTTACAGGTGTTTAGCGACATGAGGGTGAGTAATTCATGAAATATTTTTTTATTTTTGGGTGAACTAACCCTTTAAAGGATCAGTTCATTTAAAAATGAAAATTCCCTGATATTTTACTCACCCCCATCTCATCCAAGATGTTCATGTCTCTCTTTCTTCAGTCGAAAAGAAAATACGTTTTTTAAGGATTTTCTCCACCATTGACTTCCATGGCAACCAAAATGTTGAAGGTCCAAATCAATGCAGTTTCAAAACACTTTGAAGGGCTTCAGAGGCTCTGCGCGATCCTGGATGAGAAATAGGTTCTTACTTCTTAACCTAAATTGCTCATCTTGCGCTGCTCTGCGCTCGCCAGTCGAACGTCGAAAACGTCACACTAGACGTAGATGAAAGTGCTGCCCCAAGTGAACGTGCGAGGATGAATACGAACGCCCTTTACCAAAAAAAAAAAAAATCACCAAAATGATCCAACATAACGTTATACACGATCGTGTTGTTTACTGATGTTTACTCACGCGACGATAGCCAACAACATAGACATTTGAAGCAGTTTTACTCACCGCCTGCTTCCAAAGCACGACCGTGAACCTTTATCGTCATCAAAAACAGACTTCTTTGGTAACTGTTGATTTCGTGAAGTCCTGACAGCAGGGACCGTGGAGATACACTTTTGCGACACGACTGAAGCGATGTTGTGACGCTACCCTTCTGCGTTCAAATCGGTTCAAATGCAGAGCTGCGGCTGCGTTAAAGTCGTTCGATGTCACCCATAGGAATAAAGTGGAGCGTGGTGTGACAGAAGTGTTCACGGACGAGTGGATCTGCAGCCGAGAGCAGTGTTTATGGGCGTGCATTTCGTCTCTTGCTCTAGTCACGCGCGCACACCCTTCCAGGAGAAGAGCCCGTACGGCCCATACAAGGACCTTCCGCTCTGTCGGCGTCAAGCGGACCCATACTCGACAAAAACTCTCTGAAACTTGTGAGAAACCGGAAGGAGTATTTTTGACACTGAAATACTCCATCAAACGTCCAACATTAGTTTTTGAAACTTTGTCTATGTTTAGGATGGGAATACAAGTCTTTAACAGTGTAAAAAAGCTCAGTATGCATGAAACAGCATTTCACCCCCCCTTTAAATGATTTTTTTTACTCAAAATGTAGTCTCGTTTTTCAGGATAAAAATCTGAATTGTTTAAAAACAAAATACTTGAAAAGAAGATATAAAGGCCCAATTTCACAGAAAGGGCTTAGATTAAGCCAGGATTGGGCCTTAGTTCAATTAAGGCATTTAATTAGCTTTTATAAACGTGCCTTAAAAAAAATTACACTGTAAAAAAAAAAATCAGGTCTCCAATTGAAAATGTTCAAGTGACTGATCACATCTAAATTTTTCAGTTGGCTGAATTGAATTTCTGTGAATTAAATTTCATCAATTCACCGAATTTCAATTCGGCCAACTGAAAAATCAGTCACTAGAAAATGTTTAATTGGAGCCATTTTTTTTTTTTTTTTTTTTTGCAGTGTACTTGTGTGCATCTTGAGACAAAACAATGTCACTGACATATTTTAAGATCTGTCAGTGCAAGTTGCTTTCAGTTAAAACAGCTCAAACTTGCAATTAAGCCTGAGACTAGTTTAAGCCTTGTTTGTAAAACCAGGGTATGTTTTGTTTTCTGAAATCAAACGAGTCTATGCTTATGAAAAATTCTGTATTCTATATTCTTTTAAGTTTTTATTTTTATTTTCCTATTGGCAGATTTTTTTTTTTTTTTTTTTTTTTACAGTGTACTGTAACTAACAAATAGCTTCCTGTTTCTTTCTGGGACATTCGTTTGTCTTTCAAATTTTGACCTGGGGAAGATATTAAAGAGATAACTGCAAATTAATTTATAAAACTAATTCCAGATGGGACTTCAAAAGTTATTTTCCAGTCTAATGTGGTAGATTATCATGTTCAAGCAAGTTATTCGCTGTCTGATGCCTATGCATTAAACAAAATACAAAAATAAAACAAATGTAATATTCATAAATACTAAAAAAAATGCAGCAGCCAATTTACTACTTTTAGACCGAACATTCTGTATTCCACACCAATTTCTTCAGTGTTTTTTGTAAACTCCGGCACAATTATTTGAGTTCTGCTCTGATAGTTTACGATATAACCCATTTCGGATAAACCGGTCTTAAACGTCCTTAATCTGTAAAAAACTAAATAAACTACGCTGCACACTTATCTTTTATATATGATCGTATATTATGATCACACTTTTATTATGGCCAGAATCACCAGCAGACTTTATGTTCATAATAAAAACTCTGGATTCACGAGACTACTTTCTCCTTTTCTTTATCATACACAATCACAAACACTCCTAATTACACAATATTCACTCGCTACAGCATCCCACGACACTAAAGTTAATTCAAGCTCTGTTTACAGAAATGTAGCAGAGTTTACATAGCAGACAGTTTGTTTGTGTCAGAGACAGACTTCAAGTTAGTATCAGCAAACAGGTCCTGAAGCACTCAGACGCACACATTGATCCCGCCGGGCATAAAAGCGCAGGCTATAATTGCTCTGAGCTGCTTCTAGTTTTGCTCTTGATCATCCATGACACATTTGATCTCTTTTCTATTGTAAGAGCCTATTAAAAACGGGCACCAATAAAAGCCCATTGATTCATGCAGGATTAGCCCATCGGACAGGAGTTTTATCATGGCCACAAAATCACAAACTCCATTCTTTCGCTCTCACACACACACACACACACATTAACGCCCCACGGTGTGCAGCTGCAGTCGCAGTCACATGGACCACGATTTTCCAGCTCTCTGCTCAATAGTCTGCTGATGGTGCCGTGGGCCTGGGTGAGTGAGAGTTTGAGTGTGTGCATGGGGAAAGAGATGCCCAGAACTGCTTAAGCGGTCTGGTGGTGGGCAGAGGACGAGCTCCCCTGTGGATTACCCAGACCTGGATCAGACGCTTGGCGGTCACGCCGCGGTAGTGAGCTCAGGCCGCACATTTATCTCTGGGAGCAGAGAGCTTTTGCGATTGATCAGCTGTGGAAGAGGAGGCTCTGCGATCCAACACAACACCAAACAATCTGCGACAGCAAAGCTAGTGACCCACAGCTAACAACAAACACAGGACAGAGGCCCAAATGAGTTTAAAATACTAAGTACAAATGTAAACACATGATTTAAACATATATGTCAATGCAAATGCTATTCAATGTTTAAGAGTATATATCTTAGAACAAAATCTGATATCACTGCCATAAAGAGCTCTTAAAATAATCTTTTCACATTTACACATCTCTCAACATGCCACTTTGAACTCATGAACTGCAGATAGTATCAAATATGGATCATTTTATTATTTATTAATTTGCCCAGAATATCTAATGTGCAAAAGCATTCATTTATGTCATGATCATTTCACTGGTTAACTGTAAAAACAAAACAAAAACAAATACACAACAAACTGAGATGCACTGTGTATTCAGACACCTTTCTATCAGATTCAGCATTGACTTCAGCTATTTGAGCTACAGTACTCGTCTGTTTGATTGGACTACACAGCCCATCCTTCGCTCCCCACATGCATCAATGAGCCTTGGCCGTCCCTGACCCTGTTGCCAGTTAACCACTGTTCTTACCTTGGACCACTTTTGATAAATACTGAACACTGCACACTGGGAACAATCCACAAGAGCTGCAGTTTTGGAGATGTTCTGACCCAGTCTTCTAGCCATCACAATTTGGCCCTTGTCAAACTTGTTCAAATCCCTACGCTTGCCCATTTTTCCTGCTTCTAACACATCAACTTTGAGGACAAAACATTCACTTGTCGCCTAATATATCCCACCCACTAACAGGTGCCGTGATGAAGAGATAATGTTATTCATTTCACCAATAAGTGGTCATAATGTTATGCCTGATCGGTGTATCTCTATATCTATCTATGCCGAATGCATTGAATTTCTATGAATTCCTCTTCCTGTAATTCCAATTCAACTTCTTGTATGGTGTGGCCAATTCAGAATCGAAATTATGAATTAAAAGGGAACCAATTTTTCAATTCTGAAGTTTGCACAACCCTGTTTTCAACTACTGGTATTGTGGCAATCCTACAATAAAACAAAGATTCCTCATTATCATCTAATACCAAATCACAAGGCTAATATCTGACATCACAGAATAAAAACGGTTTCAGCCTGAAAATCTCTTAAGAAACACAAATGAGATATGTCATTCATCCACACAGGGGCTTCTAGTTTGACACACGCTCACAGCTACGCATTTTTAAGATTCTCCCCTGTCACATAATCAATCACACACAGGACTCAGAGGCATACACAATGAGAAGCAGATAAGCATGATTTCTGAAGGATCATATGACATTTTAAAACATATTAAAACAGAAAACAATTTATTTTAAATTGTAATATTTCACAATATGTGTATTAATGATTAAATAAATGCAGCCTTGAAAGGCCTATTATTGCTTCAATACATTATAAAAAGTCAAAAAATTATTATTCTATATCTTCTCAGCAGTTCTTTAATCAAATTTCCATCAAAATGTGTCAAAAATATACTTTAATATAAAATGTTTTTCCGTTTATTGAATAATCATATGGTTTTTGCAAGTTACAAATAAAAGAAGAAACTAATCAAATTAGGTAAATTATTTATATATTCTTAATGCCATAATACTTCACAAATGAGGTACACTATGGCCTGATTTCACAAACAGGGCTTAGATTATGTTTAAGACCATAGTTCAATTTGGACATTTAGCTTTATAAACGTTCCTTAGAAGAAAAGGGAAATGTGTGCGTGTGCGGGAAACAAAACAATGGTGATATACGTTTAGATGATCCAGTTTAAGTTGCTTTCAGTTATGACAGCTCAAACAGGCATTTTTGTCTGGTACTAGTTTAAGATCTTGTCTTGTCGGGTTAGTAACATTTGGCACTCTATAGCAATAAAAACAAACAAACAAACAAAAAAACCTGCAAGCATTTTGCAGAAGAACATACTTTTGGTTGTGCTTTGGTCTTTTTTTTGACTGTGTGAAAGAATATGGTTATCCTACTGCTCAAAAAACATTTACTACTAGGCTTAAGAGATATAACCAGTTTAGATGGAAAGGATCTCAAGCTGACTAGCTGAAGACCATAGAGAATAATGAACAATAATTAAACGTCTCTTCACAATAGATAATGTTAAGTACCTAGATAAGGTACATGTGGCAATTTATCTGTTCAATAAAATACTTTACTCAGGTGTTGAGTAATAAAAACATTAGGGTTTTTATTTTGTTTTTACAACATTTAAAATCCCTCTGTTCTCGACATCTCCGAAAAGCAAAGCCAATGTTGATTCTTGTTTTATTACACACTCTGTCACATTCTCAGATTGCTAGTAAACTCTCCTCTATTTTGCATTTTTTTAAACGGTCATTCTCCGGAGGTTCGAGATTTAGCATGCTCCATGTCAACATTTCTCATTGTGACAACTAACCTATGCCACTCCCACACCTTATATGCGTCATTTTTTCTCTATTTACGGATATGACGAGACACAAGTGACGCATGTATGCAATTTCCTAAAAAAACCTATACAGGAATAACACTTATAGGCGTAAGCCTATAGTGAATCAGGGTAAGATAAAAACAAGTTTTGGAAGAAGACTTATGATGTATTGTTGCATTTAAATTTTGAACAAAAACAAGTTACATATAATCTTTTGGTCATATGCACACAAATCTGGGTCAATGAACCTCTTTGGTTTTGGTCTATAAACCTAAATGGATACTCTAGCTATTGATGCATATCATCGAATGAACAGCAAGCAGCTTTTATGACAGTCAGTAAATAGCTATTATTGAACGATTTAGAGCTTGGCATATTTCAGTTGATTTGTGTACAACTGGAGATGGATTCATGCAGACATCTATTTTACCAAGGTTTTGTCCTTCTACTGTACCCAGAGGGATTGTTGAGGGCTGCCTGTAGAAAAGATAACCAACCTACACAGTTGATGGAAGATATCCTTGTTTACCGACCCCTGTCGTCGTGCTATGCAAACTAATGGCTGCATGTTAAAAGCCCCTCACTGAGTTTAAAGGGTTTATTTTAATGACTTGTAATTCCTCTCATCATTACGCGATGTGCACTTATAATTCAGCATACAAGCCTTCATTAAACACACAAACACTTATTCCTTGTTATAGCTTCTGTCCGTGTCAGACTACAGAGGAAGGAGTTCACACGTCTTCTCAGTGCCGAACCATCGTCAACCATTCATCAACGTGCTTATTTAGAGTGAAGAGAAAGGGGAGGATAAGGAATAAACCAAGAGAGAAGGCAGCTTTGAAAAGGAGTATATCTTGCCCTGTCACCTCCTCAATGCCGAAGTGCATTGTGTGTGCAGGTGCACATGTGTAGCCAGCTGTGAAACAACAATAACCAAAAATAGGCTGAAAAATGGCACTAAAATAGAAGTGTGAACGGGCCTGCTGTGACATCTTTCTCATCGGCATTAGTCATGCGAGTCCCTCCGGTTCCATAACACCTCCCCAGGACCCAATCCTGTTCTTCCGAGCCTTTCCACACAAAACACGGTGCTATTTCCAGCCCTCAGCAGGGACTACGGCACGTCTCGCCACACTGACTTGTTAAAGATGGCCGAGAGATTCTGTATCAATCTGAAACTCACAGCCATGATATAAAAGGACAATGACTTAAAGGAATAGTTCATCCACAAATTCTGTCATTATTTAAAAATAATTATTATTTACTAACCCTTATGTTGTTCTATAACCAGTATAAAAATGTATTCTGTGGAGACATTCTGAATAATGTATTGAGGCATTAATTACTAAGAGAATGAGGCTTTAATAATGAGTTTTCTGGGGGATATGCGTACATAAAAGTGGTCAATATGATTCATGTTCTATATCCATACTCTATATAAGCCACAGCGATATTGACAGCTTTGTGTGAGGAACAGACTGAATTAAGTCATTATTCAATGAAAATCTTGAGATCTGCCCGTTCTTGATTAAATCTGTGAACAAAATATTTTTCCTATGAGAGCACTTTACACTTTACACAATGCAATCATTATTATTTATTTTATTTTTCATTTGAATCTTTTTGTGAGGATCAGAATACATACAGAATACATGTAATTATTCTCTGAAATTCTAGAAATCCAATTCTCCTTGAGTTTGAGAACATTTTGATTGTTGACTCGGATCTTTCCAATGAAACTGTGTTCTGAATGATTCATTCATGATTTGATCCGGTTTACAACTCCCTGAATCAATGATCCGGTCAATTAACAGCCAACTGGATGTGAATAACAATTATAATTTTGGTCTGTTTTCTTTACACAAAGCAATCATATGACTTCAAACGTACAATCTAGCCAGAAAGTCATATGGACCACGCTTATTTATGGCACTTTTGCATCCTTTTAAAAGCTTGAAAGCTTTAATCCCCATTCACTGTAAATGCATGGAAAAGAACAATCAGTACAGTTCTTCAAATCCTCTCCTTTTGTGTTCCTCTATCAGAAACAAAGTCATACAGGTTTGGAACGACATGAGAGCGAGTAAATAATGGTATGGTTTAATTTTTAGGTAAACTACTCCTTTTAAATTATATATGAGAGAACTTTACACTTTAAACGTAATTTAAATCTAATATTCCAAGTCTCTGAAATTCTTTGAAATCTAATTCTCCTTGGGTTTATGAGAAAGATTTGAACTGTCAAACCACTGTTCTTTTGACTCAGATCTTTTCAATTAATCTGTTATCTGAAAGTTTCGTTCATTATTTGATCCAGTTCACATCTGATTCGATCTGGTCAGTTAACAGCCAACGGGAGGTGAATAATGACTACAATTTTGGTCCGTTTTCTTCACACAAAATGTATCATAGGACTTCAGAAAAATAACAATCTAGCACATAACTCATGTGGACTACACTTATGATACTTTTACATCCTTTTCAAAGCTTGAAAGCTTCAATCCCCATTTCAATGCAATTGCGTGGAAAAGACCGACCAGTACAGTTCTTCAGAACCTTATAAAGAAACATATATTTGAACTCATAAAAAATGGCTTAATTTAAACTTTTAGATGCTCTACTCCTTTAAAATAAAGTCTAAGTTAAAAGTAATTTTAATGTAATGTCTAGGGTAAGAATATCCTCTACTTCTCTAATCAAGGTTGTCTTCAAGACTCCACTTCTAATTCATTAATCCCATAAAAGTCCATAGGCAGAAAAAAAGATCAATTTTAGGAGCAACGGAAAGACCATCTAATGCAAAATCATATAATAATGACAGTGAATTAATGCAAGCTGCAGGAGGGCTTGTCAGTCGTTTCTTGGCGCTTTACAACACAGCGCCACCACAAACTAAACCAAGAGCCTGAAGAAAAGCCACTGCTGACTTTCGTCACTTCATAATCGAATAACAGTTGTGCAATTTGAGATTTAATTTACGTATAACTCTCCCTCCGCACATCTGCAGCATGAGGTGTCAAGCCAATTTGGTTACGGCCTTTAATGGTGTGTGCTAGGGTACTCCATTTCCATATTAGCGGGCCTATCTTAGCGGCGGTCTTGCACGGCGAGCTCATTTACAGTGGAGGGTGGATCTGGGTGAAATTAGAGTAGATTACCATATTTAGATTTATTAGGTGCCCGTCACCGTGGAAACGGAGGAGCGTAGCAGCTTCTCGGGGAGGTGTGAATGTTTGATATGATTAACATCTGTGATGGATGAGCTGTCCAACGGCCCTCAATTAACAATAACCATTCCACAGGCTGGCCAATGACAAAGAAAGTCAAACAGTGTGCGCAAATGCCTTGCTGCCAAGTCAGCTGTCCACAGCTTGATACAATCAGCATTGAATCGTCGGCACACAGCCTCTACTTTCACATTGGAGGCCAAAGATAGTCACTTAGATCGGGCTACCAGGGACCCAGAGGGAACAGAAAATTTTGCACTGTGGGATTTCACTACAGCGGGGGTAAAGAGAGAGAGATCGACTGAAACTAGCAGTTAAGAATGAGGAATTTTAGTCCAAACAAACACACACAGAGAGCACAAAACGATCTTAAATGCGCAATTTCGAAGCAATAAAGTACATTATGGCATTACGTGTAAAAGGCTGTTGTAAGACATGACACGCAGCTTCTTCAGCTGTGAATATATTCACAGTCTATCACTGCTCGAGGGCCACATCGCAGTAAAAAAATTATTTGTTGAAACAAAACATTAGGACTTCATTGACTTTTATAATATAGAAAAAAAACAACTCAAATAATACAGCGAAAACGTCCTGTAAAAGGTCCTAATAAAACTCTACATGACGTACACTAACATTTAATAGTTTGGGGTCAGTAAGATTTAAAAAGAAAAGAAAATATATAAAAATTAATACTTTCATTTAGTAAGGGTGCATTAAATTGATTATAAGAGACAGTAAATAAGTTTTTATTTATATTTCTATTTTAAATAAATGCTGTTATTTTGAACTTTCTATTCATAAAAGAATCCTAAAAATCTTACTAAATGCCAATTTCTGTATGGTAGTGTAACTCAAACAATTATTTAACTAACAATAGCACACATTAGCATAGTAAATTATCACTTTTAAATGCATTTTATATAATGGAGTACTATCATTGCTCATTAAGACAGCCTTCATCAACCTACAAGCTCCACTACAATATATAGTCCCAGACATGGAAATCTGTATTAACCAGTCAATATCTAGAGCCTGACCTATTTATATTATAAACCTAGAACAGAATTGCCACAAAACCGCCATACCAATGCCAGTGGAATTGGTTTACATGACTTTCACTTAATAGTACCACAGAACAGTGGCATGAAGTTTTTGCAGGGACAATCTCCTTGGAGAAACCTGGGTTTAAGTGTCTTCCTTAAGGGCACAAATGGCGATCACTTTATTCAAGAAACCCTTCAGTTACCAGCTCAAACTGTAACCACAATACCGCAGCTTCTCTCAATCCTTGTGAAGAGAGAGACATTAAATGCAGGTGGGGAATAATAGGGCGATTTTTAATTCTATGTGATTCATAACATTTCAGCCTGCCAGCACGTGTTGAAAATGGTTTAATAACGTCATGCATGAGGATTAAGCATTTTAATAGACTCCTGCAATGAATCCAAAAGAGTTTGTCTTATGGAAGAGCAATAAAGTGAAACAGAGAGAATCCATAAGATATCGCAGCAGATGTCACACATCCACTGTAAGTGCATGACCTTTTTGAAGTAGCGCCCGTTGTTTATGCAGAGAGTCAAAGGGTGACAGATGGGTTCGCACTCGACTCTAAATTTTATGAGAGGATCTTTTAGAATATGTCATCTTCTCCACTCAGCCTTGCCAGTGGAGAGATTCGGTCATGGTCACAAGGCCCCTATATCCACAGCGTGTTAAGTGAGAGGGATTAGCAAGTTCAATTCCAGAGGAAAACAAACTTCTCAGGTTTCCCAGATGGGGAATTCACAGGCTTTATGAAGGCGACATTTGAAATGTAATGAAGACAGAGGGACAACAGAAGATGTGCATTAAACTTCATATACGGAAGAGTGGGGTAAGCCATGCCACTTTTTACTTAAAGGGTTAGTGAATAATGAAAATTCTGTCATAGTTACCCTCATGTCGTTCGACACCCGTAAGACTTTTGTTCATCTTCGGAAACACAAATGAAGATATTTTCGTTGAAATCCGATGGCTCAGAAAGGCCTCCATTGGCAACAATGTCATTTCCTCTCTCAAGACCCATAAAAGGTACTAAAGATGCCGTTACAAAGTCCATCTCACTACAGTGGTTCTATAAGCATTTTATGAAGAGACGAGAATAATGATTTTTTTTGCGCACAAAAACTAAATAGCGACTTATAAAGAGATAGCTGATTTTAAAACAGTTTTCTGAAGCCTCTGAGCTTTATAAATCAGAGTATGGAACATGACTGAGGTTGATTACAGATTAAGATGCAAAAATTAACAGATTAATGCAAAAAATAAATAAAAGAATTGACATTTTTACAGCAGTTTAATTTAGTGATTGTTTTGATCCCGAACATAACGAAAGGGTAGTGCATTTGAACAATACACAAGGGTTTAAGTCCCAATTAAGTCAAAAATAAATATGTGTTCTGAGTTTGTTAAACCACAGACAAACACAAGGATGGCACTAGTAATTATATTTAATGCATCTGGATGCAAAGTGCATTATGAACATCATTTTGAGATTTGTTAAAGATTACATTTTATATTCGTATCAGATTTTCACTTTATACGAGCAGATTGAAAAGTCACCTATTTAAAAAAATTGGGAAAATGGCACAATTAAATATTCAATATCGACCACAATATATTGCATCCCTAAGCGCGCTGTGCAAAATCTCTCACATCCCTTTCAACACAATCAGATACAGTACAGTACAGATTAACGTGAGGCTAACGACACACACTTTAAGGAAAAATTATTATTTATTTATTTTAAAGCTGCAGTCCGTAACTTTTTGCACTCAAGAACATTGCAGCCGGAGCTACTTCTCTCTGCTTATGTCTATGGGCGAGTCACGCAGCGACTGTGCTCCTCCACAGCGGAACCTACCAGTCTGACCTGAAATAGTCCCAATATAAGCACTTATTATAAGCGTACCATAATTATTCAGGGTAAGACAAAAACACGGTTTAGAAAATTGATTGATGTGTTACATTCTCATTATATAATTTTTGTAAATCTTGAACAAAAAAAAGTTACGGACAGCAGCTTTAAGATAATTTGTTAAATTATGCAGTTTTATTTAGAGAAACCATTGTTAGTTCCCATGTATTGCATATTGCTTTAAATTGAGCATTAATATTGAAATTGAGGTTTTTTTTAAATGTTTTTGAGTTAAGGGAAACATCTGTTAATGTTTCAGTTATATTTAAGATTTAAAAGTGTTTCTGTTATGTTGAAGTTTTGACCGTTGCCAGTGTGCAGAAGAGTAGATCTTATGATTAATTTTTGGATAACTGCATGTACACTAATATTATGATGCATGTTTCTTTGTTCAATGAGCAATAACTTTGCTAATGTCATGCAAGTTTGTTGCTACTTGTACTGTGCTATTAGCAAACAGTCTTTTAATTGTACATCATGACTCAAAGTCAAAAATAAAAAGGTAATTTCCATTCACTCTAATCCACACCCTTTTTTTTAGAGTCAACTTAAAATAAAAAAGCACATTTCACTAAAAATGTTGTTTCATAGACCAAATAATTTGGTCATTTTTGTTACCATAATTTTAAGTAAATAGCACATACATTTTTTTAGTGTATAATTCAGATCATATTTTTAAATATGATGTTTTATTATAAATATGGTGACCATCTCTAAGATGGACACCCAACTTATGGTTAGATTCAGATATCATATATATTATCATCTCAACAGGCGCACCTTTTAACCCAAATACCATATTTAGGCTTCTTCCGTTATTGAAAAACTGTTGCTTAACTTTTATGTCCGCTAGTGGGCAGCTTTTTATTCCTTTGAATAAAAACAAAGGCATAGGATGATGACGCCAAGTTTAAACTCAGAATCTTGGGACAGTTTTCCCCTCACTGCTAGTGGAAAAGAATCAGGATAGGACTTGGGCAGAATTTGTGTTCATGGATGTAATTATTAACGTTGCTGTAGTATGAAGCAGAGCAGGACCGCATGTTGAGGGAGCTGAGCAAGGCCGTTGGAGCGATTGCGATACGCAACACACGGCTCGCAAGCAGCGGGACTTTTATTATGGAACACAGTCGCCAGCGGCATTTCAGCTTTTCCTGTGATGAGTATAAGGTAACGCAGCTCTGTTTATCATATTAGATACATTTAAGTGTGTTTAAAATTATGTTATGACGTTACTCTGTGCGTTCGCTCGGTGGCTGCTGTGACACTTAATGTACACTGCTAAGAGTGAAACTGAGGGTAATGCAGATATGACGCAATTGAAAGGCTACTTCCTCAGACGTCCCGGTTCCTTGGTTAAAGGGGTACTTCAGCGCTGGGAAGATGAATCTGTATTTAAACTGGGTCATTAATGTAGTAGAAATGTGAAAGTATTCACGCTGCCCTACGAGGCCACTCCCAAAGCCACTGCTACTGGTTTACTGTGACTGGATCACTTTCCCACAAGTTCACGTTGCATTCTCAACACTTCCACAAGCGCTGCTAAACAACGCATTACTACAAACTGGCCAAATGTAGATTTGTTCTTCTTGGCTTCCAATTTACAGAACAGAGGTTTAGCTCCTCATGTGGCCTTTTTTTTTGTTGCAATGTCAAAAGTCCAGCAAGCAACACCGAAAGTAAGACGGCTAAACCTAATGCTTTACTCGAGTAGGTGACGCCACGGCTGTCTCCAGTCCCCTCTCATCATGGGTTTATGCATAATGAAGCAGAAGGGGACAGAGTTCAGAAGAAGTTCAGCTCACTACTAATCATCCTTTCCTCACATTCTGGCAACTGCAAACTCTCCGAAGGCCCTGTCATTGAAAAACCCTTGAATGTACTGGTCCAAGCTGGCCTCTTATATAAGCTATAACCTTTTGCACTGAAGATCAATTTTTTGTCTAAAGGAAAAAGAAATGTGCTGGAATAGCTCAGGAGGTTCCTTTGCCAAACTATTGTTTTTTTTGCCAAGCACATTTAGCCATATTTTGCTGCGTTGCCGGAGATGTGCCATATCGATTGCAAGTTTGACGCAAATAAATAACAATTTCAGGCCTTCTCCTTTACACAAGGATGACCTCAGAGGAGAGACTTGGCTCCGGAATTGATTAGAACGTTTTGTTCCTGTGTCTTTTATATTTTAAGTTTATGCGTTTGACATGCATCTCAAGGACGCAAGGCTTATATTTAACAGTGCATTCAAGTGTCAAATCAGGGACTAATCTTCTAATATGGCTTATTTCTTTTTTGGGACCAACCCAAAATGCTTATTGATATATATATATATATATATATATATATATATATATATATATATATATATATATATATATATATATATATATATATATATATATATATATATATATATATATATATACCTTCCTCGAAATTAGTTTGATCCACTTTGTCATAGCTACCCCTGTGCAGAAAGGTTTCATCCCCTGATATAAATCTCCATTTGCACTGTGAGTGACAGAGTGAGCCCTTACATAACTAGCCTCTTTAAGTCCACTGTGAATGACAGTCGTGCCTTTGCCAACAGACAGGAATTTACTTGTTTTGTGAATATGTGTGTGTGTGTGCGCGCGCGAGAGAGAGAGAGAGAGAGAGAGAGAGAGAGAGAGAGAGAGAGAGAGAGAGAGAGAGAGAGAGAGAGAGAGAGAGAGAGAGAGAGAGAGAGAGAGAGAGAGAGAGAGAGAGAGAGAGAGAGAGAGAGAGAGAGAGAGAGAGAGAGAATATGGAGGAAAAAGATAGTTGATCATTAACCGATTCTTTCTTCTGTTCATCATTTATCATTTCTTATCTAATTTCTTAGTTAATGTTATATGGACTTCCAAAAATAGGGTACAGGCCTAATGTTTTTGAAAGAACTCTCATATGCTGAACAAAAACAATAATATTGTGAAATATGAGTACAATTTAAAATAATGTATTATTATTTTAATATACTTTCAAATATATTTTACTTCTGTGATGCAAACTGAATTTTTATTTTTCCAGTCTTCATCTCTCAGATATCATTCTAATATGCTGACTGATACTCCGTTATTATCAATGTTGGAAACAGCTGTGCTGCTTAATATTTTTTTTCTGTCTGGTGATACTTTTTTTCAGGATTCATCGATTAATAAAAAGAACAGCATTTATTCAAAATAGAAATATGTTCTAACAATATAAGTCTTTGCTATCCCCTTTTTAATCAATTAAACACATCCTTGCTGAATAAATATATACATTTATTTAAAAAAAGAAAGACAAAAAAATTACTGAATCCAAAGTTTTGAATGGTATATATTGTTACCTAAGATCAAAATAATGTTTCCAAACCTTTGACCGTTATAAATACACACAGTATATACACTTATGAGGCATATCATTATGACCACCTACCTAATATCGTGTCCACCTTTTAGTGCCTCCATGGATTGGACTTGTTTGTTCAGCACATCCCACAGATGGTCGATTGAATTTGATATCTGGGGAATTTGGAGGCCAAGTCAACACCTCAAACTCATTGTTGTGCTCCTTAAACCGTTACTGAACCATTTTTGCTTTGTGGCAGGGCGTATTATCCTTTTGAAAGAGGCCACAGCCACCATGGTCTGCAACAATGCTTAGATAGATGGTATGTGTTAAAGTAACATCCATATGGATGGCAAGACCCCAGGTTTCCCAGCAGAACATTGCCCAAAGCTTCACACTGCCTCTGCCTCTGCCTGCTTGCATTCTTCCCATAGTGCCTCCATCCTGGTGCCATGTGTTCCCCAGGTAAGCAATGCAAACACACACGGCCATCCATATGATGTAAACGAAAACATGATTCATCAGAGCATGCCACCTTCTCCCATTGCTCCATGGTCCAGTTCTGATGCTCAAGTACCCACTGTTGGACAGGGGTGAGCATGGGCCCCCTAAATGGGTGCAGCCCCATTCGCAACAAACTGCAATTCACTGTATTATGAAACCTTTTTATCAGAACCAGCACTAACTTCTTGAGCAATTTGAGCTACAGTAGCTTGTCTGTTTGATCGGACCACACAGGCCAGCCTTCGCTCCCCACATGCATCGAGAGCTGCAGTTTTGGAGATGATCTGACCCAGTCGTCAAGCCATCACAATTTGGGCCTTGTCAAACTCGCTCAAATCTTTATGCTTGCCCATCTTTCCTGCTTCTAACACATAAACTTTGAGGACAAAATGTTCACTTGCTGCCTAATATATCACACCCACTAACAGGTGCCGTGATGATGGATAATCAGTGTTATTCACTTCACCAATCAATTGTTATATTTAAATGTTAGTATTAATGAATAAATAGAGATTAAAGATTTGAATTCAAAAAGACAATTTTAGTACCGTAAATTGGATATTTACTAAAAACTGGATATTTACAGATATCAGTATCGACATTACAAAAAATATTGCATGTCTCTATAATCATCAAAATGTATTCATGAAAGGTGCCTTTACTCTTTGATATTTCACTGATATATATTCCTTAATTATTAAAATTTCATAGAAAACCTTTATAATTAAATTATAGGTTTCTTAGATAATGCTGTTAGAAAGAATTACTCCAACAAATAAACTCTAGATGTCTTTTAGCTGGAGCTGCAGTCAACTTAAGTGTTTTCCCCCAAGAGTTTGAATAGTAATACCATACTACATGTATGATGACACACGCTGTGGTCCCACTAAATAAAGCAGTGATGCTATGACCACAATTACATAAGAATCACAATGGACATAAAAGAATAAGAAAACCTCCAAATCTGCATTTAACTGGAAGGAAAGACATTGCTTAACTTTTTAGACTGGCTTGAGTCCATAAACCTTAATTACAAACTGTTGTCCAGAGCTACATGAGATTATTTTTTCAGTGATCTTTCTCTGTTAAAGGTGACAGTATAAATGTTAAAGAAGGAAGGGTGTGACTATGACTAAGCCCTGTAAAAATGGCTGTAATTAAATTCACTGATTTCAACGCTGTAACAAAGTTCTGATATGGAAAACTAAATATATCCTTAATAGAGACCTGCAAATCAGCTTCTCACAAGCCTGAGTCACTGCATTATAAGAGCAGTGTTTAAATAATCCTTCATTTAAATGCTGAGCACTTTTGTTTAAAGTCCCTGCATTGTTTTTAAAAACCACTGCTGTCCAACATAATCATGTCACTCTCTATAAAATTATGCTAAACAGAAAGAAAATATGCAATGTACTCCAAGTGACTGGATTCCGTTTGTTCTTTTTTGGTAACATTCCAGACACTTTTGATGTCCTGTAATAAAAGGATAAATTTAGTCACTAACAAACAAAGATCTGACACTCTGTCACAAGATGCCAATGCATACTGTGTCAGTCACCTTTAAAAATTGCAAAGGCATAACTGGTACTACTGCAAGATCAGAGAGCAATGATGAAGTAATTAAATCACAAAGAAAAATAAAATCAAAACAGCACCGTTTAAATAGAATTATATGGAAACTATGACTAAACCTCCAGGAATCTATGTGTCATATAACCACATTAAAGAAATGTATTCTTGTTGCTTGTTCAAATAAGAAAGTCATCATACTTTATGACAAATTCAATTCCATAACTTCAATATGGCTTTTCCAGTCAGACTTTTAGAAATAATTTTAATGATTTGCAGTCACTCGTGTGGTCATGATTTTTAATTAATTTCTAGAATTTGTTATAATAATACATAGTATATATATACAGTGCCTTTGAACTTGAACTTTGCGACCTTTTGCCACCTTTCAGGCTTCAACCACAATGATATGAAACTGTAATTTTTTGTGAAGAATCAACAACAAGTGGGACACAATCATGAAGTGGAACGACATTTATTGGATATTTCAAACTTTTTTAACAAATCAAAAACTGAAAAATTGGGCGTGCAAAATTATTCTGCCCCCTTACTTTCAGTGCAGCAAACTCTCTCCAGAAGTTCAGTGAGGATCTCTGAATGATCCAATGTTGACCTAAATGACTAATGATGATAAATAGAATCCACTTGTGTGTAATCAAGTCTCTGTATAAATGCACCTGCACTGTGATAGTCTCAGAGGTCCGTTTAAAGCGCAGAGAGCATCATGAAGAACAGGGAACACACCAGGCAAGTCCGAGATACTGTTGTGGAGAAGTTTAAAGCCAGATTTGGATACAAAAAGATTTCCCAAGCTTTAAACATCCCAAGGAGCACTGTGCAAGGGATAATATTGAAATGGAAGGAGTATCAGACCACTGCAAATCTACCAAGACCTGGCCATCCCTCTAAACTTTCAGCTCATACAAGGAGAAGACTGATCAGAGATGCAGCCAAGAGGCCCATGATCACTCTGGATGAACTGCAGAGATCTACAGCTGAGGTGGGAGACTCTGTCCATAGGACAGCAAATAGTCGTATACTGCACAAATCTGGCCTTTATGGAAGTGTTTGTGTTATGTGTTATGGAAGCCATTTCTTAAAGATATCCATAAAAAGTGGATATATCCAAACATGTGGAAGAAGGTGCTCTGGTCAGATGAAACCAAAATTGAACTTTTTGGCAACAATGCAAAATGTTATGTTTGGCGTAAAAGCAACACAGCTCATCACCCTGAACACACCATCCCCACTGTCAAACATGGTGGCGGCAGCATCATGGTTTGGGCCTGCTTTTCTTCAGCAGGGACAGGGAAGATGGTTAAAATTGATGGGAAGATGGATGGAGCCAAATACAGGACCATTCTGGAAGAAAACCTGATGGAGTCTGCAAAAGACCTGAGACTGGGACGGAGATTTGTCTTCCAACAAGACAATGATCCAAAACATAAAGCAAAATCTACAATGGAATGGTTCAAAAATAAACATATCCAGGTGTTAGAATGGCCAAGTCAAAGTCCAGACCTGAATCCAATCGAGAATCTGTGGAAAGAACTGAAAACTGCTGTTCACAAACACTCTCCATCCGACCTCACTGAGCTCGAGCTGTTCTGCAAGGAGGAATGGGCAAAAATTTCAGTCTCTCGATGTGCAAAACTGATAAAGACATACCTCAAGCGACTTACAGCTGTAATCGCAGCAAAAGGTGGCGCTACAAAGTATTAACTTAAGGGGGCCGAATAATTTTGCACGCCCAATTTTTCAGTTTTTGATTTGTTACAAAAGTTTGAAATATCCAATAAATTTCGTTCCACATCATGATTGTGTCCCACTTGTTGTTGATTCTTCACAAAAAAATTACAGTTTCATATCATTATGTTTGAAGCCTGAAATGTGGCAAAAGGTCGCAAAGTTCAAGGGGGACGAATACTTTCGCAAGGCACTGTGTGTGTATATATATATGAAAAGAGCCTGAAAAGAGGCAAACTTCCGTCAACATAACCAGCATGACAATCTGCTTGCACAGAGAGCGTGCCTTGTAACCATGGAGACATTTGTGAGAGACGATTCAGAAGATATTTACTTTGGTGCAGATCCCGAACCGGAATAACAGTTCTTGAAGATGAGCTTTTGAAATGTAAAAGAGAAAGTGTGGCTGAACAGACTAGGGAAGAAGGGACGAGGAGAGCAGATTCAAACTGGTGAGTCAGAGAAGAGTCGAAATTCAAGGAAAAAATTATCCGACATGGATTCGGTCTTCCGACCTTTTGATCTTGACTAACATAATAAGTTGATGAAATATGCTGAGACGGTGCTGCTTATTATGAAGACAGAGAGAGTCCACGAGCTCTGCTCTTTTTCTCTGTCACTCAGTTAACATGCACCCTGTCATCTACATCACTCATAAATCACAAAAAACTGATCAAATAAGGCTTTGACGGAACAAAAAAAAAATTATGCCGGCCGCCAAATAATTTTCAATGCAGGAGACACACTCCGAAGCCTCAGCACAGAACGTAACATCACTAACATAGTATTTTGTACAATAGAAACTGTGTAGATAAACAATACCAGCAATTCCACATTCTATTTTACGTAATCAAACTATACACTACTTCACCAGAACTCTACAACAAAACTACTAACGTTATATACCGCATAAACCAAATGGCCGTGCAAACCCCCACACTTAAGTGATTGCATTCACAGGTTACGTTAGCTAAAGACAACAGACGTGCTTTTCAATCTGGTCGTTCAAGCTAAAAAATAAAATAATGTTATACTTACAGCCATGGGGGAAGATACACTTCGCCCTGTCTGGCCATATCCTTTAGACGCCGTACCGTGGTTTGTCCATGTTTTCCAAATAGTCATGTGGTCCCAAATGCTTTGAGCGAACACGCAGTTTCTTGTTTGAATCTACTGGCGTTTTGATATCTATGGTTCAGAGCAGTCAACCACTGATTCTTTCTTTACTTGATTTTCATTGGTATTTTGTGAAACATGATGGTAGAATACACCTTCGACTCACTATCACAGCTCTTTACAACACACAGAACCATGGCTAATCGCACAGTAAATCCACTACATAATTTGCCGGCTGCAACTTTGCATTATCTGCAACGGTCGCATTGGAAGTTACCGATCTGAGGACTACTTTCAGGTGCTGAACCCATGGTACGACCGCAAAGTTCCATGATTACTACACAGGAATCAGAAAATAGTTCCTATCTATATCGGTATAAAAATCGAAACTTTTAATTTTCCGTTGGTCTTAGTACACAATGTAACTACAGAATAGTCAAGTTTTAAATAGGAATTGTCAAGTTCACACAACTTAATTTTTTCAATTACCCATAGAGTTTATTACTTAATCATTTGAAGGCAATGGGTTTCCTCACTTTTTTTAAGTTAAGTCAACTGATCACTTTTTACAGTGTACTATACATCTAAATGTTTATAGATTGTTTCATATATTCATGTGATTCTACTGATCGATGGACCTATACATTTGTCCAGGACAAATTGGGATTGAAAACTTGAGTTGGCAAGGTTTTTAACATCTGTATATTTCCGTTCCTGAGACAAAAACTATGAATCTCCTTCAGCCTGACCCTCGCATGACTGTAAAATGGGAACTGAACCTGGATGTTGTCTGCATTCAAAAAGGAAGATGTTTAAAAGATAAGTGCCGAGACACGTGCGATTGGAATTATCCAGCTCCTGAGAAAAACAAGCCCGAGCTGTTTGGATCTCACAGTGCTATGAATTTCCCACCATGCCGTTAGAAACATCGGTCATGCATGAGAAATCTGCTATTGCAATCTGAGAACAATGTTTGTGATGCAAGTGGAAACCTCATGATCAAATTGTTTTACTCACCAGTAAAGGAGGCCGAGGAACAGCAAGAAAAGGCACACAGACACTGAGAGTCCATTCGCCTCGAGTCCAAACCATTTCAGAATGTCCGCTAGTGGCTGCATGATGAGACCTGTAACGCTCACCGCTGGCTTTCTGCACACAGAGATGCTGCCAAACTAAATGCAGTTGGACTTCAAAGTATTTGTTATCTACACACTGTAATATCACAATATGACAGCGAGCTAACAATCTTCATAAAAAAAGATAAGCAAATTAATATACAATATAAATAAAAGCCATTTAATGACTGTCTTATATAATTTCACCCAGTAATTTGTCACACATAGTCCAAAACAATGAAGGCAAATAAAGACATAACACACAAAGAAACACTAAATAAAAGGGAATCATTAAACCGTTAACTGCATGAAGCTGCAGTTTATCCTAATAATATTACAGGGATTTAAAGCCACAATATGAATGTTTTTTGCCACTAGATGTTGCTTCTTCAAAACAAGGACATAGCTTGATGACGCCTGGATTTCGCTAAGCTTTTATTATGCCACAGATAAGCATTTCCGCTTTTTTCTGGTCATGAGTATGCAGCGCTGTTTCATCATATTAGATACTGTATTTAAATGTGTTGAAAGTTATGTTTATAATGCTTCTCTGTGCGTTCGGTCAGCAGCAATGAGAGACACACTGCAGTAAGCAAGATCAATATTAGTCATGGTAAAACATGGCACTCGCAGTAAATCAAGAAAACAAGATTTAAACAATAAGAATAAATCACTAATTCATTTTCTGTTAAATAATATATCCAAACAGTTTCTCACTTGTCTAATGAAAAACATATATTATGGTGTACCAGTGTATAGCGTATGGTATATACTTTGGTGTTTCCATGGAGTCTACAAAATAAAACCGGAAATCGAAGGTTACAGGTGATGTCATTGATAGGTGACGCACGGACACAGTCCGTGTCCTGGTTAAAATTGCTTATTTCTCTTCTTGGAAACATTTAGACGTCAACAAAATATATAACACTCTTCTAGCAGTTTTTGGATATTTTAATTCAAAAAGCTTATTGTGCCTTTAAACCTCTTTGTGCTACTAGCTATAGTTAAACATTTAAAAAAAATAATAATAATAAATACAAACAGATGAAAACAACTTTTGTGTTACAAGTTAACTTTGCTACAGTTAAATGAACTATGCAATATTTTTTTCACTGCAGTGTAATAAAAGCAACAAATAAACAAATCAAGACATCAAACTTACCCTTTTTTCACTGAAAAAGTAGGAAAAGAAATTCCATAGGCTTAAGCAGTGACCCAAGTAATATCTATAACAAAAAACAGAAAAAAGTCACGAGACCGAGAACATCCACTAGCGAGTTCTGCATTTGCAAGCAAGCACCACTCACAAGTTCTCTAGAAAGTTCTATTTAGACAGAATGAGGATGGAAACACTGCCCTGTGAGTGACACCTGACCCCTTCACCTCACCTGCATTTTCAATGGTTAATATCAATACAAAATGTAAATGGTTAACAAGCTTAGAAGTTGCAAAAGTCAAGTTAATAAATAAAATAAAAAACTATAAAAATCAATAAAACTAAGACATAAAAAAACTTTTTTTTGTTAGTTTTTATTTTATTTTACTTTTATACTGTAAGAAACAGAATACAATTAGTTTTTATTAGGTAATGCTAACTCACTTCAGCGTGCAAAAAACAAACAATTAAATTCCTTCAGCCTTCTTATATGAGCACTTTATTTGGCACTGCTTATCAGTAAGATCTTGCATGTTTGATGTTCTAATCTTTACATTTAGTCACGTGTATTGCAGCTTTTATGATTTCTCATGCATTTCTCTAAATCCCAAAGAGACAGGCTTTTGATTATGAACAAGAGGCCCTGAGATATATAGGACATATGTCATCAACATTGTGATGATGCTCTTCAAAGTCAGTGTGGAGGTACAGTAAATCTCCAAGGACATGTAGCCTAAAAAGACAGAATCTTCCACAAGAGCCGTCTACCTCAGAGGCTGAGCACACCAGCTCAAAGGTAAAGAATGCTTACATTTTTTTTTTTTGGTAATGTTTACAACCTTTTAACAGTTAAGGCTGAAGTTCTTGACACACTTTAGTAATCTACACAAAGTGTTTTATATAACACAGTCAGCTGCGAGCATTGCTGACTTTATATGATCAATAACTGTTAAACAGTCCGAGTATTTAAGGACATCGAGCAATGTGCAAAAGGGCCAAATATCACATGCGTAGGCTACTTGATTAGACAGTATAAATCAGATATATAAAAATAATTATCATAAGGAATACATCAAGCATATATGAAGCTCATTAATGTGCATGCTTTCTGTCACATAAATGAATAAATATTCAATTAAAAATGATTAAAATAAATATTGTTCGGTCTTTTTTTCTTCTTCTTCTTCTTGACTTTACAAATTTCTGTTTAAAATGTAGTGGCAACACGGTGTTTCTTGTTGCTCCAATACACACACATAATAAGAATACGTTCCATAATTGACTTGTCATGTCACCTTTCCCCTATTGTTTTGAAATCCGTAACGTTACAGCAGTTTAGGCTAAGTTACACAAGAGGCTACTGAGCAGAAGCGATCATGCTCGCTGCTAATAATCTTTTGCGGTTTCTCGAGTGAATCTGGGATGTTAAACTACGGTGTTATGAAAATATAGCTGATAGCAATAGTAAATGATACAAACAACGCGCTTACCCTATGTTTGCCAACAACCGCTTGCGATGACACGAAGGCGTTCTGGAACTTGTAGTTTTTATGCGTGTGAAAAAAGACCTACAATTTCCCACGCAAGGGCTTATGGTACTTGTAGTTTGCAACTATGACTAGTGAGATAGAAATGTGCCTACAGTTTGTTTTAAATAGATAACAATAATAATAGATAATATTAATAATAATTTGTCAAGAAATTTGTGTTCATTTATCACCCCCATATTTAACTGCTCTTTTACTTTAACTCAAACAGCTAGGCTAATTAATGTTGTTTAGCCTATGTTTGACACATTTGTTTGTTTTGCATTTTAAAATAGGCTCTTGTTTTGTAACATTGTTTTGTTTTGTACTATGTCTATGACGGATAACTCACATCTCTATGAATCTCTTTAATCCTTTTTTATTCTTATTGAGCTTTAACAATAAGCTATTATTAGTAGTAGCCTAGTAGTAGTACCGGTAGCCTATTATTATGATGCCTGAGCTGGCTTGTTACTCTTCATGTTACATGCCAGTTTATTCAGTGTGTCATAAAACATTTGTATCTATACAAAACAAAATCTAAAACAGGGATTTAATGGGTGTCATCATTGATTTATGCTCATTAAAGTTCTACTGCAATATTAACAGTTTTATTGTCTTAAACTTAGCTATATCATGGTATATGATATTAAATATTTTATGAAATGCACATACTATGTATTAAATGGGATATCTGGTTCCAGAAATCTTGAAAGTAATAAATGTTTGCGATTCTGGCTCAAGATTATGCATCTCTCTAATCCCATTCTGGACTTCATTCTGCGCAAATCCAGTGACGTCACTGGGCATTCACGCAATTCATTGCAGGCAGAATAATCCAACCTCCTGAAGAAGAAAAAAACGGATGGCCTACAATCTATATTTTAATTGTAATATTTAAATCTTACCGTTTTTTATTTTTATTTGTAATGTTATTGGTGATATATCAATGTTTTTTTAATGATCTATTGTTTGTTTATTATTGTTGTTCGCGGTAGAAACGCTAAAAATGTATTTTGACGTATACAATTTTGAAAATTGAAATCATTTGGATGCCTAGTATACTGTCACCGTTCATTCAGTGACTAACGTTATATCAAAGTAGCGTGTTATTAACGTCTAATATCATCACTATACCATGGTATCATCATAGTAAAGAATGAATACATGCCATATCAGTGGTATTTTGACAGAACTCGCTGTTTTCAGACGGGCAGTGTAGGGTTTATGGGTTTGACACGATCGAGTAGATCGTCGTTTGATTTAGAGGGCCTATTCAATGTGATCGCTTTTCTCGTCGTTCGATTACAACGCAAAGTCGCTCCGTTCACTCGCTCGTTTCTCTCATTGCAACTTTTGCAGGCACTCACTCCACAGACATGATCACCAGCTGAAGCCAAGACCTGCAATTTGGCTCTTTTTTGGAGCCAAAACAGCATCGAGACCCGTGGAGTTAAGTTGCTGACATCCTTTTTTCATCACGCACCCGGGGCCGGTTATCAAATTGAAATTCTGGATGTGATTTTTCATTCTTTTATCCCTTTTCTCTCCCTGATGAACTGGGTTAGTAATGCAGGAGACAGCAGCGATTCTGTCCGCGGCTCAAGATGGCAGATTTTTATTGAGTTGTGAACAGTGCTGTCGCTTCATTTTTTGCCATGAATAACAGAAACCCTTGCACCGATGGCCCCTGTATACGAAGGTAAGATCTACTGCCCTTACGAGGGTGAATTAATGTCAGACCTGCACATAATTGACTAACATTATTCACTCTCTCTGCAGAGAGACCATCGGGTCCTGAGGTTTATTACCAATCTGTTCCTCATAGAGGATGCTTTGGTTAAATTATAATTATTTATCAAACCATAGCTTTATAGCTACTACCAGTTAGTTGTTGAATTCGTCCAGGATTATTGCGGATTAAGACTAAGATGTATTTGAAACCGCAAACCTCCCTCTGTTTCATTGTGCAATGCTGTCTCTCACTTAATGTTTATTCTTAGAGGCTATCACTACAAAATATCAGGGTTTTATAATAGATGGCTTTGTATTCTGTATTCATTCTATACAAAATACATAATTAATCTATGTTGTTAATGTGCGAAACAAAAAGGGTAAAGTGGATATAGCAAACAGGCAGTATGTAGGCTATAAGAGAGCATTATTGTAAATTAGTAGTTATCTTGGATTTGCAGTTTACTCTTAGGGTATTTTATTATTTTGTGACTTGTTGTGGTATTAATTATGCACAGTAGCCTAGGCTATCTGTTGTAATGGTTTGGCGTAATTTAGACTGAATACATTGCAGTGTTACGGTGACTATACTTGTGCAGGAATGCTTTAGGAAGAATAATAGGAATATAGTGCATTATTTGTCTACTTTTTAGCCTTCTTTTTGTTCGCAACGAGGGTTGAAATCGATTCACCAACAGCCTAAAAAGCTGTTTTTGTTCAGGGTTAGGTGAACCTACCCTGTTAGTGACCTCGAAAATGAATTCTGCCTCGTTTACTCGCATAAACCTCTTTGACTTTCTTTTTTTCCTGTGGAGATTTTAGACCAAATGACTGACAGCATCACTATTTACTTGCTTGGAAATAAAAGATGAAATGAAAGTGCATAGCGACTGACATCTTTCTAGTCATACAGGTTTGGAATGACATGAGGTGCTCTGCTGAGTAAATGATGACAGAATTTACATTATGGATTAACTACCCCTATAAGGCTGTGTCTCGAAACTGTGCGCTACCTACCTAGACAGAATTGTTGGGTTCTTGTGCAGGTTTTTGAGGCATTTTACTGTATGAGCATTCCGAGTCAGTGCTTAAAAATACTGTCTGTCTAGTCAGTTCACTATATACACAGCCTGGTTTAGGTTGGTTTCAGAATCAGATTGAGAAGGACTTTTTTTTTTTGGCGCATAACATGGACAAAGACAGATGCATCTGTACGTCAGTGCCCTGGAAATGTCAGAGGTGCCATGCCAACCTCAAACAGCATAAGGGTTGCATTTATACTCTTCAGTTTTTTCAATATTTCTTATTGATTAACCATGCTCCCTCTGCTGGTGATAGCAACCACCCCCAATCCCCCTCACACGATTTTTTTTAATAGTTGACTGTCTTCTTGATTATTTGCACAAAATGAATAAGCTATACTTTTTTTTTAATGTGTTCCTTTTGAACTATGCTGTTAAAGTGAGAAACCATGTAAAGTTTTACTCAACAGTTCTACAACTCTAGACATATGTTCTCTACAACTTTCTTCTATTTTTTGATAGATAGATAGATAGATAGATAGATAGATAGATAGATAGATAGATAGATAGATAGATAGATAGATAGATAGATAGATAGATAGATAGATAGATAGATAGATAGGCAGGCTTGCTTCTTTAGATGGATGCATAGATTCTGCAGATGGATGGATGCTAAAATAGATTCTTCTTGTGGGATTGTAACATTTGAAGACCCGAGAGGTAACCTTATGGGACATCTGAAGCCCCTTGAGGATAGGCTCAGCCTTCATGTTACTTTAGAGGTTTGTTCTGGCTCTTGTGTTTACCGCATTTCCTATGGGGATGTTCACCATGATCCCAAACAAAACCATGTGAGCTGATTTAAGAAACAATCCTCATTTAGCCCTCTTTAGTCAAACAGGGATGGTCATAAGGTGTAAAGAGATTTTTGTCTTTTGGAAGTAATTGTTAAAGTAGAAAATACTGTTTTTGGATTGTTCTGGTGGTGTCTCTCTCTCCGCTCTTGCTTATTACAGATGTGCACTCAAATTTCCTTTACTGTCTATATGTCTAGTGTGATATTATGAATGTAATTATGTAGTTATTACACTTCAGATGGCTGGTTATGTGTTTTCTTTTGCGGTTTGTCATTCTTTGTTTCACTCGTATAGGGTTGTTTTCATTTTTGCAAAAGACAGAGGTCTAATATATGTCCCTAATAATTGGTTTATTTGTTGATTTTTGTGGTTTTAGCAACCAGTCCAATGTAACAGCAGTCTTTTGAGTGTATGTGAGCATGCATTAAAACTAGATTAAATGTCTGGTTATGCTAATTTAGCATTTGTTTATGGACTCCTCTGCTCATCTCATGGCTGTCAGACGCGTGTATTGTGCCGCTAAGGCACATGTGCGTACTGCTTTGAGCCTCTTTTCAAAAAGCAGGAGTAAAGACCTTTCAGTTTGTGAATAAATATCTGTTACTGCTCCAGTTTAGGGTACAGACTGTCCGTGGAGACGTTTGTAATGCCAGGCCATAGTGAGAGCTCTTTGTTGTTGCCTTTTCCCCTGCACTGATGTGTCTTTGTGGAGCGCTGTGGTGCAGGCTCAACGCTCTGGCCCCAGATTACTCTTCCGTATGGGGCTGAGCCAGAGGAGTCTTGGCTCCTGGCCTCGTAACCCACACTGACATGTTGATAAATGCCTGATGTGAGGACCAGGACAACCTGTCTCTACGCAGAAGGAAGCAAATGTTTAACTTTGGAAATCTACAGACGGAAAAAGACACCTTGAGTCAGGCCTGGGCCTTTTCGATTATTTTTTTCCCTCTTCGTATTTAGGGGTCATGTGAGGTGATTATTAATATTATTTGCAGTATGCTTAATCTTTAAAGTAATATATTATAATAATAAAAAATTCCCCCTCATGCTGTTTTTTTAAATGACTTTCTTTCTTTCCTGGAACAACAAATAAAATGTTTGCAGTATTTCCAAGCGGCACTTTTACTACTTTTACCAATATACACTATTGTTCAAAAGTTTGAAGTTAGTAAAGAAATGAATACTTGAGCAAGGATTTGACCAAAAAATTGTCAAATAAATGCCGTTATTTTGAAAACATTTCTTCATCAAAGAATCCCAAAGTTTCTACAAAAATATTAACCATTAAGTTTTTATTAAGACATTTTTTATTAAGACATTTTGAGTGCTGAATCGGCATATAAAAATGATTTCTGAAGGAGCATGTGACACTAAAGATTGGAGTAATGATACTGAAAAGTATAGTATTATATCCATTTTAAAATATATTAAATTAGGAAATGTTTATTTTTCATTGTAATATACATTACTCTTTTTTTAATATATATATTTTTGATCAAATTTATGTTGACTTAAA
The DNA here is from genome assembly GCF_024679245.1 of Pseudorasbora parva. Taxonomy (NCBI): domain Eukaryota; kingdom Metazoa; phylum Chordata; class Actinopteri; order Cypriniformes; family Gobionidae; genus Pseudorasbora; species Pseudorasbora parva. Next base: position 30,110,629 of record NC_090187.1, on the reverse strand, counting down.
GCATAAAAATGTTATCAACCCTAAACTTTTCAATAGTCACAAGACACTGTCACCATTAAATTGATCCATATGCCTTCTGCATTATATTCCAAGCCCTCTGAGTGAGACCAATCTTTCAATGACCCATATAATGGTCTTTATTGTCTAAAAACCATGTGATTAGATTGTCATTTTCTTGTAGATGATCTCTGCCAACTGTTTTTGGTTTTCAGACCTTTAGAAACCTTGGATCCTCTGAGTTTGAGATCACTCACACTCTTAAAAATAAAGGTTCTTATATTACCATCTGTGGTTCCATGAAGAACCTTGGAATCTTTCCACAGGTTCTTTGGAAAAGGGTTCTTTGGATTTTTAAAAAATGTTCTTTATACTAAGAAAAAATGGTTGATTTAAGAAGTGATGACTGAAAGGTTCTTTGGCCAACCAAAAATGGTTCTTCTGTGGCCTCACTGTGACAACACCATTTTGGAACCTTTATTTAAACTGTATATCTCCACTTTGACGACTGTCTGCATCATAATTCTTTTCGTAAAACAACATGTCTTTCTGTTTTGGTGTAGTTGATTGATTGCCCCTAACTGATCTTAACACATACCCAAGGTCCAAGGTCTTTGCCGGTTGAGAATTGCAGGAAAATCTATAAGTTTGGAGGTTGTTACCCCTGACTGAGTTTACATTGTTGGCCCCCCTTGATCAAGAGGAAGTGCTTCTTTGCAAGGACACTGAAGCATTGTCACACTAGTCTCCCTTTGGCAGAGAGACAAATGCCTGATTCTCATAGCCATCCGTGTTTGAAAACCACAATGGCTGTCCAGGTCATTGGTCACTCTTAGAAATAGATGTATCTAGTGCATTATCCTCACAGAAGTCCTTACAGGACTTTTTGCCTTACCTTGCTTGGGTCAATGAATGAACCGCAGTCTTACTGAATGTGATTATGCTGTCCACATCTTGTGCTCCTTTGAAGCCTAAGGGACATTTGAGCTCTCAGAACCTCAGTGGGGAAATGGCTCACAGGTGTGCTCTGGTGCCCAAGGGAGCAGAATTGTGGTATATGGGGGTTGGTTAGTTAATGGGGTCTGTCCTACTGACAGAAACCAAACGTGTAGGGGAAAACTGGGCTTTGTGTTACTGCAGGGTGAGCTCATTAGTTGTTGTTTTTTTGGGTATAGTGTGGAGTTTACCATTTTTGCTTGTTCGTATTTATTGCCAGCATCTAAATTGTATACACTTATGAATATATGATTTTACATGTATACTAATCTTTGATTCAACAGTAGAAAGATAAGAGACATTGTTAATGCAAACTTATTCATAAATGATATCCAGATAGGACTATTAAAAGTAAAGTAATTTGCACTCTGATTTGAAAATATAAACACAGTGGATGTTTTGGTCTAAAAAGTTGCTCTCGTTAACTGCTTTATGTGGGTGCTGTGCTGTCATTTAAAAGTCTCACAGAATAAAACTCACAAATTAAGTAAACTGCTTTAAATGTGATGGCTTTAAATATTTAATTCATATCTTTTATTATAAACACAATAAATACAAATGTTGAATTCTATAAATTCAACACTCTATAAATCTCAAAGGATTCGTAAACGTCTCTGAAGTTGCTCATTTGTAAAAGGGTTTACTTTCAGATGCTATCAGTATGCTGGTATTGTATGTTGTATTGTTTATGCAAACATATGAAAATGTATGTTTGCTAGAGTTGGGATCACTGGAGAATTTGAAATAATAATATTTTGGTTTTGGTGCTAAAAGTTTTAACTTGCAGTAAACTAACAATTATTCAACTTGATATTATAACCATTATACTTTTTTATTCTTTGTTCTAACAATGTTATTATTATTTATTAAGTATTTTAATTGAGCAAATATTATTAATTCATATTTTTAATTGGCTTTATTTTTATATTTTATGTTTTCATTTTAGTTTTGTTTCTGTAATTATTTCTGTTTATTTTAGTAATTTAATTTCAGTTAATTGCCAACTTGCCAAGGCAACATTTCTCATTTTTGTTGATTTTCATCTAGTTTTTATATTACATTTATTTTATTTTAGCTTTATTTCAATTAATGAAAAGTTTGAGTAGTTTTAGTTAATAATACCAAACAAAACCCTGAGATTATTTGCAATTATTTTATTCTATTGAATGCCCTAATAACAGTAGCACATTGTTTTGTGGTATTATAAAATATTTATTTACAGATTTAAAATTTTAACATATTTTGTTTTACCTTTCGAAAGGAGTTCTCTCTCATTGCTTTTTGCTTTTTCACTGATGGGTTTATGAGACTAGGATCTCTGGAACAATATGTATACTAGTGTAAAGAAATCAGAATATAAAGAAATTAATAATAAAGAAATTAGAAATCAATGTTTTTCTTCAGGTTTATAAATCCAAATGTTTTTTTTAATAATGGGAAGGAAAAAAAAGACAACATTAGGGTTACTTAATGTTTTAATTAATTTCTTTCCTTTTATATTTTAATAATTGCTGTTGCGTTAGAATAATGCCTAAAGCCAATTTCTTTAGAATGCAAGTTGTCTTTATAATATCATGCTTTATATATATATATATATATATATATAAATTATTATTTGTGTGTGTGTGTGTGTGTGTGTGTGTGTGTGTGTGTGTGTGTGTGTGTGTGTGTGTGTGTGTGTGTGTGTGTGTGTGTGTGTGTGTGTTTAAATAGTTTCACATGATATAAATCACATTGCATGGCTCTTTCTCCTCAAGACGAGTTTTGATCGGTATGTCCCTCTTGAGCATCACAGCACATGACCTGCAGGCTGCATAATGGGATTTTATTATTTCATAATTAGCCTGTTTGCTCTGCTCATGTTGACTTGCGTAATAATTTATGTAACTCCCAGTTTAAATGACTAATTTGTGGTTCTCTATTTGTGAAAGTTTTGGCGTGACTGTCAACAATTAGGCTGCTATAAGGTTTCAGGGAGAGAGATGGCAGCGGCGTTTGCCCAAGACCTCTCGCCACATGCGCTCCGCTGAGGTAGGTGAGTTCAGCATTGATTCGCAGCCATGCGGAAACACAGAAGGCTCCAGCTGCATGCTTCTCTGTTTGTTTCGTAGCGCAGGCGTCAGACATGATGCAGCACCAAGGGCATTTTCAGACAATGCTGAGTGTCATACCTTTCTACACCCACACCCACTCTTATCCTGCAGCACGATGCATTCTGGGATATGTGGCGTGTTTACATGCTAAACAAAAGGTTTGCATTTAGTTGCCAGGCTGTGTCAACATAGTCATTTAGTGAGTTAAATAAGCAGCAATGAAAATGCAAAGCTAAACAGAGGAATGTGACAGAAATCAAGCACATGAGACTTTTTTTTATTTCAAAACATAACAAATTTATAGAAGAGCTCTGCCATGGAATAAAAATGTGAAGTGTAATTTTAACTTTTTCTCTCACAATTCTGCCTTTTTTTCTCTCACAGTTAGAAAAAATTGAAGAAATATGTGAATTGTGAGAATTCAAGCATGTTTCCACCATGGAATGAAAGGTAAAACAGAATTCTGAGAAGAAAAGTCCAAAATGTGAGATCTGTCGTACTTATAGCAGAAAGCTTCCATACAAGCGGGCCTGTTTTGACTCATTCTGCCAGGTCTGGTGGATGTGCTTTTTTTTTTTTAGGGGTGGGGGTCCAACTGGCATGTTTCCTTTGATCAGATATGAGAGGATCAGTTCACGCTGAGGTCTCTCCCGACTGCATTCTTCCACCAACAAAGGGAAATGAAAGGGGGGCTTTTTTTCACAGCCGCTGGATTTGCGGGGCTGTAATCACATGGCAATTACTCCTTCATGAAGGGCACCATTCATTTCAGCTTCACACCTATGGTTACCGGCACCAGGGTTCATATCACCAGCCACTTACTGATGGAATTCAGCTGCTTTTGTATAATGCAATCCCAACCATTCATATGGGTACATCTACTTTCATCCGGCTACATTTGAAAACAGCGTTTTTGTTTCAGAACACTCTCCATCCATACTAGCGTTATCCAGAAGTTGCTCATCCACACTGAAATATCTGAAAATGCTTAAACCACCTTATTGTGCATGAGTAAAACATAATTTTCACTGAGTTGATCCCAAGAGACCAGATGCAATAAAGTTCTCATGCTATTCTTCTGGTTAGATTGTTACATTAGCAAAATATCACACTTTAAGGGAAAAATTTAAATTGCCCCATGATTTACTCACCCTCAAGCCATCCTAGGTGTATATGACATTCTTCTTTCAGACGAATACAATCAGCATTATATTAAAATATGTCCTGGCTCTTCCAAGCTTTATAATGGCAGTGAATGGCAGGCCAAAATTTGATGCCTAAAAAGTGCATCCATCCATTATAAAATTGTTCCGGGGGGTTAATAAAGGCCTTCTGAAGCGAATCGATGTGTTACTTTTTGTAAGAAAAGTGGATGTTTTTCAATTTACTACATGTGACCAAACATGCATCATCTTTTTCGAATACCTCTGCTTTCAAAGACAGCACTACAACGCAAAATGTAGAGAAAAATATTCATGTTTAATTATCCAAAATCAATGTAGACATAGCTTAGGCTGAAATTATGAATTTTAGTAAAATTAATAACTGCTAGGGGTTGATGACATGGGCATCTTTGGTATTTAGCCAACATATTTAATTTAAACTGTATGTGAATAACATGTAGATAAACCATGGTTTTGTAGCCTCATGTGCAGGTTTTTGTAATGTGGGTTACTGTGCATGAGCATACATGGATGAAACCGGGGGTTAAATTGGCATACAATGCATTCATTGGTCTTTCAGCATGCTCTCCCCCTCCCTGTTCTGCCCATGCCATGCCAGCTTGCTGAAAGCACATTGTCTATGCCCTATATAATCCTATTGTTGTCGAGAAACCCCCAAGACTTAGGCCATTTGGCTTGGCAAGGCCCGGCCCACTTTATTTGTGTTAATGTACAGTCCGAACTTGATGTGACAGACAGATTAACTTTGCCGACATATCTCATAGTTAGAACCCAACATAATTAAACCATAATTAAACACATAGCATAAAGATGCCCAAGTTTAATTGGTTACATTTATTAATTTATTAGGGTATAGATTGTTAGCCACTCTCCTACAGGGAAACTCAAAGGCTGTACTTACACACACTGACAGTGATTTGTACTGTCAAAATTTTTATATTTTTATAATATTTATACACTAAACATTATAGTGTTGTGAAGCTTTACTTGCAGCATACAATTTATTTTATTTTAATATTTAATGTAGTTTTTTATTTTATTTTTCCTATCTATCTATCTATCTATCTATCTATCTATCTATCTATCTATCTATCTATCTATCTATCTATCTATCTATCTATCTATCTATCTATCTATCTATCTATCTATCTATCTATCTATCTATCTATCTATCTATCTATCTATCTATCTATCTATCTATCTATTAACCTGGTTTCCTTAAAATTTTGAGTTGATAGAATGAAGGAAATTGGTTTAAAAAATAGAAATTTAAAATATTAGTGTATCTGAACCACATAAAAATGTGATAAATCCTGAAAATATCACAATTTGGCATGTTTCACCGCGTCTTCACAAATAAAACACAATTACCCAATATGCTTACAAAATATTTTAATGACATTAAAATAAAGTTTGTTGATTCTCAAAAATGTTCATTGTATTAAATCTTTTCATTGTATTAACTGAGTTGAAAATGGACAAACCCAGAAATTGGGTTGTTTGAACCCAGTGAATGGACCTGTTCAAACAACCCAATTTCTGGGTTTGTCCATTTACCCATTAACCCAGCATGTTTTAGAGTGCAGGTAGCATATATATATATATATATAATTTTTATTATAATTGTTTATACTATTTTTGTATTTTTATTATTTATTTAAAATATATTAATATATTTTTTAACTCTTTCCCCTCAGGCATTTTTTCAGCTTTGTCTCAAAAATGACAAAAATTTCAAAATTCACAAAAAAAAAACAAGATTCATGGGGAAAGAGTTTATCAAATATTTGTATATTTCTTTTGGATTTGTTTCCCTTCTTGTGTTAATAGATAGTGAAAACAGGATTAAGAAATGTTGCTAGATTCGAATTAGCATTACCCACATGAGTATATCCACATGAGTATATGTCTCGGTCTTCCTTTAAGTGTTTCTTAAAGGTTATATAGTCAGAAGAATAGAGAAGAAAGAGCCTTAAGAGAGATATTGTCAATAAAGAAGTCTCTTCACTACAGGGCTCTTCAAAAATGGTCACTTCCCACCCTCTCATTCTCATGTTTTATGCCTCACGTACTAAAAGCGGCAGACAGTGCTGCAGGTAAAACGCTCCACACACACACACACACACACACACACACACACACACACACACACACACACACACACAGTCATTGTGGGGTTTGGCCGCCCATTCCCGACTGTGGGCTCTTCACAGATGGCTGCAGGTAGCGTGACATGCTTGGCTGATAACCAAAGGACTTCAAAGCCCCAGACAGCCAGAACAGAGCTGAGAGAGTGCCCCACTTTTTGATGTGCGCCTGGAGGAGAGAGAAAGGGACTCTGGCGCCCCGACAGACCAGAGCGCTCTTAAGAGCCGGAGATGAGCGGCCCCATTGCCCCTTAATGAACTCTGCTCGAAAACCCATCACACTCGCACACAGGTCCTCTTTTGTCAAGAAAGATTGATCTAGTTAACCAAGCAACTCTGATTGGCAACTATTTTAAACTCATCTCGACTTCTAAGAGATACATTTTTGCATTTCTTTTTCCTTTAATCTGATCTTATCTTTGAATTTGGAGCGAGGGGAAGTTTACAATGGATTTTTTTCACCCAAAAAACCCAAACTTCATGTCATTTCATAATCCAAACCTGTATGATTTGCTTTCTTATGTGGAACACAAAAGAGATATAAAATGTCTATTTTCGTCCATGACATAAAAGTCTGTTGGGTCTGCCTGTAAATTCATTAAGTATTTAGTCGTGCCATATTCATATATTTTAGTCAGTTTAGCTTGAATGCCATTTGAGAAATATTTATATACAGTTTAAAAGTTTAGGGTCAGTAATATCATCAAGGCTACATTTATTTGATCAGAAATACAGTAAAAACAGTAATATTATGAAATATTATTACAATTTCAAATAACTGTTTTAATGTTTTAAACTAATTTATTCCTGTGATGCTTCTGTGATGTCTTCAGTGTCACATGATCCTTCAGAAATTAATATGATAATTTGGTGCATAAGAAATTTTTATTATTATTATCATATATTATTCTAAAAGAGTGCTAAAGAATAGCATTTTTTGTAAATGGAATACTTTCCTTGCAACATGGTCAATTTTGATCAATTTAAAAGCAATTTTTTTTTTAAACAGTAATGTAAATATTAACATCTACATGTATTTTCTTGTCATATTTTCATCGAGTACTTTAAAAATAAATCAAAGTTGTTTTATAATTTTAAAAAAAAATGAAAAAAATAATTTTGTCATTTTACATTTTACCCTTAGAGGTAGAGAATATGAAAGATTTGTGCCGCCTGTGCGAGGCATAGGCTATGGATTTCACTATACACTCAGTGACCGCACTCTGAACTGACCTGTCGTTCAACACACACTCAAAAGAACGTCAAAGAATGAAAGGGAGGCTGATGATGGATGCGGTATCTTCCGTCTTCTCCTCTGCTGGGGTGAATCTTGCAGGGCCGATATCTAGGAGGTAAATAATTGAAAGGGTGCTGGTGGGTTGTTGGCTGGGTGTAGTTGTGCGTAGGCTGTAACCTTTGTGTGTGAGAGACACCCTCCCCTTTTTCAAGATCAATGACACATGCAAGCCTCCCCTCCCCTCTGTGTATCCCATGACCGGTCAGGGCAGATCGACTGTCCCAGAGCCTTGAAAATCCTCCTTCCTCACTCTGTCTCCAAGAAAGGCCAAGCGCTGACCTTTTGCTATGAAAGCCTGGCCTTTGCCGTTTCTGGGATTGTTGTTTTTACCTTGCAAACTTTATGACCGTGAACAGGACATGGGAAAAGTGCGAGGGAGAACAAGGTCGAGGTTCCTACACGAATGATGGAAGCTGATAATAAACTGGGTGGATGCTGAGCATCAACACTGGGACTCGTTCCCTTGTGGGATCATGTTTATTTGAGGCTGGACACCCTCTTTTATGTGTTTTGAAAGTCCATGTTGCCTTAGGTGCCATGGACTGGCTGACTGATTAGAGGCTTCTCTCTTTGAGATGTACGACAGCAGAATGTCTCAATCTGTGAATCCCTTTGGGACGGTGCTGCAGGGGCGTTATAACCTCTAACTCCACTCAGAAACAAGACAAGCCCGTCAATAATGTATATATGTTCCCTTTCTACTTTCAGTAATGTGAGTCACATTTTGTTGTTTGTGTATAACAGAGAGCTCCTGTCATGTTTAAAGAACACTTCGAATTCACCCTTGAAATAAAAAATAAGAATTAGGAAACCCTGATGTTAACAAAAATACAAATTATTTGAGAAATAAATAAATGTATTCCTCAAATTATATATATGTATATATAACAGTGTGTGTGTGTGATATATATATATATATATATATATATATATATTTATAATAACATTTATTTTAATACATTTTTTTGGCCCAATATATTGATTCCATATCAGTTATTATCTGGTATTAGAGATTAACATTTATTTTAATTTATTTTTATACGTTTAGATTATGTTCCATCATCTACAGTCAAAAAAATCAAGCTTTTTTTAAGATTTAATTTAATTAATAGTAAAATTCCATCAAATTGAATTGAATAATCCTTGCATGTTTTAATTGAACAATCATTAATTAATTAAATACGTAAGGATTATTCAAATCAGTTTGAAGGAGTTTTACTATTAATTAAATTGTGTAAATCTTTTAAAAAGGCTTACTTTTTTGAGTGTAATAGTTCATCTTTAAAAACACTTTTAATTTAATAACATTGTTAAATGTAATCTTTAGCAAATCTCAGAATGAATATCCATTGCTTATACTGTACATCATAATATTGTGATACCTAAATTAACTCCTAGCATTTGTTTTGTTTTTAGTATTTTAGTTGTATTTATTACAGACAGACAGACATTAGATAGATAGATAGATAGATAGATAGATAGATAGATAGATAGATAGATAGATAGATAGATAGATAGATAGATAGATAGATAGATAGATAGATAGATAGATAGATAGATAGATAGATAGATAGATAGATAGATAGATAGATAGATAGATAGATAGATAGATAGATAGATAGATTCACAGGTTTGAAATGGCACGAGGTGAGTAAATGTTGACAGTATGTTCATTTTTGGATGGAATATCCCTTTAAGGTGTGTGCTTGTGTGAGGGGCAGTTTGGCACCGTGGCCTGAAATGTCTCATGTGGCTGACACTGCTAAGACCATGTGCCTGAACTCTTGCATTTGAGAGGGAAAGATATGTACACACACACACACACACACACACACACACACACACACACACACACACACACACACACACACACACACAATAGTCTCATGCTGAAGAGAAAGCAGTGAGCGGGTGGGTTGAATGCTTATCACAATCAGACATATGGACCGTGCGTGTGTGTGTGTGTGTGCACGCGTGCTTGTCAGACCTTGACTGGTGTCAGCGCTGATCCGCTCCTACAGCCTTGCTCTATGCCAGCCATGCAGCGCTCAAAAACACAAACAAACATGCTTTGGAAACCATTCTCTATGGCTTGCCATTGGCTGCCGTGAAGGCTGATCGGGTCTGACTGGTTCCCTAACACTCGTTATGATCTGATCCTGAAAGACGCCCCTGCTCAAATATGTTTTAATGCGTGTTCTTTAATGTGTGTCTGAGAATCTCAGATGGGTACAGCTCCATTTGTTTGCCCATGCATGAAACAAATGACACAGCCATCATAGATATAGATATTAGCGGTAATGGATTCCACAGATCTACAGGGCCACCCAAATAATGTATGTAATATGCAACACAAGGAAGATATGAAACAAAACATTCTTTATTGTGTGTTCTGTCTTTGTTGTTTATTTCATTTCATATTCCATGCATATTTTCAGCAATAAAATGTGGGTATCCTGGTCAGCTAATCTGTCTAAAAGAACATTAGATTTATATTTTTAGAAGCTTCGCATCCATTCTCCAAACTTATCCTTTGTAGGGTCGTGGATATTGTACTTATCCATGTCTGTCCAAACTTAAAAATATGTATGTGTGCTAGAAGCATGAATTTTTTCAGAGATCATGTTGGATTTACCCAAGATTAGTGTTGAAATAATAGAACGATCATCTGGCTTTGTTGTGCTGTGAGTGACTTTGGTTTTCATCAGCTAAGGATCGGGTATTTACGGGCTTTCTTATTTGTAAGCTCTTAGTTTATGGGCAGAGCATGTTGTTTGTTTGGATATGTTTTTTTTAGAAGTTGAGTCACATGACAGTAATAAAGCTGTGAGTCAAAGAAGGTTCAGTCTTAAAAAGTTCTTTAAATTGAATCAAGAAACTTTCTTCAACTGGGTCATGTCCCATATCATAATACAAAGTTGAGGACAGCACAGAGAGGTTCAAAACACAACAGTTATGGCTAATTTAACCATACAATACTCTTAAAGGCACAATATGTATGATTTTTGGATTAAAATATCCAAAAACCGAACATTGTTATATATTTTGTTGACTTGTATACTACTTACATGATCCCAAATGTTTCCAAGAGTGTTTAAATCCAGAGAAATTTTAACCAGGACACGGACCATGTCCGTGCCGCCTATCAAGGACATCATACCCGTGTGACCTTCGATTTCCAGGTTTAATTTTTAAAAACCATGGAAACACCAAAGACGCTTTAATGTATTATGTGTTTAGACCAGTGAGCAACTGTTTGGATGCATTCATCGAATCATTGTTCTAATAGCTCAACACTGTTAGTCTTATTGATTAAATCTTGTTTTCTTGATTTAATGCGAGTACCATGTTTTACCATGCCTAATATCGATCTAGCTCTGCAGTGTTCAACAAGTGTCTAGTATCTGCCGAGGGAATGCACAGAGCAGCATTATAACAACTTTCAACACACTCAAATAATCTATCTAATATAATGAAACAGCGCTGCGTTACCCTGCATTCGCATGAGCGAAAGAAGTGGAAGTGTTTGACTGTGGCATAAAAAAAAACTGATCGAAATCAAGGCGTCATTAAGCTACACCTTTAAAAAATTACATATTATGGCTTTAATGAACAGTGAAATCGATTTATTGATTGTTAAAATAGGCCATATATATATATATATATATATATATATATATATATATATATATATATATATATATATATATATATATATATATATATAATATATAAATTTGATAATGATATAATCAATACCAAATGGTATTCAAGGGGAAATCAATACATTTGGGTATTTATTCAGTTCTATTAAAGTTAATTAAAGAAAAGCATGTAAACGCTAAAAAATTCTCTGTCTTTTTATAATTTAATTTGTTTTCATATAAAGTCCATAAAGGCAATACAAAACAGCCCTCGTATAACCTCATTCATCATCTTTTAGCTAAAACTAATTAATTTGCCTAGTCAGACTCTGATGGAGTCACGGATTACATTATTTTAAACCGTATTGTTGTGTGTATGCGTGTTCCTGTTTTGTTCTTTTGTTCATTCCAGGCCTGTAATTTCATTCTTGCCTCCCCAGAAAATGTCAGCCCATTCAGTAATCAGATTACTCATAGTTTATGGCTTTTGCCGAGGTATTAATATGTTGTATATGTTGTTCACTTATCACTACCGTCAGTGGCTGGCAGGACTCCAGGCTTTGTTTATGGAGCTCTCAGCACTGCTGGTCTACAGAACATCATTTGTGACCCAAAGTCAACATGAAACTGCAGCTTCACAAACCTTTTAACTTCTGTAATGTGACACATGATGAATGAAAAAAATAATTAACTTGACGTTATCCATCAGGAATTGACTGGAATGCGAGGGGTCTGATATATGATATGTGTTTTGGGGTTAAAAAGGTAAAAGGTAACACTTTATTTTACAGTGTCCTTGTTACACGTTATATGTAATTACTATAGTAATAATAACGAAATTATGTAAGCAATAATTGAGGATGGGCAGTTGAATTATTAGAAAAATAATAAAGACCCAATGTGGTAATGCATTACACCTTAGGTGTGCATTATTTTTCAATAATTCAACGGGCAGTTGTCAATTATTCCGCCTATTCTATATTTACGACACCTTAAAACATTTTTCAGATGATGTATTTCAAGACGTTTGTCAGGTTTTTGCACTTAAAACGCTCTTGTGTGCAGGACAAATTTCTTACACATCTCATCCCAAGCCTCCGTTGATAATTCCAAAACATAATTTTAGAGCTAATGGAGGCTTCAGCCACTGATAGCCGAGTAATGCAGTTATTAATCAGTTATTAGAGAGAGAGAGAGAGAGAGAGAGAGAGAGAGAGAGAGAGAGAGAGAGAGAGAGAGAGAGAGAGAGATTAAGCATATGTGAATTACTTGAATCTGTGTGTCTCTCAATAGTGTTAGGCACCAGCGTCTCCAGTAATAGCGAAAGTTTATCTGCTTCAAGAACAGAGCTGTTATTATCTTGCTAGTGAGAAATGAGAACTACTTTAGCCGTTTGTTAGTAGTGAAAGTAATTGTACAGCTTAGAACATTTGTCAACCAATCAGATTCAAGCATTGAACATGGTAGAAGCATAATTACATACAACTAAACTTAACCCTAATCCTATAATAAGTACATGTAATTAATTAATATTACTTGTAACTTAAATTTATAATCACACTGCAGCAAGGACATTTTAAAATAAAGTGCACAAACATTTTTACCATTGGAATTAGGGTTGTAAATCGGAAGTACACTGGGTCTCTCTTAAACTCTTAAAGGGGACATATCTAAGAATATATAAGTTTTCTTGCATCAAAACCCTCTCTATGAGCATTAGGAATAAACAGACTGTACCTTTAAGACTTCTATCTGTAAATGACCTCCATAATATTTGCCTAACCTTCATGTACCAGCGTAGTGCAATATGGTGGTCCAAGTTGCTAAATACTGAATTGCTGTTGATATGTAAACATATGCTAATCTATGGTCAAATGACATGGTCATATGCTGAGGTACTGAAGGTTACATTAAAGTGCCTCTATTAATTTTACCTTTAATGTTGTTTGTGAATAAAAGGTCTGCAAGGTTTCAAAAATCAAAGTGCATGACAAATGCTGTTATTGTCATAACCAATTTGTATAATGCCAGCCTATGATCTTCACTGGCTGTCTGTGAACAACATCAACTTTGACCCGCTCTCTAACATCGCAGCTTAGGCATGAAAGAGTTTGTGTGTGTCGGGAAAACTTTTTGTTTTGTTTTCTGCACTGCCAAAGTGAATCCACTTTGCATGCTCTTCCAAAGGATGAGGACTTCATGGGATGCAATTGATACAGTAAAGCCGACACCATTGTTACTGTCCATATCGCTAAGTGATGCGGAAATCTGGAGCCGAAATTAAGATGTGTTAATGGCTGTTCCGACACAAGCAGTGGACCAATCACAGCAGACTGGACCATCTGACCAATCAGAGCAGAGTAGGTCTTTTAGAAAGGAGGGGTTTAGAAAGAAGAAAACCTTTATTAAAGGTGTGGTTGCATGCGATTTCACTTTTTTAACTTTAGTTAGTGTGTAATGTTGCTGCTTGAGCATAAACAGTATCTGCAAAGTTACAGCACTGAAAGTTCTATGCAAACGGAGATATTGTTATGGCAAGTTATGGCAATTTATTGCCTTCAAAAATGGCCGGTTTGGACTACAACAAGCTTCTTCTCGGGTTGGTGACATCATAAACCCTTGCTTATCACCGCAAATGTGGCTTCTGCCCATAATTGTGAAGGGCATGGCGTTTCCGGACAACCTGTGCTTGGCACTTCAGCCAATAAAAATACATAAAACTACATTTGGCCATCTAAACAATCTAAGACCATAGCGTTTTTCGGAGAGATGGGCTCCATAGAACCAGGAAACAAACGAGCCGTTCAAAAGACAGTGGAGACAGGGGTGTGGAATAAAGGTCAAATATAAGAAAAATATGGCGTTTAAAAAAAAAAAAAGTATTCAGACGTTTTACTGCGCCCCATTAACATGACCTCCCTAGAAAAAAAAAAAACACGGAACCACCCCTATAAACGTTTCAGACACTGAGAAAAGAGGTGATGCTGCAATGTACAGTATATTATGAGGAAAAAAAACTTTTTTTGACCTTGAATGCATGTAAAGATATTGTAGGAGACCTCCAACAGAAAATTAAGAATCTTTAATATGGCATAATTGGGGCAGTTTAATATGACTAAATAAATCGTTTTGAAGTTATAGTCTGAGCAACAGTTTTGTGAGCATGTAATCATGTCTTCCATGATATGTCCCCTTTAAGAGTTTTAGTGCCTTCCCATCATTCCATACAAGTTGTCATAGGGTTGTAGAGGTCGGCCACACACACACACACACACACACACACGCTCCCTGGACTGTGATGTATGCGCCGGAAGAAGCGGTCATAATGTATCCTGAAAAAACACGTCTGTGAGGACTTTGGCGTATTAGCCATGTCTGTTTATCTCTGTGGTATTCTCCAGAACCGTCATTTGTGTTAAGATTATACTTGATGGAAAACACAAACTGAACCAGCAAATGACAGATGTTCAGAATTCCAGAAAATCTCACAGTATAAAGAGGAAATGCTTTCATGAACTGCCTCTTTTTGTTTAAGGATCACAATACGAATGCATTTGTATTTCACTTTAATAACACTTTTGTTCAAAATAAGCTTCTTTTGTTAATTCCGAGTTGTGGTTAAGAACAGTTGTTTTGTCGGGGTAGAGAATCACTTTAGTCAATGGGTATCACATTTATGCGTGCTTTGAGCGCCACAGCTGCAGGATGTGCTCTGCATGTGCTTGTGTTGTCTGCACTGTGCCTGAATCTTGTTTCATCTGTACCTGGCTTGGCTCTGTGGTTAGACTCTGGCATGTTGCTCAGGTCTTGCTCTTTTGAAGTGCAGCAAAAACCTGCAAAACATTATTCACAGGCACACACACTGACAATGACATGGTTTGTTATTGTACCACAGAGATCCCAGAGAGTGCCAAGTAAAATAAAACAAACCTTTAACCAACATAATTAATGCATGATAAATTCTCCTTGTCCATGTTTTAGTAGAGGTCCTGGTAAATGCTAGTGGGTGGCTGCAAGAGTGTATCGATACTGTTACTGTAATGGTCTGATAACGGGGTTGTACAAGTTGTTTCTTATCATGTACTTCTTGTTCGGCTTAGTTTTAATGCTCTCGAAGTGAAGACTGAGTTAGTCAGCTGGGCCTGAAACATGAAAGTGGCTACTAAAGAGTGTTTTAGCCTGATGCTAATAATATTGTATGGGAGTCCTTATTATTAGTAGTGGTAATGGTACTTTACGTGTTTTTTATTATTGATTATTTGTTTTGTTTTATTTTGTTCTATTTGTTATATTAGATATATAGATAATATATATTTATTTCATGTGATTATTAAATGTTTTATTTATTATATATTTTTTTACTTTTTTAATATTTATAATATTTATTATTATTATTATTATTATTATTATTATTATTATTATTATTATTATTATTATTAGTAGTAGTAGTAGTAGTAGTAGTAGTAGAAACCGCAGTATAGTATTTTAATTCATTATTATTATTGGTTGTTTTATTTTATTCATTATTATTGGTTGTATTTTAATGCATTTCTGATTTTTTTTAAATTCATAATTTTCTATTGTTAATATTTGTATTATGTTTTACTTTGGCATTATTATTATCATTAATATTATTATTATTAGTGGAAGTAGTTTTTAACAATTTGTTTGACTAAAATTGTATTATTTTTAATCATTTATATTATTATTTATTATATTTTTATTAACTGTGATGTGTTACTATTAGTAGTAGTTGTAGTAGTATTTTAATGGATCATTTTATTATATATTTTTAGTTATTGTATTACTTTTAGTAAAATTTGTTAATAAGTTTTACTGACTTAAATCTACATCTAAATATTAAAGTTGTTACTGTGCAACAATGTTGCAAATGTTCACAAGGGCTCCCTTAAGGTTTCCCTGAAGAAGCTTAGCAAAAGCAGTTATCTCACAAACTCCCATGCTCTCTCCATATGTCATCTATAGCCCCTTATAAACATATGGCTTCCTCTGTTCTCACACACCGCCTCGATAAGCAGTCCCTAACAGGTTTGTTGGAGAGGTCATAAAGCCTGTGTGTGACACTGCGCATTATTTGTTTGTCTTTCTCTGAGGCCGTCAGAACGCGTCAACGGCTTTAGCTGCTCTCAGCTCCAGCTGCTCTAGACGTCCTGCTCAATAACACCTAGACAAAGCTGTCCTGAATAAATAGCACACAAACACCCCGTTAATGGGTCAAGTTGTGCTAATAGGTCACTGTGCACACACGTGTGTGTCCATGTCCCACTTCTGCACGATTCATATCCATTTCACCCATTACTCAGAAGCGGCTTTTTCATAGCTCAGGATTCCAACTGGAGGTCTCAGAAATTTCTCCTAAAATTTTTTGGTAAACATTTGTTGACACAGTAAGTGCATAGCACTATAAAATGAAGACTTTAAATTAGTCTTATATCTATCTATCTATCTATCTATCTATCTATCTATCTATCTATCTATCTATCTATCTATCTATCTATCTATCTATCTATCTATCTATCTATCTATCTATCTATCTATCTATCTATCTATCTATCTATCTATCTATCTATCTATCTATCTGTCTGTCTGTCTGTCTGTCTGTCTGTCTGTCTGTCTGTCTGTCTGTCTGTCTGTCTGTCTGTCTGTCTGTCTGTCTGTCTGTCTGTCTGTCTGTCAGTCAGTCAGTCAGTCAGTCAGTCAGTCAGTCAGTCTGTCTGTCTGTCTGTCTGTCTGTCTGTCTGTCTGTCGTGTGTTCTATCACTCGTTCTAGCAATCTACCATTCTAACAAAACTTAAACATTTAAACTGAATTGAGAAAAAAAGATTATAAAAATTATAAAAATACAATTTGAATTCAGAATAAGAATAATAAAACTGGTCCTCATCATCAAAAATCAGTCCAATCATAAATAGTGGGCCTTGTAATTAGATACAAGACAAAGGTAAAAAACAAAAAGAAAAAAAAAAAAATTAGTTTTTGGATTGAAAACAAAGGTGTCTTGGCTAATTTGATCACTGTTTAAGATGTTAAGATCTCTTCTGAAATGCTAGAGGAGACACGTGTGATGGTCTTTTTCTCAATAAAAACCTCATACGAGTCTCAGTTTGCTCTCAGTTTAGTTTCAACAAGATTTATGATTTTTTTTGTTTGTTTGTTTCCATATGGGCAGGTCTGTGCCAAGTGTACACGAGCTGCTTGCGTCTGCATGCGCACATTTATGTGATTCACGAACACCATAATAGAGCTCAGCTAGTAAAACATTAGTGCTAAGTGGTAATGCTTTATTTATGTTGTGCTAGTGTGTGTCTGTAGCTGCCGCTCTGTTTCGTTCCATAAATAGGTTTGGATATGATCGCTAAATGAGGACTGGGTGGTCAATATCCTGCAGCATATGCTGTTTGTGAGCGTCTCTCTCTATCTGCCTCTCTCTCTCTGGAGGTCTTGTGGTTGCAGGAGATGAGCAAGACCAGTGAGCTCCACGTTCAGGCTGAGAAATAAACAGCCTAGGAAATGCTCCTGCGAGCGGTGTGTCTCGTTTCCTGCTGGCACTCGTCCTATCTTCACACACTGCACGAAATCTGCACTCCCAGCCTCTCAGAGCTCTCTGAAGTGCGCTGGCCCTGCTCCGCTCTGGAGGTGAGACACACCGTGTTCTGAATAGAGACAGTAGCCAGAGGTTTCCTGCTCTCGCTCTCCACGGAACTACATGGTTTTATCAGACGATGTTTGAGAGAGGACGGAGTGGATGTTAGTTAGATTCGGGAGTTGTTATAAAAAATTTAAATATTATTTTAAATGAGTATTGTAGTCACTGAGTTAGTGTACAGTTATTGAGTGTAGTCATGCCAGAAAACAACACACACAAAAAACAATGGATAGGAGAGGTAAGGAGAGCAAAGAAAGAAGTGATGTGCGGGGGGAGGTCGGCAGAGAGATTGTTTGATTGCAAGAGTGTCGGGAGACGGCTGAAGGGATTGAGTGGCAAAATAAATGGAGGATTGGAGAGCTGGAAAAGATCAGTCCAGACCTGGAGAAACAAGATACTAGGAGAGTTGAAAAAGGGAGTAGACATTATAGAAAAGCAGGTAGTACTTGAAAGGAAGAAACAAGGATGTTTTTCGAAGACAAGCAAGAAAAAGCTGAAAATATCATAGGCTTCCTGTGCTTCCTCCCCCCTGATGGTATGCTACAGTGGGCATCGCTCGGAGCCACAGGGGATAATGCTTTGTCTAGACAAGCGGAGGTCAATTCATTAACCACTGATTTCTTCCCTGGACAATTTTCCCAAATGCCTGGATCGCACAGAGGAGACAAAGCAAACCTCTGTAGGATGTGGTCCTTTGTTTGAATTTAACTCTTTAGCCTGACAGCAGCCAGTTTTTTGCACTATAAATCGTTTCTGTTGTGGTTGCATTTTCTTAATCCTATTTCCATGTACCTTTTCCCGTAAAAGAATAAACAAGCTTACATTTAGGACCGTTGCGTGTATTTAATCCTGGATCTCCTCAAAGAAAAGAAAAGAAAAGAAAAGAAAAGAAAAGTATATTATCCAGCCTTGGACAAATGGAGTAATAGTTCATCCTGCAATAAACTGACCATTAGCATTTCAACATGTTGCTTGTGTAGAGCAGATGAATAACCCTTTGGTATGCTCGGTGGCAGTGCATTAAACCGGCCTGCTCTGTGTGAGGTATATGCCGAAAGCTGGCTGGCTCTACGAAAAGCATTCCAGCATTGTAAATATGAAACAATGGACCAGACTGGTTGTATTCTCACTGCAGAGTTCAGAAATTCATGTTACCTTCACCCATTGAGTTTCTATGAGGTTTTTCTATATCCGTTCATAAACATCATTCTCAGGGTGATAGCCGTGTAAAAGCTTGACCTGGTCTCACATTGAACAGCTGCAGAGTTACTAAGGTTGAATGGGAATAAATGCATTGTTGTTTGAAGATAACATTCTGACCATCTGAACTCTATTGAAATGAAATTACTGCAGAGTGAGTTACAACATGTCTTTGTTGTGTAAAATTCAGTATTGGCGTGTCTGTCTACTCAAACATGATTTTTTTACCTTCTTTCCACAATTTTGGAAGTCTATCTTAACAAACCTGTTTTTATTTTAATTTCCATTCACTTTAATTATACTTCTTTACATTCCAATTCAAATTGCAATTCTGAACTCAATTGGAACTTAAAAGGCATTCTCAATTCAGTTCTCAATGGCACACAGTCTTGGCACAAAGTCACGTTAGGATTTAGACGTCCGGTTTAGTTCCTACCAGTGACGTATCCTGAGCATAGCATGGCGAGACATCGATTTTAAGGGTACTCTAGGACCGGATTGGATTAAATCGGCGAAAACAAACATCATGAGCCATGATGAGTTAGTTGAGTTTGTGCGGTAGTCATCTGAACGTCAACGTGTCAGCTGCCGGCGAAACTAGATTACCACTCATGTCTGACGCAAAGAATTCTAGGTATGTTCCCTCTGATCAGCCTTTGCTGCAGGGGATTTATTACTTTCCAAACTCCGTCCCCACCTCTGGCAAACACACTGACCATGTACAAATTATTTTTAACGTAAAGACCTGGCAAAGAAAAGCGTAATCCAAGGAGTGACATCTGGCCTAGTAGCTTATGGGATTAACATAGGGCCCTTGCTCCAAATAGCAATAGCGGATGTTCTTCATTACTTGCTTCATCAACAAATTGCCAATGAGGTCCTATCCATTTTAATTTAATTGTTCATTTATTTAAATTACAAAGTTAATATACTTTATACCATCTTATTGGTCTAGTTTGAGAGGTAAATTGTTTATATATATTCAATGCATTTGATATATGAAATGCAAAGATTATAGGATGTGCAGTCCAGGGGGCTGTTTTGGTTGAAGCTATACAGTAGATTATGAATAGTGCATATGTAATATAGGTTAGGGGATTATGATATAAAGGCTATGGATTGTGTGGGATATACAGTGTGTATGCAGTATGGACTGTATGGTCAGCATTTAATCAACTTTTAAAGCCCAAGAATCCCTGGGAATTAAAGCTAAACCTAGATGACTATTGAAAATATTCATTGGCATTGTCAAATGTAAGAGGCAAAGTAGAAGAAGGCTAGATGGTTTGAAAAGTGAAATAATAAAGAAACGGAAAGGTCAATTTGAAACTGTAACTATCAAGAGTTATAACAATGACGATGCGGTGTTCTGTTCATGTAAAGTTTCCTCTGTATGTTTCCTGTCTTGGGAATTTTCTTGCGTCAAGGAATTCCTCAAATCAAACGAGATTCATTATCTGCTTGTAAGATGAGACCACAAAGGAAAAAGTAATTATTCTTATAGAGATTCATTTCGTATGGGAAACATCATAGATCCATTGTATGTTTAACATCCTTTGTGGAGAGGGATTGAGATATTCTAGATAGCTTTGGTTGCGCTGTCAAGATAGAAAATTTGTGTGAGAATTTTACTAACCCTTTGAAACCTTTTTGCTGTTATTTTTTTCTATGGAACATAGTTTTTTTACAGTGACAATTCATCACAATTGTGGTCCAAAAAAGTCAAAAAGCAGCCTTAAAAGGATAATATATATAAGTAGACAGACCGAATATAAGATGATAGACTGTTATCTGTTAAGTTGTTAGTTGCTGAATATCTGCACCTTTAAAATGATCTTTTTGTGCATTAGTAGCAGTTTAGGTGGGAAGTGATATGCATGTGTGGCGTGAAATGCGCACTGAAGGAGCCTTTTTATTTCCTAGCGCGCTAATTCAGGCCGCTTTGGAGATTCTGTAAATAGTGCATTACAGCGTGCTCTGCATGTAATCCTCTCTTGTACTGTAATCATTATTTTAGCACTACAAACAGTGCTGTTCATGAGGGCTATTTCTGGACAGTTGTTTGCTTGGAGAAGCAATGTCTGTTCTAAAGCATAGACAGTTCCCAGAAGCCCCAGTCCTGCCCGGTTGTGCTTGTTGTTTTGTTTTGAGGACCTGATGTTCAGATGTTATTCAGATGTTTCAGGTTCAAGTGCTTTTTCTGTTTCAAATGCCTCTGGAAAAGTGATGTGCATCTCCCTGAGGTAAACGGTGCAGTGTGTTGCGTGCATGGGCTACAGTTTTTTTGGGAGGAAATTGTAATCATTCCTTGTGACCCTGGGTTTGACATGGTCTCTGCCGGTCTCTGCCTTTTTGGTGGTCCTTACATAGCACATTGTTTTTACAGAATTCCTGCGAGGCCAGTAAAGAATCAATATTTTCATCTCATACATTATTATTACATTTTGGGCTAATTCACTTCAGATTTGCTCTGTGTATATAGTGTATAGTGTGTTTCGTGTTTCTTTTTTCTTTTCTTTAAAAAAAAATAGTCCACCGTTTAAACAGAACCTAAAAGAAAATGTGTAGTATTTTTTTTTTAAATATAGAAGATGTTTGAAAAAAAAGATGTTTGTCAGATTTAGATCACTTCTTGAAAGATTTTTTCATCCAATTTGTCATGGTTAGACAGATAAAGGGCTCAATTTGCAACAGCATTCGTCAAACTATGAATGTTATTAGAAAATACACAAATAAAGATTTTTTATTTCACCACATGGATTTGTTTTATGTAAAATATTCATAAATATATACAGTGAAATCAGTCCAGGTGCTGCCCCGAAGCTGACTCTATCAATTTTAGTTTCAAGTCTGAACACTGCTGAGCAATCAAAGCGGGAGTGTGCAAGGTATTTGTACAACGGCTATTTTATAAGTTAGCATCTGGACTCTGACTCTATTAAACTGGCCTGCCGTGACCTGTAGGATTTTTATTTAAAGCTTATGCTCGAGTTTCAGTCCAAGTTTCACATTCCCCCTCTCTCTCGTCCCTCTCTCTCGTTCTTCAGGTATGGCCTCGCAAGTGCAAGTCTTCTCCCCTCACACTCTCCAGTCAAGTGCCTTCTTTAGCGTGAAGAAACTGAAGGTGGAGCAGAGTTGCAACTGGGATATGACAGGGTACGGCACGCACAGCAAGGTCTACAGTCAGAACAGCAAGCAGAGTGTCTCAGTCGCCCCACTGGGCATCAACGGCGCCAGTCTCCAGGTCTCCAACTCTTCCCTGTCCTACGAACAGGCCCTTCTCTTCCCGGCCGGCTCGGGGCACATTGTGGTGGCCTCAGCCAGCAGCACATCTGGGGCGGCTGGTCAACTGTTGGGGAGTACCGGTAGTAGTGGAAGTGGCAGCGGAGGCCACAATCTGACACGCCGCAGCACCGTCAGTCTGCTGGACACGTACCAGCGATGCGGGCTTAAGCGGAAAAGCGAGGAGCTGGACAACAACAACGGCAGCGGGAGCAGTGTGCACGTGGTCGAAGAGCAGCAGCCGCCCGCACCCATGATCCAGAACAACACGCAGAGCGGGGCCACCGTCGCGACAGCGACCGCCTCCACCACAGCGACGTCCAAGAACAGCGGCGCCAACAGCGAGGGCGACTACCAGCTCTTGCAGCATGAGGTGCTTTGCTCCATGACCAACACCTACGAGGTGCTAGAGTTCCTGGGTCGAGGGACGTTTGGGCAGGTGGTGAAGTGCTGGAAACGTGGCACCAGTGAGATCGTGGCCATCAAGATCCTCAAGAACCACCCTTCGTATGCGCGGCAAGGCCAGATCGAAGTGAGCATACTGGCTCGGCTGAGCACGGAGAGCGCGGATGACTACAACTTTGTTCGAGCGTACGAGTGCTTCCAGCACAAGAACCACACGTGCCTGGTCTTCGAGATGTTGGAGCAGAACCTGTACGACTTCCTTAAGCAGAACAAGTTCAGTCCATTGCCGCTCAAGTACATCCGACCGATCCTGCAGCAGGTGGCCACTGCCCTCATGAAGCTCAAAAGCCTCGGACTGATCCACGCCGACTTGAAACCTGAGAACATCATGCTCGTAGACCCAGCCCGCCAACCCTACAGGGTCAAGGTCATCGACTTTGGCTCTGCTAGTCACGTCTCCAAAGCAGTGTGCTCTACCTACCTGCAGTCTAGATACTATAGGTAAGGCGCTAATATTTCCTTTTGTTGGAATTGCTCCTCTTCAAACATTGAGTGTTGGTTTTGGTTCGTAAATGGTTACTCTGGCTGTGACAAGATTCCTGTAGTTTTGTAGTATGTACTTACTTCTACAGGTGTGTAATATAAGTAAATTCCTGGATAAACTGCATCTGCCATTTTGAAATGGATCTTTGAACAGTATGTACTACATGTACTGCAAAAAAAAAAAAAACACTTCTTATTAAGTTTTTAATTTGAACTTTTTGACTTGTTTTCCAGTGAAACAAGCAAACTTTACTTGAGAAGCAACACTGCATAAAGTATTAGGCCAGATTTATTAAACAGGGCACATTAGTGTGAGACTGCAATCCCATAAAAGCACAGATGAGAGTGAAGAGTTCTGCGGGCGATCTAATGATAATGCTCAAGTTAAAGAACACAGACGCAGCCAGCTCATTTCCATAATGACCAATGCAAGGGGTAGGGTCACAACAAATTACAAATAATGTAGCTTGGTGATTGATATGTTTGGATAATGTCTTTTATTTATCCTTTATTTTACCAGGATAGTCCCATTAAGATATAAAATCTCCTCTTCCAGGGAGTCCTGGCCAAGATGGCAGCACAGAAAGTTTCACATAAACAACATAAAAACAATTCAGAATCTTTCATAAAATTTTGTCCAGCACTCAAAATAACAATAAAATCTACTTAACAAAACATACACACGTTTCCCTTAAATTGGTCAATAAGAGATTTTTAAAAACTTTTAAAGAGGGGAGTGCTTCTATAATTATTATACTCTGCAGCTCAATCCATAACCAGGGAGCATAGAATGAGAAGGCAGTTTTACCAAACTCTGAACGTACTCTAGGAACCTTTAAAAGCAATTTAACTCTAGATCTAGTGCTATAAGTACAGGTGTAATATGATAAAAGACAACAAATATAAATTGGTAGTTTTCCTAACAATGCCTTAGCAATAATCTGGCATCAATAATCGTCTTCATCTGGCATTCAAAATAAATTTAGCATGCAGTGTTTTCTGCGGTGCCTGCTCCTATCAGAAACCATCACAGCATGTCAAGCGCAGAATGGGTTAATACATGCTTTTTTGGGGTGTTAAATAATTGCAAACCATAGTAAATCATGTTGCATGATTCATTTAAATACTCTCCTCCCATAAATGTTGCGTCTGAAAGGGAAACTCCTACAAATGCATAATCTCAGCCGCAAAAATTAATGTGTCC
Source organism: Pseudorasbora parva (assembly GCF_024679245.1). Lineage (NCBI taxonomy): Eukaryota > Metazoa > Chordata > Actinopteri > Cypriniformes > Gobionidae > Pseudorasbora > Pseudorasbora parva. The sequence continues at coordinate 30,085,969 of NC_090187.1, read as the reverse complement.
ATGCCATTTCATTGCTAATTTCTCATTGCGTGTCTTTAGTAAATCCTCCCTGTAGCTTTCTTCCTCCAAAAGAGGGTTTGCGTTGGCACAAGCTGTTAATAAATCTGGCCGATTAAGACTGGTTTTGTAATTTGGATATGAGTGTATTTTGTCTGGAGTGTTTAACCACGCTGAACAACTTTTTTTTGGTACTTGTATCACTCAAAGTGTCTCGTCTCACAGTTTTCCATCTTTTTCCTATTTGCTTTTTTAAATCTCTGGTTCTCGTGGCCTTATAAGGATACTGCTGATTCTTTTTGAACAGCAAAAAAAATCTATTTCTTAATAAGTATTTATGTCTTCTTTTCCAGTTATCTAACAGTGAAATGTACTTGAGAGGCAACACTGCAAAATATACTAAGACGTGTTTTCAGAGAATGTATCTTTAGTACAAGTGTATTTCATCTGTTTTTAAGTAAATGAGAATACAGCTATATTCAAAATACAATCTGTCAAAAATATGCAGTGGCAAGACAAGTATGTAAACCCCTTGCAGAATCTGTGAAAATGTGAATAATTTTAAGATCATACAAAATGCATGCTATTTGTTTATTTAGTACTGTCCTGAATAACATATTCTACTTAAAAGATGTTTACATATAGAAAATAAAAATAGCTGAATTTATAAAAAAAGACCCTGTTCAAAAGTTTATGAACCCTTGATGCGTATCATTGCCTGGAGGATCCACGTTCTTGAGTCCCTTGTTTTCCCTAAGCAGCTGAACTGCACAATGTTTTTAAGAAGAAAAAAAAAAAACAGGTACTGGAAATGTTCAGTTTTCCAGTATCTTTTGCATATCTGAGCGCCTATTCCATCAGTGACTGTATTATTTTGAGATCCATCTTTTCACACTGAGGACATTTGAGGGACTCAAACACAACTGTGTGTTGTTCCCTGGATGATCCATGACAGTCTTTTTGTTTTGGGATGGTTGTTCATGAGTCCCTTGTTTGTCCTGAGCAGTCAAACTGCCCAATGTTCTTCAGAAAAATCATCCAGGTCTTGCAAAATCTTCATTGTTCCAGCATCTTTTCCATATTTAAACCCTCTCCAGCAGTGACTGAAGGTTCAAACATTCACTGATGCTCTCAAGGAAACGCAATGCATTAAGAGCCGAGGGGTAAAAACTTGAATTTGACGATCAAGGTATATTATACTTAATTTGTCTTACAGAAAACATGTAAGTTTATTCTGTTGCTTCTAAAGAGCAGTGCATGATTTTTTTTCAAACAAAATAAGTAAAAGTTGTACACCTTCATACTGTTCAAAAGGTTTCACCTGGCATATTATGCAGCATGTTTCCTTCTGGAGCCTCAGTGAATGTTTGAACCTTTTTTAATAGTTGTGTGTGTTTGAGTCCCACAATTGTCCTCAGTGTGAAAAGATGGATCTCAAAATCATACAGTCACTGCTGGAAAGGGATCAAATATGCAAACGATGCTGGAAAACTAAAGAATTTGGGGACCTTTTTTCTGAAGAACACTGAGCAGTTTAACTGCTCAGGACAAACAAGGGAATCAAGAACAACCATCAGAAAACAAAAAGACAGTCGTGGATCCTCCAGGTAACGACAAACAGTATCAAGAATCAAGGGTTTATAAACTTTTAAATGGGGTATTTTTTTATAAATTCAGCTTTCTTTGTTTTGTGGAATATATGTAAATGTCTTGTATGTAGAATATCTTATTCAGGACAGTACTAAACAGCATGCATTTTGTATAATCTTTCTTATTTTGTTAAAATGCTTCACATTTTCACACAATTTTTTTTGCCATTGTACCTTGCAGTGTTGCATATTAATACAATTCATTTTTACAATTTTTGCAGTATGTTGTATGTCTTTCGGTAGTGTTCGCATATACCGTATCATGATTACTGTGTATGCAGAGATCCTATAACTTTGATGTACTTTTTGGATACTTTGTAGTAGGGAAGTGTGCATATTCAGGTTTTTTTTTTCCTGGTGGTGTGTTTATATGTTAAAAATATCCAGAACTTCCTCAACACATGTGCTTAGAGGGGGTCATAAAATTCAATAGCTTGCTGAGAACTTGATAACTTATCTTATTTAATGTGATAAGACATGTTGAGTTCTGCTTTGAAGATTAAAATAGTCAGTTTACTATGTTTTACAGCATGGGACAGCTTCATGGTGGCAGCACCTGGGAGATATTTACAGCTGACTTTTTTTTGTTGCATCAATTCTTTCCTCCTTTAGAGTTCCTAGTACAAAAAAGCAATACATTGTGCTTTTGAATAAAAAAGACAAACGAAATGCAGCATCAAGTTGACTGTAAACAGGGGCCCAGTTTCATCTCGGTTCACTTCCCTCCTCCCAACCATAATCCAGTGTTCTCATCGCTACTAACCATCTCCCTAGGGATGAAGATATGGGGTCACCGTCAGTTCCTCGGCAATACTTCCCTGTAATCCACACCAGAGCACCAACATTAGAAACAGATGCCTCACTTGAAAGCTGCTTATTTTTTCCAGTCAACTCTTTCATTTACCTTGAGCCTTGTTTGGGTTTCACGGGCCAGATTGAGACATTTTTTTGTAGACTTAGACCTGGTTCACACAGAAGCTTGCTCTGTTGAATTGCCTCTGGTAGGCCAACAGTAGGTTCGGTTAGGTGGATGACCACGCAGCCACCCAAAAAGAAATCTAACTTAGGGGAATGAGTCAGTCCAAGTGCTGCCAGATGTGTTACATTTTTAGGATGCCACCGGCATAGTTACTAAATGAGGGCAGATAGGCTATCGTTTGAGTTTTGCAAATGCTTTGAGGCTTTGTAAAGGCAACCGACCACTTGGTCATGTTTGGGAAATTGCTGAAGTGAGTGGAAACTATCAACAAGTGTGTTGACTACTCAGTTCTTTTTTTTCAGCTGTGCTGATGTAATCGGTTTGCACGTAGATCAAAATAGACCGAAAACAGCATGCTTTTGTCTCCAGGTCACTGGTATATACAAACAATCTCCATAAAAGTTTTTCAGACTCCCGAACACATCGTAATTGTCCTTTGATCCAGTATCTTCTGAGAAGATCTTCTTCTTAGATCTTCTAAAGAATACATCTATTTGTGGAAAGCATTAATTGAGTCTGTGTCAGTGATAAGTTAAGTGAGAAGAGTGATACAGGAGCTGCTATTACTCTGAGTTTTGTGTCTTCTTTCTTGTGGGAGTTCACATACAAGATGATCTCCTAATTTCCTCCCAGCTGGAACGAAGAGGGGAAAAAAGCTGACAATGAACAGAGTCACTTCAGCCGTCAGCCTTGTGCATCTGGAGCGAGAGAAAGCAAAAGGGAGAGAGAATAAGACATATAGCAAGCACTATTACTATTGTGCATATTTAGCATTAGGGATTTGTTCAAATCCTTAAAAGGTTATTCACCCCAAAATTTCTGTCATTAATTACTTACCGTCATGTCGTTCCAAACCCCTAATTTTTGTTTTTGTTTTTTTTTGTGCACAAAAAGTATTCTCCTCACTTCATAGCATTAAGGTTGAACCACTGTAGACAATGGACATATGTATTTACAACCTTTCTGGAACTTAAAAGTGGTAATAATTATGGATGCCACAATTCTCAATATAATATTGAACCGTTCGGTACGGCATTCAAAATACACGCTTGTGAATTGAGGTTTGTCGGTTTCGCATTTAATTAATTATTTATATTTCTCTCCGTTTGAAATATTTCTCTCAGTTTATTGCGGCTCTTTTTGAGTGTGCCTGTGAGTCTATGCACTGGTATGAGCCAATATCCAATCATATGCACTAAAGTTAGGGGCTGTTTAGCCACGTTTTAAAGCCTTGTCGGTTAAACATTTCATTCGCGTGCTTATGCACTGTTTTACATGCCCTGAGCACGCTTACTAACAGGCTGCCAAACACACGTGATTACTGGACTAAGTAGTTTTACTGTGCTAATTCTGTCAAATACTCACAAGGTTAACATATATAAATACAGTCGGTTATGTCTAAAATGAAAGTAAAATCATGTGTGTCTGTATATAAGATGCGAGCAGGTCTTAAATTTATAGCAGCACTGCCTAGTGAACGCTTGTCCTCAAAGATACAGTTCACTTCTTTAATCATGTTAATAAAACAAAAAAAGACAAAGATAAAATTACTGCTCTAGAATAAAAAAAACTTGAATACAGCTTTTAATCAATGCATATTGTATATTGAAGACTATGTAGTTTTAATTTTAGCCTACATTTATCCATTCAATTTCATACTTAAATGCTACTGTACATCTCAGAGCTGCCACTGTAAATCTTTATATATATTTATTTTATGTTATACAATACACTAAGAATGTGTACAAGGTTTTTTTAAGTAAAGTTTCAGTAAGGTTTTTCAAGTCTTTCAAGTAAAATAAAGAAAGAGTATTGCAGTAAAAATATTTTCTCCTTAACCTTTTTCTGTTCCTTTCGCCTAACTAACTGTAATCTAACGGTATTGTTGGATCCCTAGTAATAATGTAGCTGTATATGGGGGGTCTGAAAGCTCTCAGATTTAATCAGAAATACCTTAATTTGTGTTCTGAAGATCTTACGGGTTTGGAACGACATGAGGGTAAGTAATCAATGACAGAATTTTCATTTTTTTGTGCTTTTTTTAGAGAATGCTTCTTTAAAATAAGTTTTTCAGATGAAGTTGACAGATGTTTTGCACTTATTTTGAGTACACATGAGTTAAAAACAAGTGAATCAATGACAGAATTTTCATTTTTTTGTGCTTTTTTTAGAGAATGCTTCTTTAAAATAAGTTTTTCAGATGAAGTTGACAGATGTTTTGCACTTATTTTGAGTACACATGAGTTAAAAACAAGTGAAAAAATCTTCCAGTGCAGTAAGACAATACAGTTATTATCAAGTATATTTATCATATTTTGAGGATATTTAAATATCTTTATTTAAAAACTAATTAAGAAGTCATTTTTTGCATAACATGTTGAACTAAATGTGCATGATTGCATCAAAAGCCATGTCTAGAGACATGGGTGCATGCTCTTTTGACTTTGGCAAGTAAGCATCACCTAGCAACCACCCTGGACACCATAGCAACCGTGCTAAAAAATCACTAAAACCACTAAATATGGGAACCACATAGCAATGCCCTGGCAAACACTAATTGATCTGTATATTGTTTCTTAGATTATGTTTCTTAATGTGTCCACATTATTTTGGGTTGCAAGAATGTTTGGATGTAACCACACCAAAAAACCCTATCAGCTGCATAGCAATGCCCAAACAGTGACTCAAAACCCTCTAGCAACACCTCAGCAAACATCCAAAACACCGTTGAAAACACTTACAAGGTTTTAATGCTGGCCCTTTTTGAATAAAAAAACAAAAAATCATATCAGAGTTTCAAAACGCTAGAGACCACAAGCATAGATTTAACAGTTTGTTCCTATAGTATGTGGGGTGCCACACAGATTCCATTCACAAAACAACATGTGAACATAGGAAATCTCGCAAAATCTCTGGTGGTCAAACGTGACTTTAAAGTAAACAAACATGGCGGACGACAGACAAGAAGAAATGGCGATAATGGTATTTAGACTGCTTTTTACAAGAGATTTGTGGGGAAAAAGAAAGAAAAAGGTTTGGATGAAGTTGTGTTATGTTTCCATCTTCCATCAGCTCACATTCTGATTGGGTATCGTTGCCATTTACATGACAATTTAAAGAGGTTTGTGTGTTTCCCCCCACACAACAGTTTCCATGTTGGATATTTACAATTTGTGATTGGTGCAGCCCGTTCTTCCGAGCAGATTCGATCACTCAACGCACCTCACGCCATAGGAAAATCTGATGGAATAATATGTAGAACCATCCGGATTATCTGGACTTTACCTAGGATTGTCGGAAGTGAGAACTGGGTTGTCTGGCTTTCACCAGACCAAGCTCAATTTAAAATTGAACACTGGTCTGGGGAGTCTGCTCTGTATTTTCTACTGCACAAGAGGCGTGATCAACTGGCATTATTCAAATAATTCTGTACCCAATTAGATAGTCCTTCAACCAATCAGACCACAAGAAGCATGATCAACAGGCAACGACCCGTCGTTTGTCCATCTGCCATCGTGTTAAACCCGCCAATTGTGTGCCAGGTGGATAAGGCACCTGAATTCAAAATCTGACTCCTGCTTATGGCTCTTCCACAAGTTCAGCGCCTGCATACTTCGACTTGCTCCTACGAGTCTACACCCCCACCAGAAGCCTTCGCTCCGCAAATGAGCGAAGGCTTGTGGTACCATTACAGAGAGGCATTAAATCCCTCTCCAGCACTTTTTCTTTCATTGTTCCTGGTTGGTGGAACAATCTTCCTCCATACGCACGACAGAATCACTCGCTTCATTCAAAAGACAGGTAAAAACTGATCTCTTCCATGAGCACTTAATCTTAGAATAAAAAATAATAAAAATAAAAACTCCCCTCTATTTCTCTTTTCATCTTCCCTTCTCTGGTTTTTGCTACTCTGAGTAGTATACAAATCTTGGTATATGGGGCACTTTTTGCATTTCTTTGCCTCTTCTTGACGGATCGCTTCCTGTACTCCTGAGTTGTAAGTCGCTTTGGATAAAAGCGTCTGCTAAATGCATAAATGTAAATGTAAGCCAGTCTGTGATTGGTTCCCGCAAAAGTGTAACAGAAGCAGTAGAAGTGAATGTACAGGTTTCCAGACCGAGTTGCCGGCCAAAATCAAATCGCTGCAGATCAGGCTGGGTTTACCCGGTCTAAGAATTGGGCCTAAAGTCAGCCTGATTGTCTAGTAGTGTGTGGGTGCCTAATATCATGCCGGTGAGTTTTGCACAGGAAAGCTTCAGAAACCAACTTCAGAAAGGTAAAAATCTATATTTAGGGATGCCTTTACTTCATGCATGCTGTATGATTGTGGATTGGTTGTAGGTGGTCTATAATTATCATTGCATCGATGTGTTGCATTTCTGTGCTGAAGGCATCAAGATTCCTCAATCATACATCAGCCTGCTGTTAACTGGCTCTCACCTCATTTTTCAGTAACAGGACACACACAGAAATGTAGCCAGCAGCGACCCACCTGTAGAGGACTCCCACAGAGTTATATAGCCCTGGGAGAGGATCACACTGTTCTTGGAATGCTCTGACTGTTTAATACAGGCTTCTGTTGAAACAGGGGGCTTCTGTCTCTCATAGGGGAAAATCTTTTAATGGAAAAGAGAGAGAGAAAATGTGTGGTTTTCTGAAAGGATCATCAGCAGACACTTTTCGAAATGGCTGCTGCTAGGGAATCTGCAATGTGGTGATAATACAACGTTGATCTCCTTTCATACATCAAATCTGTGTGTATATTTTCAAAGATATTCCCTGCTGGTTTAAAGGTGCAGTGTGTGATTTTTAGCGGCATCTAGTGGTGAGTGGAATATGTATGTGAATTGAATACACCCCCCCCCCCCCTTTTCGAAGCACAGAGAAGCTACGGGGGCCGACACAGGACAAAAATGTCATCGTCGGAGAGAGCAGAGAGTGACTAGTGCTCTGTAGGGCAGTTTGTCTGTTTAGGGCTTCTGTAGAAACATGACGGCGTAAAATGGTGTCTTCACTGTAAGGGGACTCGCGGTGTCTGTAGAGAGAAATGGCTCATTCAAAGGTAATAAAAACATAACGGTTCATTATGTAAGGTCTTTATACTCCACTGAAAACATAGTTATGTATATTGCAGTTCTGTCAATAGATCCTCATAAATATTACATACTGCACCTTTAAGATTTTTTTTTCTATTTTTTAGCTAGTTTTATTATGCTTATGAAAAGTGAAGTTCACAGAAATTGTGTGAACTATTTAATGAGTCAGACTGAATCGTTGACTCACTGAACAATATTTTGAGTCAAATCTTTGTAATGAAAATGATCTGGACATGAATAAACCGGAATCTCTGAATCATTTAACCGAAAAGCTGGCTCATTGATCTGAGAATAATTTATTACAAAAATACAAAATATATTTAGTTTATAAACTGTGTTATTTTAGTATTATTTTAATACATAGTATTTATTAATATAAAAAACACCTTAAAATAATATTTTCAATTTAAATAAAAAATGTAGGCTACTACTTAGCATTAATTAAATTATTTCAGTTTTATTTCTATAACGTTAGTACTTCAATTTAAGCTTATTTTATTTTCTAATATTTATTTTATTTTATTTCAGCTTTATTTATATTAACAACACTATTTAGTTTGACCCATGAGCCATGACCAACCAATAAGATGAGCTGGGGCCTGTTTGTCCAAACAATGGAAGATTTTTGAAAAGTCATTATTTTTGCAATTCCAATTATTGAAGAAATTACACACTTCAGCTTTTATGCATACCAAGGGCCACAACCCTCTCCGTGAGAGGAAGAAAAAGTGATCACTCCTGAGTCTCTCTCTATTTGTCTGGATTCATTACATCTGGACTGTTGATGAGAACAGCTGAATCCGAGGAGATTAAAACCAGCATCTATCATTAAACTGAGTGAAAAACTTAAACTCAAATTAAGCCTAACTCTTGCATCGAGGTTACCAAACCTTTCCATCGAAGGCCGTAGCTTTAAACAGAACTGTTATATAAAGACACGCTCGTTCATGCATCTTCCATTCTGCTCCCTGCAGTTATTTGTTTTGGCAGTGCTTTTAAATCTGAGGGACAATTACCCGCGACCTTCGATAGGACAGGATGCACAAAATGTTCCCTTTGCATATTTTTAACTAAAGCCCCCGTTAGCCCTCCCCTTCTCGTAACTTTGCTTCCTAAAAGGTTCCTCTTAAGATGCCATCAGCTGTAAAAGTGATTGTGGAAGGCAGGGAGGACTCTCAGCAGGAAATTTCCAAAGTCTCAGCAGCTTGCCGATGGCTTTGGTGTCATTCTCCTACTGCAAACGCCCCGTGAAAGCTTCCACAAGCGGATGTCAGCACTGGCAACGCAGACTCTATCAGCTGTTCTTCATATCTTTACTGACGCTGCTCAACGCAAACCCACAGTCTGTCGGTTCTGCTGTTATTTGATCCATTGAACACAAATGCTCACGGTGTATTGGATTTGAGGCTCGTATAACGTAGGTGTAGATAGTTTTCATACGATTTAATAGATTTTTCACGGGGCTGAATTGACAAGCAAATAAAGCCGTGTTAATTAAGGTAAACATTAGAGAGGCAATTAGGTCTATACAGCACACATGCTAGCCATGGAAAAACCAGTCGGGCTACATGACTCAAACGCTGCATGTGTTGAATTAGATGTTTACAGCCTTATTAAAGTAGTAAACAGCAGTTTTATGCAGCTTAAGTGTGATCTTTGAGTCAACGAGAATTCCTGTTTGCAAAGTATTTAACTTGCATAATGTTTCTGAGGGAAATAAAAGGACAGGCATGGTGGAAAGGACTTCATTTCATCCATTGTGTATTTATTGTATTGTGAAAAATGGCCGTTACTTAACCAAATTCTCTCTCTCTCTCTCTCTCTCTCTCTCTCTCTCTCTCTCTCTCTCTCTCTCTCTCTCTCTCTCTCTCTCTCTCTCTCTCTCTCTCTCTCTCTCTCTCTCTCTTTCTACCCCCCTGTCTATTTTAGAAAAATCTTATTTAAATCTTACTTATTTTATTTTGGTTAGATGTCAAAAGTATGTGCAAAGTTTTTTTAATATCGGCTATATTTTCTTTTATTGCAACTTTATTTCTAATTTAAAAAACAACAAAACATTTTTTTAATGGTTTTTGGTTTAAGTTAACCATAGCAACACCGGTTCTAAATAAACCTGTTCATTAAAATGAATTGCTCAAAATAACAGATCTGGGGAAATGAGGCTCTGTAATGTTTAGGTTTTTTTAATCATTACTGATTTTGGATTATAAAAAAGTTTGCTTACCAGAATGGAAATGCTAGTTTGCTCACAATGTGTACTGTAGCTATTCATTGGTTAAAATCGACATGAATTGAAAATTCATATTTTGTAAATGCATGTTATAGATCTTATTGTGAATGGCATTTCATTGTTTTTATTTTTATTTTATCAACCTCGTTGTAATGTTTAACCAAAATGACATAACTGGACTTTCTGATGAAAATGACTTTGCTCTGGTGATGTATGCTGAGTTCTCCAATCATTTAGTCAGATTAAACACCGTCCCTTTTTACATTCAGTTGATATGCCTCCATCCAATCTACAACGTCCAATCCCAAGCCCCGACTGTCCTGGGTACCACCCTTTTGGACCCTATTTGTTCTGTCTTTAAACAAGCAAAAGTGGATTCGGACGCTCCCAAAGTACACCTGCTTGTATACAAAGATACAGTTGTACTTTTCGCATTCATTAGCTTTACCAGAACGACATCTAAGATACATATTTGCTCAAGGACATCATTCCGTTGGTCTGAGGCTGTTCCTAATTCTTTGTTTATTCAGGTTATGTCAGTTTAAATCCCCGCGCCCTATCTGTGGCGCAGGCTAGCTAATGATGTAACAGGTAAGTCTTGCTAGCTTACCAAGGACCAGATAAGGCAGATTACAGTCCTGTCCCAGTTAGGCCTTTTACCCCTTTTATCTTAAATGAAATAAGGATGTATATTACAAGTAGAATGTTCTCATGTAAGTTTGAGGTTTATGTAAAATCGTCGCCGTCAGCTGAGTGTCACATGCCTGTGGTTGGAACGAGGAGAGCAGATGCGTAGCATATGCTGTCATACGTGCAGCCTGTCTCTATTTCCCTACCTCCATACACAACATCCCGCCCAACTCATAGCTGTCGTCAGTTCTCAGTGCTTTGAAGACCCTGCTGGGTTTGGCAGTGTGAGTCATAGCGGGTAGAGGTCACCAAGGAAGAGATGGCATAGACACTCAGTGTGTCAGTCAATATTCTCCAGACGTCAGAGCCCTAATATAGGAGGGCTAGAGGGGAAGAGAGCATGCTTTGCAGATTTTTCTTCGACAGGCAGAAATTTAGCCCAAAGATGCACAGGATCCAGAGCTCATGACCTTGCGTTCTTTAGAACGTCCAACGCGCTAATGGCCCAAGCTCGTAACCTGAGGGATCTCATCCAAGAGTCTATTTATTTGGACACATCGATCATAACAGCACAGCTTGAATGTGCCATAATGCAGGAATCAGCTTTTATGCCTTTTACTGTCTGTTCTTAAAGCGCTGCTTGTGCAAAATGCAATCCGACCTCTTCTCTAGCCATGATGTGAATGCTTTACCCTCAAGACATAGTAGTTGCCGTCCTTCACCGGATTCACTAAGCATTCTTAATGACATTCTTAATGAAAATAATCTTAATTTTGATTAAGTAATTTTTTTTAATAACTTTTTTCTTCATATTTCATAACTTGTGTTACGTTAGATTGCAATTAAACATTGTGAGGAATTTAGCCTCACACTTGTCTTAATGCTAGGTTAGTTTAATTAATTTATTGGGTAATTTAAAATAATATGCATTGCACTAGCTACTTGTCTGGCTATCAATTTAAGATTGAACACTGGTCTGGGGTAGCCTGACCAGCCAGACCCACATCAAGATGTTTGGTCTGGAAACTCACCATAGACAGGGCTCAATCCGAGGGGCGGGATAAACGGTTGTCTTTCAAACTCCCTCTGCACGCGATAGGATAGCGCTACACCAACCAGAGCAACGAAGGTGAAACGGAGCTTGTTGATAGATTAAACATTCACCGTATCCAGTCGGCAAAACTCAGAAAACATCTTCCCTTTTTAAGAATGACTTCAGTGCCGTTCTTTGTTCTTTTCTCAGAGAAAAGCTTAACTCCAAGTCTTCCAGAGTCGCAGTCAAAGCTGATTCGAAAGACCGTTGGCCAGTTTCTGTGTTTACTAGAAGCATGCAAACACAACTCGGCCGTCGTCATTATGGCCCCGCCCGCCGACTCTATACACGATGTGATTGACCCGTCCAGATTGAGAGGAATACAGCTCAGAAGGGTATTGAGAGTTCCTAGACGACACTTGCGGGCAGATTAAATTTCCTGCCGCTAGGGTGCGTCTAGATTTCTAGGCTAGGTCTGGGGAGTCTGCTCTGTATTTTCTGCAAAAGAGGCGTGATCAACGAGCATTATTCAAATAACTCTGTATGCAATTGGATAGTCCTTCAACCAATCAGACCACAAGAAGTGTGATCAACGGGCAACGACCCATCATTTCTCCATCTTTCATCGTGATAAACCCGCCAATCATGTGCCAGGTGGATAAGCCAGTCTGTGATTGGTTCCCGCTAAAGTGTAACAGAGGCAGTAGAAGTGAATGTACATGGTTCAGATCGCCGGCAGTTTACCCAGTTTAACTAGCTACAGTATGTGTAATATATTATCACATTTGCTACTAACATTTTCCTATTATTATCTAGCATATTTGTAGACATTTACATTTATGCATTTGGCAGACGCTTTTATCCAAAGCGACTTACATTGCATTCAAGGTACACATTTTACATTTTTTGTCAATTCTTGCTTTCCCTGGGAATCGAACCCATGACATTGGCGTTGCTAGCGCCATGCTCTACTGTTTGAGCTATAGGAAAGCGAATTTTAGACTGGGTAATTTTAGACTGAATTTTAGACTGATCTGCTGTGATTTAATTTTGCTCTGCAACTGAGTCTGAAAACGTATACATTCATTTCTACTTCTTCTGTTACACTTTTGCGGGAACCAATCACAGAATGGCTTATCCACCTGCTGGCACACGATTGGCAGGTTTAACACGATGACAGATTTGTTTGTTGCCCGTTGATCACGCCTCTTGTTGTCTGATTGGTTGAAGGACTATCCAACTGCGTACAATCACTCAAATAATGCCAGTTGATCCCGCCTCTTGTGCAGTGGAAAATACAGAGCAGACTCCCCTGACCAATGTACAATTTTAAATTGAACCTGGTCTGGTGATAGCCCGAAAAGCATATTTGTACAATACTGTTCAAATGTTTGCAGTCAGTAAGATTTTTTTTCTTATGTTCATTATTTGATTTGAAAGACAATTATAGTCATATTATGAAATGTTAAAATTTTAAATAATGTATTGCATTTAATATATTCATGTGATGGCAAATCTGAATTTTCAGCGTCACAGTGTCACATGATCCTTCAGAAATCATTGTAAAATGCTAATTTGGTGCTCAATAATTTTTTTAAATATTATTTTCAGTGGAAACGGTTAATAATTGTGTGTAAACCATGATACATTGATGAATGGACTATATTGAGTTTACATTATAAATGTCTCTAGATCCCTGCTGAATAACAATATTAATTTTGCAACTTAGTAACCACCTAGCAGTAATCACTTGCATTATGGTGGTGAGTTCAGCACGGACCCCGCACAGCACCAACAAAAAAGAAGACAAACCTGCATTATCAAGCTGTTCATCTAAAGAACATCACGGGGAACATGATTCCTTTCTGGCACAAAACAATATGCCTAAGTGTGAGCAGTCAGAACCTGCCTATCTTGTGTTTATAAATGAACTACCGTTCCAGGACATTTGCTGTGGCTCCATGGCAGGCATTAAGAAGCACTTTAATGAATAAGGTTGCCACTAGTTACTGTTCTCTCAAGCGTACGTAAGGCATCTTTTTTATTCCGATGCCACTGAGCAGTGGGATTCGCTTACACAGAGCCTTGAATATGAGTTAGGCGGCCCTGTAGCAACCAAACTAGAGCTGTGTTTACCCATAATGCAACAAAACAGGCATCAGACATCACTGGGGTCTTTGATATGCTTTCCACAAGAGAATAAGGGTTTGTTTATACTGTTCAAATAGAAGCTAATATAATAATACTGAGAAGGTTGAACACTTCTTTGGAAAATGTCAACCGTGACATTTTCTTTGTTATTAAGATTATATTTTCCAGGGTCCCCCCCATCTGATGGCCATCGAGGTGTGTTGCATTGATGAAACAATGTTTTTTCTCTCTCTCTCTTCGGACCTCTCAAGAATTACTTTTATGAGACATTCAGCCTTTTGTGAAGATGAGTGACAGAAACGTAATAACGCTCGTTTCATTCGCCCGTGGGCTACCCGCTTCATAGCGTCTTACTTTCTTCTCAACGGAGGAAGAGACAAGTAGCTAATTAACTCCTGCTACTTGAGCATCTTAACACCAAGCCAACAAGTCATTTTAGCCTGCTTCAAAAACCCTTCCATATCAATTCTGACAGATATGGACACCTTTAGTCAATTTTGAAGCTATGTCATGGTTATTTTTACCAGAGTAAACGTAATTTTGACATTTTGTTGTTTTTTTAATGCTAATTTAGCATTGTTTCTAGTAGGATACAAGGATTAAAGGCAAACATTAAGTAACATCTCCTTTTCACTACTCCCATTGTGTATGATTGTAGATTTTTGATAAACATTCATGAAGCATCACATTTTGTGGAAAAATAAATAAATAAAAGTGAATGTAGTTTTTGTTTAAAAATCATATAATTTCAGGTAATATGCTATGCAAATACTTTAAAGTTTTGTGTAGCCTATATCTAAGTTAATACTTGTTCCAAAAAACAGTCCCTTTTGAAAAGGTTTTAACCATATTGTTTGTTTTGAGAAAATCATTTAATTTACTGGTTACACTTTAGTTTAGGGTCCAATTCTCAATATTAACTAGTTGCCTCTTAGCAGGCATATACTAGGATATTGGCTGTTTATTAGTTCTTAAAAAGCATTTATTAATGCCTTATTCAGCATGACCTTATTCTATATCCTTAATCCTACCAAAGAACTAAACTGCATAACTATTAATAAGCAGTAATTATGAGTTTATTGAGGCAAAAGTCATAGTTAATAGTTTGTTAATAGTGAGAATTGAACCCTAAAGTGTAAACAGTTTACTTTATCCAGTAAATACACTTTCAATTAAATATTTTAATTAAAAAAATACAGAAAATATTATAAAGCCTTTTACAGTGATTGAAGGAGATACCATAATACTTTAATATGGCTTTACGTTAGTAACGATACAATTGTTGTGCTTTTTACCCCAAACCAGTCTGGCCGCTCCCACCTCGTAAATCACGCGCTGCACATAGAATTTTCTCTCAGCACCAAATGTCAGCACATACGTGAACGCGACACCCGCAGGCATCATAAAGTAATGATGCGTAGGGCAACAAGACGGCCAGCGGTGGTAATGCCCCAAACCATATATATTTTTCAGTTAGATTTAATTACCTTGGAAAAAACCTGAAAACCATTAAAAGACCTTTGTCTCTTATGTTAATTTTCATCAGCTTCATATACTGATTAGGCATAAAATTATGACCACTGACAGGTGAAGGGAATAACACTGATTATCTCTTCATCCCCTGTTAGGGGGCGGGATATATTAGGCAGCAAGTGAACAATTTGTCCTAAAATGTTAAATGCAGGACAAATGGGCAAGAATAAGGTTTGAATGGGTAGAGAAGGCTGGTCTACGGGTCTTATAGTACTAATGTAGCTCAAACCACAAAGCAAAAATGGTTCAGGAATGGTTTGAGGAGCACAGCGAGTGTGAGTTGTCGACTTGGCCTCCAAATTCGCCAGATCTCAATGGAGGCCCCACCTCGCAACTGACAGGACTTAAAGGATCTGCTGCTAACATCTTGGTGCCAGATACCACAGCACACCTTCAGGGGTCTGGTGGAGTCCATGCCTCGACGGGTCAGGGCTGTTTTGCCAGCAAAAGTGGGACCAATTAGAAATAGGATTAGGAATAGTCATAATGTTATGCCTGATCAGTGTACATGTATAGCAATTTAAAGATTAATAAATATTAGATCAATTTAGCACAGAATCGACTTTGCATTGCTACCCTCAATTGCGTCAAGGATCAGCCACGATTCAACATGCAGAGTTAAACGCAGATGTTTAGAGGAAAATAAAATCAAAGGCGCATTTAGCCCGGTTGTACCCTACGCTTCGTGCTTCATAAAAATTGCAAGCTGTGATTTCTCCCTGCCCAATTTTATGCCTTTTTGCTAAGGCGTTTCCATCCGCTGTCACTGAAAAGACTTAAAAGTCTAGCACACTGTACTGTAGCCTTCAGCACTATTATTACTCCATGTTGAGTACACCATAGTTTGATGACATTTAACCTGTATTCTTCCCAGACTAAATAAACCATAATCCCTTTGCAAGTGTGGAGTTTGCACTCACAGGCTTTATAAACCTTTCCATTTTCTGGTCGCTCACACAAATAAAGTATTTAAAGATCCTGAACTCCATGTCCTTTTCTGGTTCGTGTGAACTGCTTGTTGAGTGAATCAGTGCACTTGGTTAAGAATTCCAGTACTTTACTATGTTAATGATAATATGGTATTGCCATATATTATCTGCTACATTTGCATGTTTCGCGTACTTGGGTTGCCACAGAAACAAGTAAAGTTTGGAGGGTGTGGTGAGGTTTGGACCAGGACCGAGCAGGGCTGGTTTGTGGGCATTATGGGTTTTGTGAACATAAGTGGCCCCACTCCTCCTCTCTACTCTTTTCCAGCCCGGTCACAGTAAATGTCTGGCTTTCAGGCAGCCATGCAGTTTCCCATGAACTGCACTGAACGAAGCAGATGCATTTGTTTTCTCAATCGGAAGAATTTGATATGCGCAAGAGGGTAAATAGTTTGGCTAATTTACGCCAGGCCGGACCCAGCTTGTCCTGCCAGCTGAGGCCTTTTATTTTAGGTCTACTGCTGTGCCCTCTCTCACTTTCTCTCTATTTACTGTTTTATACTGTTCTGTTCCATTCCATTCCATTCAGTTCTTTCACATTGTGTTCTGCACGGTTTGTTATAATCAATGCTGTTATTCACTCGTCTATACCGTTCTACTCTCTTCTCACTACATTTCTCACCATTCATCACTGACAGAGCTGTTGTTCAGTTGTGTGTTATCAAACAATGCTCTATCAATACATTTTCACCATTAGTTTTCAAGGGGTGAAGTGCACGGGGCACATTGTTTATCAATGAAATTATAGACAAATTTTAGTTTGTTTTGATTTTATCAATGATAATGAAGAGGAATTGAAAAATAGTCTTATGATAATAAAGAAAGAAAACAATTCAAAAGATTTTAAAGCAATTCTCTCTCTCTCTCTCTCTCTCTCTCTCTCTCTCTCTCTCTCTCTCTCTCTCTCTCTCTCTCTCTCTATATATATATATATATATATATATATATATATATATATATATATATATATATATATATATATATATATATATATATATATATATATGTTGCAGGTATTGCATGTTTTGTACATTTATTGTCAGAATGTAATTTTTGTAGACTAAAAATATTTTCTGTATCTAATTTAGTTAATTATATTTCATTTGTATTCAATTTAATTTTAACACTGTGAAGAATTAACTAAAATATCATGCATTAGATTCCACATCATGTCAAACCCAGAGCTTTCAAATCTTTCTTGAGCCATGGTTGGTCAATAATGAAAGATGATTAAACGTCATTATGGTGCTATATCGGTGAATCAGGTTTCTTGTGGTTTGGGCCTGGGGTGTAATTTGTTTGGAAAAATAATTACTCATGTATTGAGTCCTTGTTAATTATTAAAGAGGGTTAGCATTCCAAATGTACCTTGTGCAGTGAGGTTGATCTGGAATGGTTTCTTATCTTTGGGCCTTTTTTTGGAGGCCAGGTGTAAATTGTTGCTTGTTAAACAGGGCACGGGTTTAACATTAAGGGAGAATGTTTAGTGTTCACACTGAGTGTCTGCCCCCGCCCCTGAAAAAAAAAAGGTCAGACACACTTTGTTTTTCTGAGATTTGGGTTCAGGTGTGTTTAGAGGGATAGTTCACCCAAATAAAATGGGAGTTATATTAAAGTCCTGGCTCTTCCAAGCTTTATAATAGCAGTGACTTGTTGGGTCATTTTTGAAGTCCATAAAAGTGCACCTATCCATCATATAACTGCTCCACACGGCTCTGGGAAGTGAAGTGGCGCATTTTTGTAAGAGAAATATCCATATTACGTTATAGACTAAAATAACCAACTTCCTCCTGTCAGCGGTACGGAAGTTGAGTTACGGCAAAAGAGTAACCCTTGACCAGCCTTGAGCCCTTGACGCATGCGTATTGCTGAAAACAAAATTGAATTAGAGTCTAAAATGAGAATTTTTAAAGAGAAATGGCGGAGGATTTCTATATAAGAGAGTTTGTTGCCCAGCCCTATCCATGAGACAGAGAGAGAGACAGCCAGAAGCTAGTTATTTTAGTCTATAAAGTTTTAAATATGGATATTTTTCTTAGACAAACGCACCACTTCACTTCGGAAGGCCCTTATTAACTCCCCCAGGGCCGTGTGGAGCAGTTATATGATGGATAGATGCACTTTTATGGACTTCAAAAATGACCCAACAAGTCACTGCTATTATAAAGCTTTGAAGAGCCAGGACTGTTCATCTGACAAGAAGAATGTCATATGCATCTAGGATGACTTGAGGGTGAGTAAATCACTGGTTTCATTTTCATTTTTGGATGAACTAACCCTTTAAAAAAAGTTTTGTGTGTTGGTCAGTTGTGTGTTTTTTGTGTGCTTTTTTTAAACTGGAAAGCACCTGTAGATGTTGGAAGGAGGCTTTATGTGCTTAATCTGATTTAGAAACAAGCTACAGTGGATGATATTGTCTTGATTAAGCTGAGCTGGCTGTCCTGTGCATGCACTGGAAACACTGACATGCTGAGACTGGTCAATGACAGAGGAACATTTCATCCCTTTTCGATATCATCCAAGCTTCCCTCAATACAATATTACCTTCATTAGAGAAGGGTGGCACGGGGATTGGAAAGACTTCAAACATTCAGAAACAGACACACAAACATTCATTAATTATCTCCTGTTTAGTATGTCTATCAGCTGACAGATGGCACTTGTTGAGACTCGTGAGTCATTACGTTGCAATGCTCCGATCAAAATGAGTAACAGACATATAATTTTTATTGACCTATGAATCACACAATTGAGCTTGCGTTTGTCATTTTAAGGGTGTGACCAAATATTGAAGACTGTAGTTGATGAAAAGCAAAGTTGTAAGTCAATTGAAAAACCCACCTCATTGACCACTGATCTGAACATCATAAAACTAACATGTGACTTTTTGGTCACATTTATATTTCCCAAAAAAAGTAAAATTAATTATGATTAGGCCTATTCGTTCTGAATATGTATTTCTAACTACACAACCCAATGGAGTATTGTTTTTTTTTGGTTCATTTTGACTTTGACATGACAAGTGTAATAACTTACGGTTCAGTGAATTAGGGAATGTTCCCACAGAACACGTTTTTGCATTCCATTGCACTGCTTTTTCATATTATTTTTTCTCTAGACTTTTTGTTTTCCATTCCACTTCTCACATGCAATGCAAAAACATATATATATATATATATATATATATATATATATATATATATATATATATATCTTATATCAAACAGAATACTGAATCAGTAGCTATCCGAAATCGCATACTTCCCTACCATATAGTAGGCGAATAAAAGTATGTCCGAATTCACTTAAAGATGTACTCAATAAAAGATAATCTAGCTCTTCAGGCGAAATTCTAAAGTGTGCATACGATGGACACTTTACTATCCCGTGAGGCCATTGGGGAGGATTTATGAATGATGGTGAAGCACATTATAAGGACAACATGGCGAATGTAGTACATCATTTTTTTAGCGACCGCAAAATTATTTCTAATTCAAAATAAGTACATACTAAAGAGAATATGTGATTTCGGACGCAGCCACTGTTTTTTAATGTATCGGTTCTTAAAATGATCGATTTGTGACTCACAAGTTACACCACTTGGTCACTTGTTGCCACCTACTGGTGTAACCATGCAACTTTCCTGAAAAATCACTACAATTACACAGACTGGCAGTCTTCTCAAAAACAACATACATGGAGTATGGAGAGAGTTCTACAGCAAAGATCTTCAGCAAAGTTATTTTAAAATGCCTTTATAACCCTCTTCTGCTTCAGTGTTTTTGCCCCATTTGTAGATATAGCCTATAGATGCATGTATAGATTAAACAGTTCTTACATAAGCAGTAACATACATAGTTTGTGCGCT